>NC_028642.1:38758721-38820692 GCF_001406875.1 Solanum pennellii | reverse complement strand
CGCCCCTCTTCATTTTCATCAAGATCAATACCAAAAAGTTTTAACCAATTTTCCCATTCCCCTTCAAAATGAGCCGAAAAAGAGTTTATATGGGAGGGGAATTTAGGGTTACGTTGGGGGGGGATCTGGATCAAAAATGGGTTGAAGGCCCACCTTGAATTCAAATTTGAACTCCTTTCCTATTATAGAGAAACACTTTTTCTTGAAGATTTTGCTCCATTCCGAAAGAGGAAAGGGGAATCGACGGCTCGGATTGATCGAGTGTACTCGCTGCTCATCATGGCCTCAGCTTGGGATTGCAAAGACGATTCCGCGTGCGCTTTGTTGAGATATTTATTGTACACGTCAGCTTTCAATTAGTTAGGATTACAGTTAGTTAGTTAATTCATATCTTCAAGATGTACAGTGTTAGATGGTTAGCTTAACTAATTAGTCGTATCAATAGGCTCTAGTTAATTGTAGTCTGTATCTTCTTCATTCTTCTATCAATTCAATCAGAGAAGTTTTTTCTTCCTCTCAATTCACCTTTGACTTCATAAGTTTGTGCATATTCCACCATTTTAGGTGTGTTTTTCATCTCTTCAATCATAGTTTCTATATGGTATTAGAGCCGGTGTAGACTTTCATCGGCAATTTTCAGTTTTCATCGGCAATTTCTAGTTTTCATTGACTTTTTTTTAGCAATTTCGATCTTCTCTGTTTGATATTCTCTTCTTTCTGATTCTTCGATTGTTTAACATTGTTTCAAGCAAACAAAGCTCATCATGGTTGAGATCACTGGCCAAAGTTCTACTATAGCAAGGGGAAACACAATTGATGTGAGTAATCCTCTTTACATCCATGCATCTGATAATCCAAATCTAGTTTTAGTTACTGCGAACTTTGAAGGAATCGGCTATCTATCATGGAGATGAAGTGTAATAAGGTCCTTATCTGTGAAAAATAAGTTAGGTTTTATTACCGGTGAACTCAAACGACCTGCCCTTAATTCCCTTTTGTATCGTCAATGGGAAAGATGTGAAAATATGATCACATCATGGATTCTTAATTCTCGTTGCAAGGATATTGCAGACAGTGTAGAATATGTTTGTGATGCTGCAGAGTTGTGGAAGGAGTTGGAGGATCGCTATGATCAAACGAATGGGGCTAAACTTTTTCAGATTCAAAAGGAGATGAATAATCTCAATCAGGGTATACTTGATGTTACTGTATATTACACTAAAATGAAGAAACTCTGGGAGAAATTGAGTAATTTGAACATTAAAAATCAAAGCAGCTGTGCATGTAATTGTGGGGGAAAAGACACTATGCATAAGGCAGAACAGGATAGAAGGTTAATTCAATTCTTAATGGGGCTAAATGAAGTCTACACAGTCATTAGAGGTAGTATACTAATGATGAATCCCTTACCATCTATGGCTCAGGACTTTGCCTTGTTAGTTCAAGAAGAGAAACAATAAGAATTCAAGCCTCAAAGTCAGATATTCGCTGAAGGAAGTTCAATGATCTCTTCTATGAATCCTAGCTCATCAAGTTCTTCTATGAATGCTAGATCATCAAATTCTTCGACTGGAAGACCATACAGAACAAATTACTCATCCAATAATCAATCTGCAAACAATAGATCTAGGCCTTCTTGTAGTCATTGCAGGAGATCAGGGCACATTATTGATAAATGTTACAAGTTACATGGTTATCCCAACCAAAACACCAATGCTACTGGACAATTTTTCAGTCAGAACAGATACACCAATACTCAAAATCAAAGGGAATCAGTCAACAATCAAAACCACAATGAACAATGTGGCCAGCTTATTAGTCTATTGCTGCATTTTTAGTTGGGGAAAACAGGAGATGGAAACACTGATGAGAAGATAACATATGGAGCTACAAACTTTGTAGGTATGGATACTGGATTCAGGAGCTACACACCATATGACCTTCACTAGAAACCACCTTTTTAACATAACCACACTACCATACCCTCTCCTAGTAAAATTGCCAAATGGATACAATGTTAAAGTTACTGAAGTAGGAGATGTAAGTCATACTAATAGGATCACATTGTACAAAGTTCTGTTCAACCCTTCCTTCAAATATAATCTAATCTCTATCCGTTCTTTAGCTTCACATCTCAAATGTATTGCTTCTTTTTTTGAGTCGTCTTGTATCTTGCAATGCCCTTCACTGAAGAGGCCTCTGGAGATTGGTAGAGCACAAGATGGATTACATTTCCTTTGTTCAGATTGTCTGCTAAAGAGCTCTTCCATCCCTCAACAATCAATTACAGTTCAATGCCCTTCTTTTCACAACAATAAAATCGTTATTCATTGTCAATGTTCTTCTCATGTTTGCAATTTCACTTCACATAACAATTCTGGTTCTTTTTCCAAGGTAGAAGTCCATCTTTTCGTTCTGTTTCAAATGTAATGAACACCATTCCAAGTAATGCATGCAATGTTGTTTCTGATTCTATGTTTCATTCACATCATACAAATTACAATGATCTATTATGGCATTACAGGCTAGGCCATGTGCCATTTATAAAAATGCAGGGCATCTCATCAATCCCTGTGAAATTTTTCCCTAAGCAGCCTTTTATTTGCAACATATGTCCTATGGATAGACAGACCAAATTACCCTTTCCACCCAAAACTCACACTACATCTACACTGTTTGAATTACTTCATGTTGATCTGTGGGGACCTTATCATGTACCTACTTATGAAAATTTCAAATACTTCATTACCTTAGTTGATGACTTTAGTAGATGCACTTGGACACATCTACTGAGTTGTAAAAGCAATGCATTGCACATCTTAAAATCTCTTGTCAATATGGTTGAAAACCAGTTCAATACAACAATTCAAACCATAAGATCAGACAATGGTCTTGAATTTGTAAACCAAGAATCCATCATGTACTTGCAGTCCAAGGGAATACTTCACCAAAAATCATGCCCTTACACACCACAACAAAATGGTGTGGTTGAAAGAAAGCATAAATACCTTTTAGAAACAGCTAGGGCACTCTTATTTCAATCGAATTTACCAACCAAATATTGGGGTGAGTATATACTCATAGCTACATGCATAATCAACAGACTTCCAACTCCTCTACTCCAAAACGGATGTCCATTTACCATACTGTACAACCAAGAACCTCAATACTCTCACATGAGGAGTTTTGGATGCTTATGTTATCCCACTACTCCTAAACATCACAGAACCAAGTTTGAGCCAAGAGCAACACCACATGTATTCATACGATATCCTTTTGGTACCAAAGGTTACAAGGTCCTCAATCTGGTCAACAAGAAAATTCATGTCTCTAGAGATGTTGTGTTTCATGAAATAGTCTTTCCCTTTTCCACTTCCTCTAAGTTTTTTTATGAGTTCTTCTATTTCTAGTCCAATCTTAGACACTGATTATGAGTCTATGCATTCTTCTTTTCCTGAAATTCATTCTAATTCTCCTGCTCATCTTATATATGATAATGGACAATGTGATTTTGAACATACATCCTCTACATTTTCACCTTCCTCACCAAATTTATTATCTACTCCATCTAAGATAATTCCACCTACCAGAAAATCCACTAGAACTCACAAAGCCCCACCTTACCTCCAAGACTAAATTTGCACTGGTCACCAACCTACACAAGCTTCAACATCCTTACATGCCTCGTTTTTCTCATCACTATCATATTGCTTCTGAAACCTTGTATCCTAACAGTCAATCTCTTGTGTTGAGTGTGTCACATTATTGTGAACCATCATCATATGATGAGGCAGCTATGGACCCTGCATGGCAAGAAGCTATGACACAAGAGTTAAATGATTTGTATGATAACAATACTTGGGACCTTGTGCCTATCCCTATTAGTAAAAAGGCTATTGGGTGTAAGTGGGTATACAAGATCAAGCATAGAGAAGATGGGAGTATAGAAAGGCATAAAGACAGGCTAGTTGTGAAGGGCTACACACAACATTATGGAATAGACTATACATAAACTTTTTCTTCTATTATTGAAATGACAACTGTGAGGGTACTGATTGCTACTGCTGTAAAGAAACACTTCAATATGTATTATTTAGATGTTAATAATGCCTTTCTTCATGTGATTTGTATGAAGAGGTTTACATGGACATTTCACAGGGATTAGAGATACACAGTAAGGGCTTGGTATGCAAACTCAACAAATCTCTATATGGGCTGAAACAAGCAAGTAGGCAATGGTATGCCAAACTTTCAGATGCTTTAAAATCCAGAGGGTACACTCATTCCCTCTATGATTATTCTCTGTTCTACAGAAAACAAGGTTCTTCCATTGTGTTTATCGTTGTGTATGTAGATGACATTCTTCTTACTGGAACTGATTATGAGGAGATTGATCAATTGAAAAGTTTCCTCCATAATAAGTTTAAAATCAAAGATCTGGGGAAACTACATTATTTCTTGGGACTAGAAATTCTTTATACTAAAGTTGGGGTACTCATATCACAAAGGAATTTTGTTCTTGATTTTCTTAAAGACTACCATTGCTCACAATACTCAAGTGTCACTTCTCCTCTTGATACAACAGTTAAACTAAGAGCTAATGAGGGTAAGCCTATATCAAATCCTATTTCTTACAGAAAGCTGGTTGGAAAGTTGAACTTCCTCACTAATACTAGACTAGACATTGCATATGGAGGGCAACATCTTAGTCAGTTTATGCAGGACCCTAGAGAACCCCACTTGCAGGCACCATATCACATGCTCAGGTACCTTAAGAAGGATCCAACACTAGGCCTGCTTATATCTTCTACTGATGACCACAGAATTCAAGCTTTTTGCGACTCTGACTGGGCTGCATGTCCTGATTCAAGAAAGTTCGTTACAGGTTATATTGTGTTATTGGGATCTAGTCCTATAAGTTGGAAATCTAAGAAACAAGAAAACATCTCACTTTGCTCTGCTGAAGCTGAGTACAGGTCCATTAGAAAGGTCGTTGGAGAACTGGTCTGGTTGAGAAGATTGTTTGAAGAGCTTATTGTACCATACATTGGTTCCTTTCCTGTATATTGTGATAGTCAGTCAGTCCTGCAAATTTCTAAGAATCCTGTTTTTCATGAGTGAACTAAATACATTGAAATTGATTGCCATTTTGTGTGAGCCAAGCTTCGAGAAGGTTTAATTTCCCTACATCATATTGGCAATGGAGATCAGCTAGCAGACATTCTCACCAAGGCACTCACTGGAGTCAAACACTCTGCTGTTTTTGACAAGTTGGTTGTGCTAATTTCACCTCCAACTTGAGGGGGGGGGGTGTTGAGATATTTATTGTACACGTCAGCTTTCAATTAGTTAGGATTACAGTTAGTTAGTTAATTTATATCTTCAAGATGTACAGTGTTAGTCGGTTAGCTTAACTAATTAGTTGTATAAATAGACTCTAGTTAATTGTAGTTTATATCTTCTTCATTCTTCTATTAATTCAATCAGAGAAGTTTTTCTTCCTCTCAATTCACCTTTGACTTCATCAATGGAGTTTGTGCATATTCCACCATATTAGGTGTGTTTTTCATTTCAATCATAGTTTTCACTCCCTTTTGCTGCTGAGATGGTACTATAGAGAGCAATGCCTGAGGAAGACGACAAGGAAGAACAAAGTAATCTGCGTTCCTCACTCTCTTCCGTTAATTTGCATTTTTGCTGGAGAGAAGTTGTACGCGCTGAGTTCTGGGGCTTCTTGCTGGAGTTGGTCCGGGTCGAGGGAGATATAAGGCTGTGGGTTGGAAAGAGAAGAAAAGGGACCGGTACTTGGGCTTGAAATTTAGTTGCTTTGGCAGTGCATCTGGAAATCAATTGGGCTGCGAATATGGCCCAATTTTGGGGTCTGTAAAAGAATTGGGATACTAGGAAAGCAAGTGGCAAATAGATTTCAAACTTAACCAAATTAACTAACAAATTAAGATAAATTAATTAGCAGGCTTCTTACATTCGACGAAATAAAATAATTAACTTAATGATTCAAAACTTTAAACATAATTTTTAAACTAAATTAATTTAATAAAATACTTACTAAAAAATAAAAACCTTTTGAGGTGATTTTGAAATATTTGTAAAATACACTAATCATATAAATAATTACGTAAAATATATATTTTCTAAAATTATATAAAAGAAATACAAAATTATTTAAAAGAACGTGCAAACTTTATACTTTTCTTAAAATTTTATAAAACAAATTATTTAAATTTTTTGGAATTTAAAAAGGCTCGATAATTAATTTATATTGAAAAAAGTCAATATTGAATATCAACATTTTTGACACATCAAAATCTAATAAAATACATAATATTATAAATTAAATCACCAGACTGATGGAATGCAATTCAATAGAACAGTTGTCCGTCCTATCATAAGTAAGTCGGTGAACATTAATATTGGTTTAATTTTAATGAAATGTCCATCATTAATTTGACAGCCTCAAATTGCATATTAATAGTACGAAACTTTTTCATATTGTCAAGATTTGCCACGCCTAATCAAGAAAATTAAACGACCTTAATTTGGTAGATGGTCCAAACTCTAAAAAGCCACTAAGAAGGATCTTCATTGCATTTATTTTTAAAAAAATAAGTTCCCGCTTGATATACAGAATTTATATTAAGCTAGATTAAATTTAAATTGTGTATTACAAAGTCTAATGTTCTCAATAAGAATTTTTCAATATTGAATGCTCGAAACAAAAATCTATAAAATAGTTTTATCATTACACTATAACCCATATCGATGACATTCAGTACACACTCAATAACTTACTCGATTAAAAACTAGTACTCTAGTCAATACGAGAAATACTCACCTCTAAAAACTAAAAAATATTTTTATTGAATTATTATTGATTAAAAAACATCTATTTAATGGAATTTTTTGGTCGGACAAAAACAATAATAATAAAAAAAGATAAAAATATCATTTAAAATGAAATGGATCAGAGGGAATGCAGTCTTATCACTCGCAAATAGCTTTTTCTTTGGTCGCTAGTACTCTACTCCTTTCTAAAATGTTTAATTTTATATGACAAAATCTAGCTTAATATTTTTAATGTGGATAATATTTTGTGGTTATAAAAGGATGCATGGCACTAAGGTCAATTGAAAATTTTAAAATTAAATTGTTTTCAAATGTATAATATGTTACCTTTTAAAAACAAAGTGATTTAGAAATAAAAGAAATATAAAAAAGGTTTGTTATATATTTGATCGGTTGGCAAAAAAATAATTATATTTAGCCAAATATATAAAAGACACCATTGTGTATGCTGTTTATAATCTTGATGGCCGATATAAGAAAATTATACAAATAAATCAAAAAAAATATATGTAAAATGACAATATTTAGAATATATTATGTAATATAGTTATAGTGTTAATTGTTTTTGTTTCGTGTATATTTTTGTGAAATTTTTGCTATTCGATTGTCTAATGGTATAAATTCAGATTTTGAATAAATCAGTTCGTAATTATTATAATTCAGAATTTGTATAATTGAATTTCTGATCGTATAAATCCAAAATTTATATATATTTATTTTAGTTGTTTGCATATAATTTATGAAAAAAATCATAAAAACTACCTTATTTATATATAGATAAGCAAAATATACAAACAAGTTCTAAAAAATTCTAAATATACAAATATAAAATTTATATATATTTATCATATTTATATATTCGAACGCAAAATATACCAATAAATTACCCACTGCACAAGTAGTACACCTCAAGACCCATCCCAACACGTACCACCAACTTTGCCAACTTTTTTATACAATGGTACTTTCAGTCACTTGATATGTTAATGTTATTTACAATATATTTCTCACAACAAATTAATGTAGGCCGTCCACTTTTTATTTAAAAATCAAATTTAAAGTTAAATTTACATTATATTAATTCGATATTTTTTTAAAAAAAATTTAAATATTTAAAAACTATATAAAAATTTTTTATAAATTGTATTTTTTATAAATTAATATAATTAAAAAATATATTTTAAAATATTAATTAAATTTTTTGTATTGATTATAAAAAATAAAAACTATCACAATTAAAATGAGAGTGGACGGAGGAAGCATGTAGTTTAATTGGCACCGAGGAAGGGGGGGACTTTACCAAAACTTTCTTTTACCTTATTGTGGTGCAAATCCTCCATATGGACTAGCTACTAGCTAGTGCCCTTAATTAGAATCAAATTAAAGTACAGTAAAATTTCTATAAATTAATATTTAATAAATTAATAATTTTTCTAAAAATTATTTTTCTCTAGTTTCGATTTGGGTCAATGAAAGAAATCACCAATTTCAATAAGATAATACGATAATATATTTTTAGAAAACCCCTATATAAATGTATGATCCCATTAATATCATAAATATTTAATAATTTTTTAAGGTATAAATGTATCTAAGACAATTTAGTGAAATATTATATTGCGTTCTAGTTTTTACTAAAATTTAAAGGGAAAAGACATAAAGTAACACCTGAAGTTGTGCCGAATTTTCAAAAAGACACCTAAACTATGCAAGCGTCCTATTACCCCCCTAAAAAATTTTAAACTGATATTGTTGCGTCATTTATTGTTCACCTGACATGGAGAGTAATGCACTCTCCTAAAGAGCGTGAACAAATAAAAAAAAAGAATATAATTTTATTTTTGCAAGTAATTTTTGCTATAAAATATATTTTCTTGTTTTTCTTATTATTTTAACTTTTTCTCCTTATTATTTTTTTCTTTTTCTTTCTTTCTTCTTTTTCAAAAATATTTTGCATCTTCATTGAAGCTCCTCACTTTAAATGTTACTTTTTATCACAATTTCATCTCCCCTTTTTACTACTATTAGTTTAACTCTCCTTAATTTAAAACTATATGTAAACATTTTATTACTTCGAACAATTTGATAAGCACATTAGATTTCAAGATGATTAGTAGGTATTATTTAGTTTTTTTATCCAAATTTCAATTAAACTTTTTCGAATTTCGGAGAATTATGATTCTTTCAAAATTATCATTTCTAGTTTTGAAGTTATATGAAAATGAGATAAATTAAAGAGATGATTAGGAAGTATCATATAATTTTGTTTTATCCGATTTCAATTAAGTTCTTTCAATTTTCGGGGAATTAATTTATTCTTTTAAAATAATGATTTTTAATTTTGAATTTATATGAAAATGAGTAGTTGATGATACTTCAAAATTTTAATTTTTTTTAGGAAAATAATTAATTTTGTTATCAATAATTTAGTAAAGTCTAAATAATAGTATGAATAGAATTTGATCGGAGAAGAAAAAGAAAAAGAAAAGAAAAGAAAAAAATGAGAGTGAGCTTCAATTTGACATGGGGGTTGGAGGTGAAGAAAAAAGAGAAAATGGAGAGAGGTGGAGATGAAATGAAATTTAAAATAAATCAAAATTAAAATTCAAAAAGTAAGTGATAGAGAGGGAGAGAGAAAAATAAAGAAAAAAAAAAGATAAAGGAAAATGGTATAATAATACCGATTCATAATTGTTTAGTGGGATAATAGGACATTTACAAAGTTAAAGTGTCTTTTTAAAAGTCCAGGACAACTTCAATGGTTATTTTATGTCTTTTCTCAAATTTAAATATAGTTGAAGCTCATCTCTAACTTTTCTTACTGCATCCAAGAGCTCTGGTATTGTCTTTCCAAACTGCACCATAAAATTGCGAAAAGTTTTAGATATGATAAATGTTTCCTTACGCGTATCTGGTTCCAAAGGTACAATATCATTCTCAACTTCATCATCAACATTGCTTTTTTCGATGGTATCCACAATTTTTTCTAAACTCTAGACCGCTGAACAAGTATCATTTTCACTTGGATAATCCAACAGGTTATTGACATTTATTTTCCTATGGTAACCGAGATCATTAATCATGACCTCAAGTTTATGAATGATGTTTTCACAAGTAGGTTCATTCAGATTCTCTGAGATTGCATCTCCGGAACGATTTTAAAGTATCGAAAACAATTTGCTAGTCTCTTGATGAACATTTGTTGTTCAAACAGGAATTGCATAATTGATGGCATCCAAAACATTGATCTTTGTTGGATCATCATTTTGTTTCACTCCATAGTCTTCTAATATCCTACGATAAATTATGTTCGATAATACATCTTGAAAGCTCTTATTATCATAGCATCACAACGTTGAAATTAATAAAATACAAAATTTTTGATGTACTTATTGTACTTTATGTACTGATATTTTTTTTATGTGAAATCGATAAATATGATCAATAAATTAATAAAATACAATGATTTTGAGATAATTAAAATTAACCTTCATCAAATCTCATATTATTCTTTAAATTAATAAATATTAATTTATCAATTAAATAATATCTCTATAAAATAATAAAAGTTTATGATCCCTCCCATATTAATTTATAGAGATTTTACTCTATTACTTTGAGAATCCTTAGCTAATAGTACTACCTTATTCCATTACTCCACAACAATTTAGCTTGGCATAAAAAAAAAAGTCAATAAGCATCATTATCAGTTTAATTGAGTGATATGTGAATTACTTATTCAACAATACGGTTTTAAAATGACATAAAATCTCATCCAGTTGAGATAGCCGGTCGACTATTTATAAAGCTAACAAAATTCTCCAACCTTAAAATTAACTTTTTGAGTGTGAATCAGGTCAAAGACATATTTTAACAAATACAGATAAAGTAATACATTTTTTGCACACATCATCCTTAATCTAACAAAATCTAGCTAGAACTCTTATCACATACTCATCATAGTAATAGCAGAGTCAGAAATTTCACAATTCAAAATATAAAGAAGTCAACGCTCACAACTTTACTTGGCTCCACCACCCCTGATCATTAGCTTACTCTAACTCGCTAACAATTAGTACGTACACCTCATTAACTACTCACCTAACAATTAATACAACTATTTTCCAAAACCCTATCTTTTTTGCAAGTCTATATATAAGGGCCTATATTGGAGATTCTGTTGATCATTTCAACAAATTACACCAACTCCAATACAATGTTGTATGTTGTTGTTTGTCATGTGTTGTTGTTTAGTGTCTGGATGATTGAAGCCAAGGTGAAGCTGCCGGAAAAAGTGGTTGTACCGGCGGTTTATGCATTTGGAGACTCGATTGTGGATCAAGGAAATAATAACTACATAGCCACAACAATCAAGTGTAATTTTCCACCTTATGGAAAGGACTTAAGGGATGGCATACCAACAGGAAGGTTTAGTAATGCCAAGACGCCACCGGACTTGATAGGTATCGATCACCTACTATTGAATAACTTATATACATCGATGTGAATCGAGGATATTTAAAATATAAGTGCACTATTTAAAGAAAAGAGAAAAAAATGCATTAAGTGAAAGTGATCTTTGTTCCTCTTAGTAAATAACTCATCCTTCAACTAAGTGTACCCTGGAGCGGACTCACATGTGTTTCAAGGGTTCATTCAAACCACCTCGGTAAAAAATTATATTATATATGTAAGGTAAATTTCATGTATTTATGTGAATACATATATTTTGAACCCCTCAATAACAAGGAAAAGAGATAGCCTAGCGGTAGGTCCCTATATGAAACTAAGTCTGACGTCTAGGGTTTGAATTCCTTGGCTATATTTTACATTTTTTTAGTTTTTTTTATTTTAAATGAAAACATGCTAAAAGTGTGGTTTTAAACCCCTGGCTAGTGTTCAGTTTTTTTTAGTTCCAGTTCTGTTCAAGGGTCCCATTTCTTGAAAAAAAAATTGTTGGCTACATGTTTATTTAGAATTTTAAACCAAACTAAGTCATTATTTAAACTAATTCATCAAAATAATATGTTTTAAATTTTTTTTACAAAACTAGTATAAACGTATTTCTGAATAACTTTTTAGGGTATTTTTATTTTTAAAATTCAACGGACAACGGAGCTGACGACGCTAAATGAATAAACGTACTCCTGAGTAATGTTTTACACCTAAAACGTTACTCAAGAGTACGTTTTGAGAACCAATCACAGTCCACTAAATCCAATCCTACAAATGCAGAGTCAAATCCTGCAGATTTAAAACGTTACTATGAAGAACATTTTACACCTAAAACGTTATCCAGGGTAACGTTACTCGTTAATCTTTTGCAATGATGTCGTTAGTGTATAAATTTTCCCTTCAGGTGAGTTTTCTAGTGTGAATAATAAGCATTGTGCTCCTATTTTTTGTCACGTACACAACTAATACAAGATTAGAGAAAGAATGATACCTCCCAATGGTTATAATACGATAAAATTTACAAACTATATGAATAATCAATAACCAAATAGATAATTACAAAAATTGCAAAATTTATATCTTTTAGCTGATTAGAGGTGGTGGAAGTATAACCTCCCATCTTAGCAAAATTGCTTTCCATAACCACTGAAAAAACACAAACCAAGTACAAAATAATTGAAATATGCATGATGTGTTGCTACTGTTCTTATTGATAATTAAAAAGTTTTCTGAGTAATAAAACATGTTGCTACTGGACAACAGTTCTTATAATTTAGACATTAACACAAAATGCAAAGGGACTACAGCTTGTAGCTACTGCAACAAGGATGTAAGTTGTAACAAATCATTCGCCGCGCCATGTCTCAAACAAAGCTGCAATTTTTTTCTGAGAAAATGGCCAATTGGTCTTGATGTCCTTTCTCCTGATTCTGAAAACATAATCCCTACAAATCATGAAATCTCATCTCATACACATCCATAAAATCTTATATTACAAATCGCAACATAAAACTCATCTCATACCATAAATATATATAGTTACATGAAATCTTATAGCACCTGCGTAGAGTACATCATTTACTAAACATATGTTTGAACATTGCTAAGACGGGGGGTTATACTTCCATCTCTAATCAGCTAAAGATATAAAGATGGGGATTGTAGGTGTAAAACGTTAAGTAACGTTTTAAATTTCCAGGATTTAAGTCTGCATTTGCAAGATTGGATACAGTGGCCCGTAATTGGATTCTCAATAAAGGTACTCCTGAGTAACGTTTTAGGTGTAAAACGTCATTCAGGAGTACGTTTATTCATTTAACGTCATCAACTCCGTCAGTTTTTATCCGTTAAATTTTGAAAATAAAAACACCCTAAAACGTTACTCAGAAATACGTTTATACTAGTTTTGTAAAAAAAATTAAAAACAT
Source organism: Solanum pennellii (assembly GCF_001406875.1). Lineage (NCBI taxonomy): Eukaryota > Viridiplantae > Streptophyta > Magnoliopsida > Solanales > Solanaceae > Solanum > Solanum pennellii. The sequence goes on along the minus strand of NC_028642.1, from coordinate 38,807,445 downwards.
ATTATTTTGGTGAATTGGTTTAAATAATGTCTTAGTTGGGTCAAAAATTTCGTTTATTTATACTTTTATTTTTCGAACCCCTGAATGAAAATTTTGAATCCGCCACTAAGTTTACCACTAAACCTTTTTGTAGTATGAACTCCAACAGGTAATATTAGACCAGTTCTAAGAAATATATGTACGTTATATTTATGTATCTTGTTTTGTAGAGGTATTATGGGTTCACGTGTGTAACTTATATGTATCTTGTTTTGTAGAGATATTATGGGTTCACGTGTGTACCCTAAGTTACACACTAAAAGCTGTTTTGGGTGTAATTTGAACTATTATAACTAGTTACCATATTTATTGAAACCTATATATTATTGTAACAATATATTTAATGAAATTTCATAAAGTAGGGTCTGAGGAGAGTAGCAGACCTTATCACTACCTCGTGGTTTGACATGGCTACATGTTGTGCATTTCAGCTGAAGAACTGGGGATCAAAGGGCTTATTCCAGCTTATTTGGATCCAAATCTAAAGGATGAAGATCTCAAAACTGGTGTAAGTTTTGCATCTGGAGGTTGCGGATATGATCCTCTAACAGGTTCCGCCTTCGTAAGTTCTTACTCATTTTGACACCTAAAACCAAGCAATTTTTATTCATATTTGTCTTGTTGTTGATCACATGGTTTGATATGAGCAAAGTCATTTTTCATTAAAAAATAAAAATAAAAATATTTGGGGCTATTTACATTTTATTCCGTAAGTTATTCCAGTTACAAAAATTTTGGATTTTTCATTCCTTAGTTATCTGATACATTGCAAACGATAAATTAATGAGAACATTTTCACTTAACCAAACACTAGAGAAAATAAGTTTGTTGAATATAATTTTTCATGATACCCAACACCTTATTTCTGTCCAAACAATCAACACTAATCCTTTTGTTTTATGTTTTATCAGTCAATCCTACATCTATCAGATCAATTAACTCTCTTCCAAGAATACATTGAGAAGCTAAAGAGCTTAGTTGGGAAACAAGAAACCACACATATTTTAAACAATAGTTTTTATATGGTGGTTGCTGGTAGTAATGATTTTCTCAACAACTACTACGTCACCGGATTTCGCAAGCATCAATACGATATTAACTCCTATATCGATCATATAGTGTCATGGGCTTCAAACTTCGTACAAGTACGTATACCTAATAACTATACATAAATTATAAGGAACTAATTTTATGTTTCATTCTCCAAAATCACATGATTTTTTTTTGTAAGGAATTGTATAAGTTGGGTGCAAGAAGAATTGGGATTATGGGGCTTCCTCCATTAGGGTGTGTGCCCTTTCAAAGAACACTACTAGGTGGAATAATATCTAGAGTTTGTGTGGACGAATACAATCGAGATGCACAATTGGCCAACACTAAATTCGCAGTTGCATTTGGTTTATTATCAAAATCATTGCCTCAGTCCAAGTTGGTTTTCATTGATATCTATAATCTTGTTACTGATTTCATTGTTAACAGTACAAAATATGGTATGTATACTATATATATGCTTCTTTCAATTTATATCTCTAGACTTTGAATTTAATTATTTGCGATTTGGTTGGTTAATTAATTATAGGTTTTGAAGAAGTCGATAAAGGGTGTTGTGGTACAGGAACGATAGAGGTGAGCACACTATGCAACAAATATAGTGCAATATGTGAAGATGACACGAAATATTTGTTTTGGGATAGTTTCCATCCCACGGAGAAAGGTTATAAGGTTCTCATTGATCACACCTTCAAAAATCAAATGAAAAGTTTGTTATAGACAACAATTTGTTAGATCCACATGTGTATGGTATAAGTTTAATTTTAAGAAAATTATGCTAAATAAAATAGCTAGTCAGCATTCACACATCATTATGTGTCACTTTTTGAATTTAAATATATATCCTCTTACACTTGTTAGTCAGTAGATTTGGAGTATAATTACTTAATTTAATTAGTTTTTAACAAATGCGCATATATAATGAACGTTTCCATTTAAAATGTACTTAGTATAGTTTTATGTGTCATCTAATTCATCATCATGGTGATTGCAATTATAAATTTTAGTATGACGCTCAGATTCTTTCAAAAAAGAGTCAATGTTCCTTATTATTGTATGTTCAATGGTTAAGCAGATGAGGTCTTGCCTTGAGGAAACATACCTAAAGCAAGCAAAAGACAAGAAATTTCACAACTTCAAACGATAAAATTGAGCTAAAAACAATAGAAGAATACATCTTTAAACGATAAAATTTATGAATACTCTTAGAAGGTTTGAAGAGGGATCGGAGGATGTTGATGATGAACACATGGATAATACATCTCAATACTAGTATGACATTTGTGCGTAAAAAATCAAAACATTTTAAAATGGTAGAGGTACAACCAAAAATAGTTGTGTAAGTCTCATTTAGTTGTTTGACACTTAAATAGTGAATCCATCTTTTACTTTTCTTTTATCATCCCTCTTCTACTTACGAAAAATTTTATGGTGTTTGAGGGATAAGTATGAGGTGACATGCAGAAGTTGTATGAGTCTCGTTTTATAATTTGATAAGTGGATTACTGGATCTCATTTTTCGAAAAATGGGTCAAAGTTTCTTACTTTTTAACTTTTTCCCTTATTTTAACTTTTCAACTTCTTAAAGAAATGTGTAAAAAAAAAAGTAAAATAACTAATACAAAGGAGTATAAAATCAATTTTTTTTTCTCTTCTCAATAGTATCATAATTTTCTAATTTCGTAAACACTTAAATATATTCAATATTCTCCAACAATAAAATATGACAAAAGACCATATGTAATCTTCACAAATAATTACATAAGTTTTGTTTCTATTTTCATGTAATCCAGAAATCAAGAATCATCCATAAACTCCTACATACATATTCTCACAATTTATATGATATATTTTTATTATTGAAATTCAAGCTATGTGAAATTTAATTGATATTTTAAAAATATATTTTATTTATTATATTAACATGATAAGAATTGCAACTTTTAGTGTTTGTTCAAAAATATAACCGTCTTACTAACATTGAAATTCAACCTAAAATATTTTTAGTTGCAATTCTTATCATTTTAATATAATAAAAAAAAATTATAGCTTGAATTTCGAAAACAAAAAATAGTAAATTACTCGAGAGAGTAAAAATAAAAAAATATATATTTTGATTTTACCGATTTACAAGTAATTTAAATAACTATTTAGTTTTGTCCGAAAAATAATACAATTGATTTTGTATGAGGTTAAGAGCACAAATCTTAATTTTTAACATTTTTATACGTAATTGTTTGATTTTAAATCTAAATTAATATATTTATCTCTATTTTATTTTTAACAAATAAATATTATGAATTATCAAAACAATAAAGAGAATAAATTACTATTTTAGGATGTTACTAGTTTTATATTGAAGAATTGAAGAAATAGTGCGCGAAAGCGATAATAAATTACTAATATTAGGATATTATTATTTTTATTGTGTAAGAAATATATTTGAAATTTTACAAAGTAATTTATATAGAAGGGTGGAAAAGATAAAGATATGGACCACAAAATGAATTTTATTTATTAAAATAAGGAAAAATACATTTTAAAAAAATACCTAAATTGATCGGATAACTTACTTTAGTATTTAAATTACACGAGCGTTTAAAAATCTCTCTTAACATCTTTGAAGTGATTAAACACCCCCTAAGAGATGATGTGACAGAGAATGTGAGTGCAGTCTCTTGAAAGTAGTGAAAAAATGATTAAAACACCCCTAAGGGATGATGTGGCGGAGAGAGTGAATGCACTCTCCTGAAAGTGAGTGAAAACAGAGAAAAAAAAACTACATTATGAGTGTGTGTTGGTTTACATCTTGAAATAAGAGGTGCGCAAATCACACTAGTGAGGGTTCGAATCCTGCCAACCCCATTCCTTTTTTTTTACTTTTTCCAGCGAATTTTGCACCCTTTTTTTTCTTTTCTTTTTTAATTTTTTTTTTTTAATCAAGAGCTTATTTTACTCCGAAGTTTGTACTTGTTTTGACTTTTTCTATTCTAAATTAGTTTAGGTAACCTAACTTCTTCTTTCTTTTTTATTTTTAACTTTTCCTATGCTTTAAAACTTTTTCCACTGCCCACTTTTATGAAATTATTTCTTTTAACAAAACACGAAATCATTCATTCTTCTTGTTGTTGTTTCAAAGAGAAAGTCGTAAGCCCAACTACCCAACAACAAACCTCAACCTATTTTCTTTTCAAAATCAAATTTCAAAAGCAAGGTAATAAGATTTGATGTTTGATTAAAGTTAGATAATGAAAGAAAGAGGGTTTGAGAAATTAGGTTTTGAGATTTTCATTGCTTATGGCTGGTACTCTTAAGTCTTAATTCTTAAAATAGATTCCACATAATATTTTTGTTACTTGATAAATAGATTTAGACTTTAGAATCTCATATATTTAGTGTTTTGTGATTTAAGATATATTTTTTGAATACTTCTGAAATAAATATTTTTCTTACCAACTTACTTGATTCAAAAATTAAATTTTAGAATGTATACAAATTGTGCAATTGAATATTTTGGGCTCATTGACTTATATATTGCTAATTATTGCTTATGGTGTTGAAAGATCAAATTGATATATTAATTGTTGAATGTTGTTTAGGTTATTGATAGAAAGTTATAGATTCAATAAAAATTAATTGAATTACGTGAATTAATTCTGTGATAAATTGATTTTTTGCAGGAATTTATCTTTTTAAATTGAGATGGATAAGTATGTCACAAGATCGAAAATTGGGCGTCCAAGTTCTTGCTCTAATCATCCATCTATCACTTCAACCATAGCTCCGAAAATTCAAAGGAAAACATTTACTTAAGATGTTGATTTAGAATCTCTTAAAGCTAAATCGGGAATCAGAAAGCCCATTACAGAATATAATCCTAATATACGTGTTGATATTTGGAGATATTATATTCTTAAAAAGCCTTGCAAACCTAAGGATGAAGGATCATAAATTTCCTAAAACTAAGTTTGGAAAGGAAATGAGTTTTTTTCCTAATTGGTTTAATGACCGTAAGTGGTTGTAGTATAGCATAACAAAAGATGTTGAATTTTGTTTGTATTGCTACTTGTTTAAAAATGAATGTGAAAGTCGTGGAGATGTGGTTGATGTTGCTTTTACAAAGACCGGCTTAGAGCTTGAAACAAAGCTACTGAAAGATTTAGAGCTCATGTTAGAGATATAAATAGCATTCACAACAAGTGTTTCAGAAAGATGCTTGATTTGATGAATAAATCACAGTCCATACGCACTTCTTTTGATAAAAAATCCAAGAAAGAAAAAAGTGAGTCTCGACTTTGCTTGAGTGCTTCAGTTGATGTGACAAGATTTCTTTTAAAATTAGGATTATCATTTTGTGGACTTGATGAGAGTCAATTTTCTTCAAATAGAGATATTTTTCTTGAACTTTTGCAATGGTACGTATGGAGATGTTAATAAAGATGTTGGAAGCATTATTTTAGAAAAAGCTCCAAAAAATAAAATGATGTGTTCTCCAAGTGTGCTAAGGAAACAATCAAATTTATTCTTGAAGATTTAGATGGGGATTATTTTGAGATACTAGTCGATGTACAAAAGATATATCACACAAGGAGCAAATGACACTTGTTCTGAGATATGTTAATTAAGAAGGAGAAGTGATGGAGTGATTTGTTGGTATTATTCATGTTAGTGATACATTTGCTTGTTCATTAAAGGAAGCAATCTACTCTTTTCTTTCAGATCACTCATTAAGTCCATTCCAAATACGTGAACAATATTATGATGGAGCTAGCAATATCAAGGACATGTAAATGGTCTTAAAACTTTAATTTTGAATGAGACTCCATCGGCATATTGCATTCATTGTTTTGCCCACCAATTGCAGTTAACACTAGTGGCTCTTGCAAAGAAGGATTCGAATGTAGATGATTGTTTTTGCTTAGTTACTAATGGGCTAAATATTGTTAGAGCATCTTTTAAGCGCATAATTTATTTCGGAAGCACCAAGCTGAACAGTTAGAGGAGTTGCTCATATCATGAGAAGTGCATATTGGGCGAGGATTAAATCAAAACATGGACTTCAACGGCCAGGTGATACTCGTTGGGGTTCTCGTTATAGAACATTAAATAATCTTATTGTTCTATTTCCATCAATTATTCATGTGCTTGAATTTACTGGATGCGAATGTCCAAACTATACTGATAGACTTCTTGCTAAAACTCTTGTGGATACGATTAAGAAATTTGATTTTGCCTTTTTTAATGTGAAAAGTTCTTATGATGACAAATGAATTGAGCTCCTCATTACAAACGATGGATCAAGATATTACAAATACTATGGGATTTCTTGCTCTTACAAAGCAAAGATTACAAAATATGAGGGATAATGAATTCGAATCATTAATGGATGATGTCTCTTTCTTTTGTGATAAACATGATATAGTCATTCAGGAGATAAATGCTAGCTACTTCAATTTCCTGGAAAGTCAAAGCGAAGAGTTCTTGATGTTATATATTCTCATCATTTGCGTGTTGAAATATTTTATGTTGTTATTGATTTGCATCTTCAAGAGCTTAATAATCGTTTGATGATATGAGTACTGACTTACTTTTCGGTACAGCTAGTTTGAATCCAGTTTATTCATTCGATAGTTTTGATAAAGGCAAGATAATGAGGTTGGTTGAATGAATGAGTTTGACAGCAACAAGCTTCTGGATCTCAGTTTTTAGCTTGATAGCTTTATAGTTTATGCTCGTGGTTCTGACAAGAGGTTCTACAACTTGAAGAGAATTAATGATCTTGCTAAAGTATTGGTCAAGTCAAATCTACATCAAACTTGACCACTTGTTTATTTGCTTATCAAGTTGACTCTCATTCTTTCTGTTGCTACTACTTTTGTGGAACGAGCTTTCCCATTCATGAAGTACATTAAAAATGAACTTCGTATTAGTATTGGTGATGAATTTTTAAATATTTAGTTTGCTATGTAGAGCGTAAGATATTCACAAATGTAAGTAATGATGCTATTATTTATCGTTTTCAACATATGAAAAGTTATCGAGCACAATTGTGACTTTAAGACTAGAAGTCTCTTTTTGTAATGATAATATTAGTAGTATGTCATTGTGACTCATAACTAGAGGTTGTTTTTTATGATGATAATATTGTCGTTGTTTTATTATTTTTATTAAAGAGTTTGAGTTAGTACACGTTTACTTTTTTTATTAAAGAGTTTGAGTTAGTATACGTTTACACTATGTGATTGCTAAAAAGTTTATGTTAAAGGAAGTGAGCACCCACAACCTTTAAATCCTGGATTCGCCACTGGGCCTACATGTAACAAATTACTTAGATAGTTATTTTTACATATTAAATCTTTAAATATGTAAATTTTCTTAATCAGAGGTAAATTAAATTAGTTGGTCCCCTTTTTAATTCCCTTACTTATTTTTTCTTTTCATTTTGTTGTCTTTCCAAATACACATTTTTCTCCATTGAAACATTTTCTCCTCCTTCTTCATCCCATTTCTATCCACTATTTTCATTTCACTAATCTTTTACTAATTCTTAATATTCAATATTAATGTCATTTTATTGGCATCGATTTCACTCTATATTATTGGTGTCGGTAAATTTTCTTAAATTTTGAGTGACTCATTTTTATTTCTAGATCCATTCAAACATTTCTCATATAATTATTTTTTTTAATCAACTTTCCTATGCAATCTTCATTTCTTATTTGAGTTGTCAAGAAAATATTGGCTTTCACAAAAAATTCATTCTCCAAGTGGGTAAATTCGTTGGGAGGGTTAGAAGAAGATAATGTAAATATTATAGTGAATTTTCTTCTTTTGACTTAAAAATTATTGAGTAGTGAAGAAGAAGAAAAGAAAGTATTGAAGGTTGGAACAATGGTGAACAACAAGGAAGAAGAAAGAGAGGGATGTGGTATGCATGTATAAATTAATCAATTGATATAGTTAATTTTTAAAAATGTTTAAGAAAAAATAGTGAATAAGTAAAAAGGAAAAGAAAAGACATAAAATTACCATTGAAGTTGTCTCGAATTTTTAAAAAGACACATTAACTTTGCAACCGTCCTATTACCTCAACAATTTTGAATAGATATAATTACATCATTTTTAGTCCATCTGACATAGAGAGTGGTGTGCACTCTCTCTAAGAGAGTGAGCAGCCTAAAATAACTAATATAATTTTATTTTTACAAGTATTTTATTATAAAATATATTTTCTTATTTTTCTTATTATTTTAACTTTTTTTCCTTTTTAGTTTTTCTCTTTCTTTCTTCTTTCTTTTCAAAAATTCATTGTCATCTCCATTCATTGAAGGTTCTTACTTTCAATGTCGCCATTTTTATCACAACTTCACCTTCCTTCTTTTTTTTTATTACTACTACTAGTTTTACTCTTTTTAGTTTTAAAATTTTATCTAAATATTTCTTACATTTCGAACAATTCGATATACTCATTAGATTTCAAGATGATTACGAAGTATCATATAATTTTTTTATTCGATTTCAATTAAGCTCTTTCATTTTTGAGAAATTAATTGATTCTTTTAAAATTATCATTTCTGATATATATAAAAATTGAGTAGTTGATGGTACCTTCAAAAATTTAAATTTTCTTTAAAAAAAATTAATTTTGTTATCAATAATTCAATAAAGTCTAAATAATAGTATGAATTTTATAAAGAATTTGACCGGAGAAGAAGAAGAAAAAGAAAAGAAAAGAAAAAGGAAGTGGGTTTCAATTTGACATGGGGGTGAGAGGTGAAAAAAAAGAGGAAATGAATGGATTAATTACTTGTGGGAGATGGAAAATGAAATGAAATTTAAGATATATCAAAATTAAAATTCAAAAAGTAAGCGAGAGAGAAATCAAGAAAAAAGAGATAAAGGAAAAGTTTTAAATGAAAAAAAAATATTTTAAATTAAATTAACGCGTGTCATGTAATTGTTGGGGTGTGAATTCACTTGCTTCTTAAGATTTGGGGCTGATCGAAAAATGGTATAATAATATATGTTCAAAATTATTTAGTTGGGTAATAGGACAGTTGCAAAGTTAAGGTGTCTTTATGAAAATCTGAGACAACTTCAATGGTGACTTTATGTTTTTTCTCAAAAAGAAATAAAAATTAATGACATGGTGGTTACATGGTTATGATGTGGCGCTTACGTGAGTATGATAGGGCGGGGAGAGTGGTGTTTATAATCTCAATGGAAAAAAATCACTTCAAAAATGTTAAGAAGGTATTTAAACGCTCATGTAATTTAAATATTAAAATAAATTATTCGATTAAGTTCAGAGTTTTTTTATGTATTTCCTCTTAAAATATAAACTCTCATACAACTATGACATGGTATGCCTCAGACACCATAATTTTTTTCTCCACTTACTCCTCTTTTTTTTCATTTGCTTATTCTTTTTATTTCTTACAAATATCCAGCACTCGAATATACAATTATATAAGTTGTTGATATACTTAATAAAAATATTAATAAATAATTTTTTCGTCAAAATAACTGAAAACGTTTTTGACTGAATATTAAAAATATTCTTATTATCTACCATTTTTAATAAAATTAAATTAACTTTAAATCCAGTATTTTCAATTACTAGCATTTAATAAAAATCAAATTAACTCAAATTTGTTATTTCATAGCTTTTTATGTTCGATTTTAGTTCATATATCTGCAGTCCGTTTTTTAACAGAGATTATCAGTATTTTTATTTTTATTTTTTTAAATACTTGTTATATATGGTAAGTGAATGTGATCTAATAAAAACACTGATAAAAAGTATTGTAAGTGAATGTGAATTCTGCGTATATTTTAAAATTGTTTATGAATTCATCGCACCAGCGTTGTTTTGGCCAGATGTCATTTTTATTTTGACATCCAAGTAAATAAATTATATTAACTAAAATTGATCTTATCTAATTAGATTATATGTTAAGTAAATTAGTTTGTCTTTTGAATCAATTTGATTCTGCGAAAGAATATTGAACAATAACCTTATTTTTAAAGCTAACCGTTTTAAAAGTGTTTCAACTATTTTAATTGAAAATGTATTTAGCATTATTTTTTTAGTCAAATTTATTAATTATTTAATTGTATATTTGAAATCTGGATGGTTGTTAGAAGTAAAAGAAAATAAGAAAATAAAACATAAAAGAGAAAAATAAGGTTAAGTGGAAGAGAAGTAGTAGCCTAAAGCGAAATTTTAATTCGCGATCTAAAATATAGATAAACTTTATATACGTATTTATTCAATAATATTTTTCTTACACTATTTAGATGAAAATTGTCAGTATATAATATTGTTTTTTCAGTTATTAGTTTTAGTAAGATTTTATCAACTCAACATTGAAAAACGTCATTTCTGTGAGACAATTATTATATTTATTGTTAACATAATGTCATAAGTAATAAGTTCACAAATATTAAATAAAGATGAGAGTTAGAATCATAAAATTTGACTCAAGAAATTGATGACTTGGTATACCTTATTTTAATACAAGATAGTTCTACCCGTGCTTGTAGTCTTATTAAGGATCTAATATCGTAAAAGTTGAAAATAATATAATATTTTTATATGAAATTTAAAATAAAAAGATAATGATTATACATGATTAAATCACGTATAAATTCAAAATCTATTAATTGTTGCATAGTATAGAGTGGTTAAATGTGTATTATATATTCATGATGAAAATGTCCTACTATTAGATATTGAAAATACGGTATCTACATAGTTAATATATGAGAATACAATTATATTTAGATATTTATTTATATAATAAATACTTCATTTGTTTTTAATTACTTGTTCACATTTTCTTTTTAAATGTTCCTAATTATTTGTCCATCTTGACAAATCAAAAAATGATTAAAAAAAATTCATACTTATTATATCCACAATTAATTACTTCTAAAAAGGTAGAAGTTCTTGAATATCTTATATTTTTAATTGATTCACTTCATAATTAATAGAAACAAAAGAGTAAATCGCTATGTCAATTATTGTTTTCATATGTATGTCAATTCAAAAATGGACAAGTAATTAGGAACAAAAGGAGTAATTATAAATGACCAATAGCAAATGCATCACTAATGGTGCAATCAATTTTTTTCTGGACAACCATTGATTTTGATTAGAAATAGGGATAACAATAGAATGGTGCATAGAGAGTATGGGGTGGGTGTAATATTATTCAGAGCAGCACATTCTCTAAGCGGGTGCCGGGTCAAAACCTATTTTTAAAAAAATTACGAGAGTGCAAGGTGAGTATGACTCTCCTCCCTTCTTGTGTTCTCCTTGTATGATAAAAATCATATATAACACAGAAGTTTTCTCGTTTATGATTAAAGTTTATTATCATATATTAGTATTAATAGATCAACAGGAAAATATACTCAATCTACAATCTGAAGTATTTGTTTTGGTTAATACTATGCTAAATTGATTCTTTTTTATTCTTGATTTAGACAGTCAAATGAAATAAAGTATTTTTGATAATTCCAGTGAGTCATTGTTCACAAAGTTGAATCATGAAAACTGAATAGTATTAAATATTTATATATCAAAATTTATGTGAAAGAAAAAAAAGTCAAGGAATAAACTAAAACATAATTTCTTTGTTTGAGCTTTGGATGCGAAGATATATAACGTGATGTTGTATATTTAAGTCTCTAAAGCATACCAAAATCAAGTTTGAAGGCAAAGTACATAGGAGTGAGGTGTAATAATACTTGAGCGGGACAAAGTATGGCATTCATCCCTCATCAAGATATAAAATAATAATTTCTTTAAAAATGTAATGAAACACAAAATAAAAGATGTAACAAACCCGATAACAAGACCAACTCAATTCAAATTCAAACAACCGACAAATCTGTTTCACTAACTCGTAATTAGAATTACAAAGGAATTTAAAAACTAAATAGAAATTGAGGAACACAAGTAGAAGAAAGGAGATTAGAAGTAGAACTCATAGAAGGGGATGAGAGGGTAGACATTTTTCTCAACAACTTGCATAACCCTCTTTTGCTCTCACTATTCTTTATTTATCAACTCAAATCCCGTACATAAACACTTAATTCGGTGTTGGCCGCTTTGTCAATACTTGTCTAGGCTCAATAACAAGATTAATTACTAAAGCTTGCATTTATCCATTGGTAAGCCAAGGTCCTATGTTTCTGGATAGATGCACACATTTTTTGAAGAGTCCTGCCCCATCCCATGGGCATACGGCCTTGCAGGCCTTTCCTTAACCTGACAATAAAATTGAAAGCTAAGAATCAAATTGTAAATTTTCTCCCACCCAATGACTGCCTCGCAAAATGAATCAGTCTCTTGGGATTTATATAGCAGAAGATTAAGAAGAAGAAAGGTACTAGTAATAATACACTTAGTATTAACAAAGTAAATACTCAATTTAGATCTCAAATGAAGCCCTCACTCATATTAAGCAATTTGATCGACAATTATCTTTATATCTAATCACTACATTCTATTTTTTAAGTCAAAAATACCTTGCTATTATTTTCTGTATATTTACGTAGGGCTAAGCTAAATCACGTATTCAACTACATGATCAAGACAGAGTGCTATATCATAAGAAAATCATTGAAAAGTCAATTCTAGCTACTAAAATAAAGAAATAACCTTACAAGTGTTTCAATATATTTCAAACAAAGGATATGTAGTGCTTTTGAATCCAGTGTAGTGTCTTACTTCCTACTTGTGATGCTACTTTTCTTTTTTACCTAGATGTTCACTTTTTAGAATCAAGTGCTTTTCTGAGCTTTTATCCTAAGGTAATTAATTCCACATAATCCAATTATATTGATTGAGTTTTGGCATGTGTTGAAGGTAAGTCGTATCATTATTCTAGATCAACTCTTTGGTTTTAGATAACTGGAATATGCATGTTTTTGCTGTCATGTTTGTCATAATTTGAGATAAGGATTTAATAATGGGAATATGAGGGTGGTTACACTTTAAGAATGCTGCAAGCTTCTCAAGATATGCTGATATTCATCTTTCTTACCACTTACACATGGAGGAAAAACTGTTTTTAGTACCAACAACCATTAGGAAAATTGGCCACATAGGTTGATTGGACATGCTATGCTTTCTTGATAAATTGAAAATTTAAAATTCAACTAAGGTGTTGCCCAATTTATCAACTAAGGTGAGTACATGCATTCCATCATCTCTCACATGCTAGCTTTGGTGTGAAATACAAAAGCATTTGAAACAACACAAAGATAGCTAATTTCTCAAACTAATACATTAATCAACTTCAACTGATCATTTAATAAATTATAAATCGACATCAATTCTGAAGGAGAAAAAAAAACAATCTCCTAAAACAGTGAATCATTAAGTGCGAAACGGATGGAAATAAGTAAGAACAACAATTAGTCTAACTTACTTCAGAGTTCCCTCATTACTTTCATTCAACAATAACTTGATCGTCAGTGACATCACAATTCAATATTCCTAAATCGTAATATTTTGTATCCAACTCTAGATAAGAGTATATTAGTTGTCACCACATGATGAAAAAATTTACAAAACATAAACCTCAAAAGCAAAATAAGAAAGAGAGAAAAATTGGCAAAACAAAATTAAGAGATACATTCTAAACACAAAATACACATATTGACGGTATTGTTCCCCTTGACCATAATCATGGCTAACGATGACGATGGTAGATGGAGAAGGATTTATAGGTTGATGGAAGTCGGGTAAAGAGTTAAGAGGAGGTAGAAGGGAAGGATTTAAGCCACGTATGGCAAATGATAGTGTTAATTAGTCTGATCAGATACTAATAACTCTTTAATCATTTTAAGTTTGTCAACAAGTCCATATCATAATGATCCAATTGTTAATAGAGGACAAATCGAGGCCATTTCGCCTAGTTCTAAAGAAAAGTAGATCAATTTTGCAATATAAAAGAAAATCATGTTCATTAAAGTAAAAGAAAAATGTGGACAAACCTTCATCATCTAATGCCAAAGACTTTTCCTCGTGCCACTGTTCTTGAGGCAAAAGCTCAACTGCCACTATATCATCATCAAAAGTCATATTCATGTCTGTATACCCGTATATAATTATTTCATCGCCAATGCTTCAAATGGATTAAAACAGTTATCACGAAGTTTTCTCTGATGAAGAAATCCCCGAAGCAAGCTAGAAGTAAAATCTGACATGGAATTATGCTATAGAAAACATGAACAACAAGTGTAATTTAAGAGGTCATAGCCTTTAAAACAGAACCCAAATAGATCTCCTAAAAAACTGTATCAAGCAATTAAATATACCTCAATATAAATGACAATTTGCTTTGAAGTCCTCAAATCCTCAACATTATCCATATTAACATCTTCCGAAAGAGGCTGTATTATTAGGTCAAGTAATGATTTTACAAAACACACAACTGAGATCAATGGAAGTAAATTCATTAAGATTGCTGATTTTTTTAACTAAGTAGGAACTAAAGAAAATAACTTTATACACAATACGACTAAAGAGAACTTTTATGAACATTAACAGAACCTGGTAGACGGTGGTCAAATTAATACACCATAGTATCATAATATTATCATTAAACAACAGGAAGATAAAATTATCAGTCTCTGCCGAAATTACCTCTTCAGTCTCCTCCTTCTCTCTGTAGTAATTTATTTACAATTCATATTACCTGTAGGTGAGTAATGCATTTGTAAACTTGCACTTTATGTCGATAAAAAAATCGGTAAAAGCTTTATTTGAAGTTATTCATTTACATCGTATGAGAAATGGATCAGTAACTTTAAAGACACATTTTTCTCCGTACGAATATTCCTGAAGTGCCTTAACCTTTTAAAACTCCTAATTAAAGAAGAGAAAATGATTTTGAAACAAAGCGCATGCAGGATAATGAGCTCAAATATCAAACCATAAAAGAAACTAAGCACTACCAATTTTCGTTGTAACTAAGCATACAGAACAAAGAAGTCCCTAGTTTACCTATTACACTCCAAAGCATTCGTCTCTCCACCTCGAGTAAATTCGACTTCCAAAATTTTGTAAGGTCCAAATTATATGGCTATTATATTACAACTCAATAAAGCACAAATACCGGCAATTTTTTCCTAAAGTACATAGATCTATAAAGCAGAGCATGAATATGAAAATTGAAGCACAAGTACCATTTTCCATTACAACTAAGTGTGTAGAATACAACCGTCCAGAATTTATCTCTTAAACAAGAATATTAGATAACATAGACATTGATATTCCACAAGGCAAAGTACATTGAGATGAAAATAATGCCATAGTATCAAAGTAAAGGAAGCTATTTACCAAAATTAAATTAAAGAAGATAACACATCATTTAAAGAAAAAATGAAATCACCAAATCATTTTAAAAATTAATGTCTCTGCAAAACATTCTGATTAGAAAACTTCGAAATTCTCTTTTTTGGGATAAAGAGATATGGAACTTTTTTTTTGAAGAAGAAGAAGAACAACTATTATTTATTTATTTATTATTATTTTTTTTGATAATGAAGAACAAATATTGTTGCTTCCTAAAATAGTGCAAAGAGGTGAATAAGCAGCAAACACTTACCAGTTATTTGAAATTCCCTTGGTCCTACAAAGAGACTCGTACTGATATAGAATGAAGAATGGTACAATGATGAAGAAGATGGATGTTTCTAGACCTAGCTAGAATTGTAATGGTAATGAGTAAAGTCAAAATATCATTAGCTATGAAATTACCTTTATGCCCATAATTGTCCATACTTGCTTTTCAAAATATCTTGCCCAATGTTAGTAGTAAAATTATTATTATGCCCTAGGTCATCCATGTGATATCTCTTCTATATAGTAGTAATATGTTTGTAGTAATGCTTGAAACTAAAATTTAAAAAAAAATTGTAACTAACTTTTTTTAAAAAACATTTTTCACTATTAGTTCTTATTTTTTATAAAATACAAAAGAGGTTAAAGAGGATAAGACAATATATTTTAAAAAATTATACTTTTTATTATAAATAATCAATTTTTCATAAAATTTAACACATAAGTTATTCTTGACAAAAATTTAGGAGCCTAAGGCAAAGGCCTTATCTTCAATAGCGTAGAGCTGGCCCTGGAAGTAGGGAATAACATGTAAAACGTAAGAAAAATGGCTCACTATCAGTCCTGCTCACTATCCAAGTGTCAAAAAAAGAATGGAGACTCACATTGTTAGTTGTGCCTCTACCGTTGTAATTTTTTTCTAAAAGACCCAAGAAGAGGCCGAGTCTACTACTATTGATATCACGAACAACAACAATAAGGATGAGGTCGCGAACAAGGAAGGACTCAAAGATGAAGCAAAATAATTCCTTTTTGTGCTTGAAATTTCCACCAGTATTTGTGTCAGAAAAACTAGATTCAGACAAAGGAGGGACTCTTTAGTTAGGTCTCGAAATCCACGTTAATTCTACTTCAAATGTATGTAATAATTATAACCCAATTATATCCCCCCCAAACACTACTAGCAGGCGTCCAACATTGCCTCTCTCGTGTACTGATGCATATTAATTATTAATAGAAGTATTGAGTCGAGTTGGGTCTAGCGTTGGGATCATATTTCAATTTGAATGTTGGGTCCCCAGAAAGGATATGTCGTGTTTGGTCTTAGGATCGTGTCCTTATTCGGGGCATGATCAGGGTCGGTTTTCAGTTAAATTATAGAGTCTTTTGTCGTGTGTAGCAATCGGGTGCTAGACCGGGTGTCGTGGTCAGGTGCCAGATCAGTTATCAAAGTTGATAAATTGGGTTAGAAAGTATTTTCTAAAAAGTATGTTCTAATCTATAACCAAAAATAAAAGATATTTTCTAAAAAATATTTTTATTCACCAATCATACACTAGAATGTATTTTTTTGGAAATAGTTCTCACTCACCAACCAAATATGAAAAAGTAAAAAATCAACTTATTTTAGAAGAAAACAACTGCCTTCATACCAAACACACCCTAAATTCCTTGCATTACTAACACCTTGAATTTCATGATATTAGTGATACACACCTTAATACACAATAGAGTCTATAACTAATGCATAGGTTCAAAGCAGGGGGCGAACCAGCTCTACGAGTGGGGGTGCCACGGCACCCACGGGCCTCGATTAAAACTTTGTATATATATATATATATGTGTGTGTATAAATATTAGAAGTCGTATATATAGTATTCCTGCCACCGAATGAACCATACGATGAATGGCGCAGTTGGCAAAGGGTAGATCTTTCCAACAGGGCGTTGAGGATCCAAATCTCCATGACAACACTATATATTTTTTTATCCTGAGGGGCTTCAACTTCCTTTGTTTTTTCTTGTTCTTTTTTTTTTGTCTTTGTTTTAGTCTCTCTCTGCCCTCAATTAGTTCCTTTATTTGCTACTTCTTACTTATTTACTTATCTTTAATTGATATAAATGTTGCGTGATATTCTATATTAATTATAGATTAATATTAAATTTTCAGCGTCATATAGGATATTAATAAAAAATATTTAAATAGCCTTTTTAAAAAAATAAAAAATAAATTTAAATGATGGATATAATCATGTTAAACCTTTTGAATGTAAAGGTTTTTTAAATCTTTAACCTCACACTAAGTGGAGACAATTGGATTGAAACTATAATTTTTATTTTTTTCTCAACTATATCATATTAGATGATGTACACAAATTTGAATTTTAAGGTCAAAATCTCTTGTTTTCTCAAAGTTATAGAGAATAAGGTCTCTTATTCCTAAACAAACATAAAAAAAAACACTATATAGGTGTATATCTTTAATATTAGAATATTTAAAAGAAAAAAGAAACAGACTAAAGATGTATATTTGATCAATATATTTATAAATATCGAAAAATTAAATAACCTGAATCATAACTTAAAATGAAGAATCGACCTGTTTACCATTTAGATGATATGAAACCCCTAACTTTCGAGTCCTAAATCCGCCTTTGGTTGAAAGAGACCAAACAAGGTACTATTAATAGACAAAGTTAATATTACAGTATTACTCTTAATAAAATCTACCAAACGACCTCTAAGGATTCATTTGATACAAAAAAATAAGAGACTAGTAATTCCAAAAATAATTTTAAGATAAATTTATTTCATGTTCGATAGAAATAAATGACAAAATAACTTTAATAAAAGAATTTAATTTGATTTTTAGGTCCATTGGTGGACTCGATTTTATTAGTAATCATGAGCCAAAAAATAGCCTTTTCCAAAAGAGTATTCCAAAAGTTTGTATTAATGAAATTAATTTTTTACATTAAAAATAGAATAATAATGTCAAAAGTAATTAATTCCAACTAAATGAGGTGTTAAAAGTGGACCCTAACTAACTCCTCTCCGTGTTGTACCAGATTTCATGAACTGAATAAAGTTATCGTTTTCATGTGCCCAAGTGGACCCACCTTTCCCTATCTTCCTAAATGATTAGAGTATCAGTGGACCCCAAAACTCCACGAGATCACCGCTCCTTCAAACAAAAGTGATAACTCTTTTCTTTCTATACATCTAATATTAATAATGTCCCATTTTACATTTCATTCATTTTTATATATTGTTGATTTATAATATTTAAAAAATTATAAAACTGTATTAAACATTTACACTAAATCAAAGCAATATTTTTATTAAGTGTTTTAATGAAGTAAAACTAATTATAAATTTAAATATCTGAAATGTATATATTGATTTGGTGTATATATTTGATGTGATAGTTGTTTTTTCATACAATGCATAAATTATCACATTTTTCCTTTTTTTAATCCTTTTAAGTTATTAGCTTTGAAAATATATATTTGACCAACTTAGAAAAATTAAATAAATAATTTATATTCTAATTTCAAAATAAATTAATTCATATTCATTGATGAAAAATTTGAATTTCAAAAAAATTGAATAAGAATAAAAGGACAAAATTATTTTATTTCTTAATATAAATATAAATTAAAAAAACAAGATATAAAATAGAACGAAAAAGTAATAAGTTACGAGCGAATTTATATAATGGTATTATCTTATATCGATATTGGTCATGCAAAAATTAGTGACATATTTATCAGTTGTTCATGTTTGGGTTAAAAAAGACATATTTTAAATAACACGTACCAAAATAGATATTTCGTCCACAAATAAGTGAGTTATCCCAAACAGCGTTGAATACAACATAAATATTTTATGATAGTTCGCTCATAAATATGTAAATTATAATTTTTATTTTTAACTTTTTACGTGAAGAATATCTTTTTTTCAATAATAAATATATATTTTTATTCACTTCATATTTTTTCCTTCATCTTTTATCCTCTTTACTAATATTATATTTTGATCTTTGAAAATCGTTAGTCATATTTCAACAATTAAGAAAGTTTGTATATTCAATTGAATGGGAGGTACATAAATGTAAATAGTGTTTGTATAAGATAAAAATATCAATGACTTCAAGTAATCCTAGTCGTAAGTTTTGAATTTGCGTAATATTTTGAAATGGAATAGACATAATTAGCATTATTCGGTATAATTCACACATTTGTTGATGAAATGTCCGTTTTGATCGGTGCTTCAAGGGAGGATTCCTTTTTTTGGTATGAGATATTCAAAAAGTGTCTGTTTTGATGTCAAACTCTTAATTACTCTATATATGTATTAGTTGTGTAAATTTTTAAATTATTAACTAAACATTATATTTATTTTATATAAAAATAATTTATTTTTATCTATCTACTTATTAAATAGCACATAAATATTAATTTATTTCTCAATCAACTAACAAACTATCGTAATATAAGAATAATTATAATTCTAAAGTTGGAATATATTGAAGGCATGAAAATAAAACTATATGATTTTAAAATTGAATAAAAGAAATAAATAAATATTTTAATTTTTTATAATATCATATTAAAAGGAGTAACAAGTAGAAATGGACGGAGATAGAAAATTTTAACGAAGGTAACATGGGTTGGAGTTGGAAAGGAGTATAATTTACTACTTCATTACTTAAATCCACCGCTAAAACCTCCTCATCATATTCCTACATTGGGGCTCTACTGTCTGAATCTCCCGCAGATATCGCCTCAAAATGCAAGATCCGTCGAATCCAAACTCCAAGCAGCTCAATCAGACGCCACCATTTTCCGCTACATTCAGGCCATCGCACCACCGCAGAGCTCACTCCGAGGTGAACTTCCGGCTGCCTGAGGATCTAGATCTGGTATCTGACCCATTCGATGCGTCTGCCGGAAGTTTTGAGGAGATCGGATCCGAGGATGATTTCTTCTCCACTTACATGGACATTGAAAAACTAGGCTCTGGATCCAACCCTACAGATGTTCCAGGGTTCAACAATGCCGGCGCTGGAAGTAGTGGACTGGTAGCTGACTGTGGTGATGGAGAAAGGAATTTCACCAGGCCTCGACACAGGCATAGCAATTCAGTGGATAGTTCCAGCTTGTTATTAAGTGAGAGTATTGAAGCTAAGAAAGCTATGGCTCCTGATAAGCTTGCTGAACTTTGGACCATTGATCCAAAACGCGCCAAAAGGTAGAATACTTCTACAGCTTTGACTCTTCAATTAGTTCAAATCGTTGAATTGTGAACGGTGATTTGGTGCTGAGGCGTTCCAAATACTTAAAACGTCTAATAGAATACACGTATTGAAGAAAATTCAGAGTTAAGGGAACTCTTGAAGTAGATCTACTTGACTCTATATCATGATTTAGTCCTCCATTCATTCTTTTCCTTTAAAAATGATTTACATTCAAAACAGCGTTTAACTAATCACAATATGCTTCTCTTTTTTGGAGATCCGAACATTTCTTACCTTTTAAAATTGATCTGCATTCCTTTGGTGTCAATGCACTAGTTGTTTGCTGTATAGTCATGTGAACTTGGAATATATATGAATTCATGGTATACAACATTAGAGACTATGTCAAATTGAGATGGAGACCTAGTGATTTAAAAGGAAAACTGCATTTCTGTAGAAGCGAATTCAAGACAAGTGCTAAAGCAAACTAACAGTAGGATGTCAAAGATCTATATGTGAAAGTCCTCATGCCAAGAAATGGTGTGTTGAAGCAGCAAAATGCTTTGTTAGATCTGTGGCGTTTTCATTCCAAAGTTCCTAATGCGTGTTGACATGAAAATTTTCCAGAACAGAGGTCAAAACAGTTATTTTAATTTTTAATCAGAAATTGAGTGTTGATCGTTTCTCATTTTTTTCCTACAACCAGTGTGCATGCTATATATTTTATTAAGGTTTTGTTTAGGAACTTGAACTATTAGATCGGATTTGGTTTGAACCATCTCATGAAAAGAGATTCTTCTTGTTTAGAGGTAGTTCTTACTTTGTACTATATTTGAGTTTGATCCATCTCAATTCTCATCAAAAGAGATTCTTCTGTCTCGTTCCGAAGTAGTTCTCTTCTTACTTTGTAGTGTATTTGGGTTAAACTGAAATGGAGCTTAAGCTTTACTTAATAGAGTTTAGTGAAAAATGTAGTCTAATAGTTAATTTTAGTCATGTACTGTCTGTAAGAAGATTAGTACGTCCTAATGAAGTCAATGTGATTGTTCTTCTGGACTAGACAAGCAATTGGTTAGGTCTACAACTGGATTGAGTCTCTTTTGAGGTAACCTGCATATGGGTATTTCTGAACTTGAGTAGCTTCCACGAATCCTGATTTGTGAGTTTTTTAACACTAATGAAGTATCTTCTTGATGCTCTAGCTATACAATCTTACTTCATCAAAAAATGAATAACACTACTGAAGTATGAGATCATTGTTGTTTAGTCCATGAAAAATGTCAATGTTCTTGTAAAATTAACATAGTTTTAGCAACTAGTGAGCTTCGTTTGTCCCTTGTGATGTTTACACTTGGGATACATTCTTTTGTTGAAGTACTGCAAATTTAAGTGAACTGATGCTGTGTTCAAGTTCATTGTTTGATGAAGTGCTGTGTTCAAGTTCATCTTTTGATGAAGTGTCGTGTTCAAGTTCATTTTTTATTAAGTGTCGTGTTCAAGTTCATTTTTTATGAAGTGTCGTGTTCAAGTTCATTTTTTGATGAGGTGCAGTGTTCAAGTTCATTTTTTAATGAAGTGCCGTCTTCAAGTTCATTCAATTCATTCCCTATAATATTTGGCTTGTAAGATGGTCATCTAGTAGGACCAAGAAATTAAAGTTCAAAAGGAAGATTCCCTTGGCTCAAATCAGGGACATTTATTAGGAGAGCATGCTATTCCATGCCGAAATTTACTCGACTGCTCTAGTTTTGCATTCAACGCAATTTTGTTGTGATCCGAAAGTTTGGTTTGCTCATTTAGTATCACATTATTATTCCTCACCATAGCTTAAAGCCTGAATAGCTTACACCTGAGGCAAAACAATAGTCTTGGACATGTGATAATCCTCTGTTGTAGATTACACAGTTGGCAGTTATGATTTTGGAAACCGTAGAAATGACAACATTACATGGCATTTTGTCTGCTTTCTTGAAAAGCTCTCTAATCTCAGGATATTCTAGTGCTGAGCTTTATGATCTCTAATGAATTTGGGTAGCTGCTCGGAAAAGATCATTTTACTTTTTCGTTCTTTTAGTAAGAAAAAGGAGTTCATGTGTTAAAGGAGGTCATGTGTTAACTTGAGCTATTAATGGAAAAGAAAGAAGGCAAGTGACAAATTTCTCGTGTTAGTTCCAGTTAGCCAAGTGTAAAATACATGTAGATTTTACTTCCAAATATAAAAGTACGAAAGCTGCTTCATGGTATTACTTCCTCCGTCCGGTATTGTTTGTCATGATTTCTATTTTTAGAGTCTAACTATAGAAACTTAGATTAACATTTTAAGATATATTTTTTCATCATATTAATATGCAAAAAATTGCAATTTATAGTACTTTTCATATAATTTTAGAATATTTAATTTTTTTGTTTAAAATATCGAATTAATGTGATCTAATTCAACTTTGAAAATTAATCTAATTGACTTTCAAAAAGCGCCACATGACAAACAATACCAGACGGAGGGAGTAATACTGTAGCCTCTTTGCATATTTCACTGGATAATGACATATTGTAAACACACTGTTTGACATTGGTAATGCCCTGAGAATGTGTCAGACTAGTTTCATGGTAGTAAGTTACAGAAGTTATCCTGGAAATTACCATCAACAAGTGATTTGTAGACAACTTCTCACTGTGAGAAATTAAGGTTAAGAAACTTCATTTTTGATAAAAGGTTAAAAGGGAAAAGGGCCAAATATATTCCTGAACTATTCAAAATTGATCAGTTTACCCTCTGTTATGTTTTTGGCTCAAAAATGCTCTCACTGTTACCTTTTTTGCTCAAAAATTCCCTCTAGCTAGCAAATAGCTCAGAAATACCCTTCTTTCTAACAGTTATTCTAAAACTAAGAAAAATGGGTCAATGTTCTTTTAATTTATTTATTTATTGGGGGTGGGTGGTTGGATGTGTTAGACCCATAATAACATAGACAAAAATTTAAACACTTCCTATTTTAATGAATAAAAACGATCTCATATCACTTTTTTTTCTTCTGGTTCCGTTTACAATAGGTGTGAGTTTTTATTTTTAAACATGATATCACGTACCTTTTCTGACATAACTATTTAAAATTTATTTTCTCTACATTAATACTACTGAATTTATTTTACTAACTCTATGAATTATATGGTAAACAAAATGAAATTCAATTATACCTTGATACGTGTATTACTAATCATAACTTCAAGTCATCCCAAGTTCCAGTTGAGGGAATTATAATAGTTTTGACAGGAGAAGTAGAATAAATATTTAGTTGAAAAATTAATGCAAGTAGTTAAACTTTATATGAAATTGGCATTATATATAATTGTCATTATTAAGCTTATAATCTACAATATAAGTTTTTGCTCAAGTCTTCAGAATTAAGAGCACTTTGTCCCAAACTTTAGATGGAGGGAAAAAACTATCTTATTTTGCATAGTTGAAGGGCTAAATTGGATCATTTTTTTCTTGTTTGAAGCAACCATTAGGAAAAAAAAGAAGGTATTTTTTTGACAAATTGAGAAAGAAATGTATTTTTGAACTATTTTGCTAGTTGGAGAGAATTTTTGAATAAAAATTGTAGGTAAAACTTACCCATTTTGATTAGTTAAGAGGTATATTTGACCCTTTTCCCAAAAGTTAATATCCCGTAGCAAATCGTCATGCCTCCTATTCAAGAACTGGTGCTGATTATGAAATTGAAGTAGCTTATTTTGTCGGGCAATTTGTGCGCTACTATTTTGGAAAATAATTTTGAAGAAAACTATGTAGTTTGTTGGAACTACTAAAATGCCTCGTCTAAAGAAGCAGACATTTCCAAAAGGAAAATATGTCTCTATTTTACTGCAAGCCGTTCCAGCACTCTGATGCATCTAAGCATGCACCACTTAACTCAAAATTAATGTCATTCTACTACTGAGTTTGATGCACATACAACACCACGTTATGTTGCTGATTTTGAGAACATTGTACAGGATTTTGGCAAATCGGCAGTCTGCTTCTCGCTCGAAAGAGAGAAAGGCCCGTTACATTACTGAACTTGAGAGAAAGGTTCAGACCCTTCAAACAGAAGCAACCACTCTTTCTGCTCAATTAACCCTTTTCCAGGTACTTCTTCCTTTTCGATAATTTGCAATTTGTTATAAAAGTCATATGTTCATAGATCATGTTCTACTTCGTTAACAATGGGATTATTGGTCTGTACACCATACCATATCCGCCATCTGCATAAAAAAACCTTGATCAATGAATTTGACGATGAGAAATTGCCATCGTCCATTATGTCTGAAAATTAGCCTTTTCTACACATAAGAACTAACTTCCTGCATTTAAATGATATTACCTTTTCTCAGTTACATGTGTAACAAAATAAGAGTCCCTTCCTCTGAATCAAGTATTCAATGCAATGGCAAGAATTCTCAAGTGTATTATGCTAATATATTCAATAAACTGAATCTCATTGTGGGGAGGGGGCATATACTAAGGGGGAAAAAGGTACATGCCTCAAAAAGTAACAGAAGATGTTTCGAGATGTTGGTTAGCGAATTTCCTTTATCTCCCTCGCAATAATCGATACTTCACATCTGATAGTTCTTTCCTTCTGCAGCGGGATACAACCCAGTTTACTAATGAAAATACAGAGCTCAAGCTCCGTTTGCAAGCTATGGCACAACAAGCTCAGTTACGTGATGGTATGATTTATCTTGTCCATTGCCTTCCAGAATTTTATGTTTCTCGATCATTTTAACATCATCTTGAAACTTCTTCCACCTATTGGTCGACAAGATAGATAGCGACACTGAGTCTACCGTTACTTTTCTAATTAAAAATAGAAAGTCATAATGCTTTCTCTATCCCTGCTATTGAGATGATGACAATTTCAGATTATGTTGAGTTTCATTTCTCATGAGAACAGTTATTAATGCTGTATATCTTTGTTATGGTGTTTGTACGATGCAGCTCTGAATGAAGCCCTGAAGCAGGAAGTGGAAAGACTTAAAATGGCCACAGGGGAAATGTCATCATCAGATGCATACAATTTGGGGATGCAGCACATTCCATATAATCAATCAGCATTCTTTTCGCATCAGCCACAATCAGGGGCTAGCGAATCCCAGAACATACAGATGCAGCAATTTCATTCCCTCCAGGATAGCTTGTTGACTCCTCATCGCCGTTTACTTGCAGGGCACGGACAGGGTCTCCCAGACACAATGCAACAGGATCCCCTAGGTCGTTTTCAAGGTCTGGATATTGGTGGCAGGGGTCTGCATCTTGTGAAAACTGAAACACCTTCAATTTCTGCCAGTGAGAGCAGCAGTACATTGTGATTGACTTGTGCAATCGGCCTTATTTATTGGAATTGTTCATAGACTGACACGTGTTTAACATCCAAAAACATGATATTCAATTTTATTTTTTTTATTTTTTTCATTTGACTTCAGACTTAGGTTTGAGTAGCGGTTCCAGATGTTGTGATGTGTTGTTATTTTTTAGTTTGGTCAAAGTCTGAATCATTTCTTGTGATTTATTGGTGTAACTTTAAAGAAAGGTTGTTACCACTGCGTATTAAATGGTTTCACTGTCCTTAGTGTCTTTGAGTCTTTAAGGTGGCATTAGCTGAAAACTTCTTATTAGTTTTTCAACAAATTATATTTTTTTTCTGCTTTGGGAATATTGTTTTATGCAGAACCAATGATCTTATGATTGATTGTCCCCTCAACTTTCAGGGTAACTGTTGTATGCCTACTGATACTATTCTGTTATAACTCCCCACTTCTTAAGGCAGAAAATGGACAAGTTTTTGGAGGTCATAATGTATGAGTTGGAGTAGAGCTAAAATGGATAATGCAGGGTTCCCTGTTCACTAACTAGGTACAACTTTTGTGGCTAATTTTGAATTTTTAACGGGCGTTTTATCTAATCCCCTAGGTTATAGAAAGTTGACCTTGTTTCTTTTAACTCCAGTGAAAAAAAAAAGAAACTGTAGCAAGTACTATTCAATTGAGGAAATTAAAAAAAAAAAGGGCCGGGCAGGGCACTGAATTAGAATATTGATATTTCACTTAGAAAGTTACTCATCAATTTAAATGATATTTTTTGTTTGGAAGTAGAAAATATGAATGATTATTCCTTTTTTAATCCATCTTGTAAGGTAAGCAGAAAGGCAGATGTTGAAAAGAGTAGAATGAGTTGCCTGTCATACGTATGGCCGAAATTGGCTGAGAACCCAAGAAAAAAGCAGCTACTTGATTTCTGGGTGAAATGCATGAGATATAATAGAAAGTTTTCATCATAAATAAGTGAAAACAAAAAACTAACTATATGAGTGCCAAACCACAGAAATGCACATGGCAGACGTCTGATATATATCGCTATTAGTTGGTTCTTCGCTTTATAGATCAATAAGATTTCTTTGAGCTATATATATCATTTTATGATGTTGATTCCAATGCTAAGATTCAGTCCTATAGTCAGACATTCTACTAACTTCTTCTCACCTTACATACATATATATATATATATATATGATCGATCGGTATAGTCATTTCAAATTCCTTATCATGACTTTTACTCTAATCTCTCACAACTTTTATGGATTTCATGAATAGAATTATACCTCAATGTCATCGACAATATTCTAATTAATTAAGAGGTACTTCAGACTCTCAAGGAAATCCTTTACTCATCGTTCCAATATCAAGTGCTAGGGTGAAAAATCATTGAGATTTTGGATTGTCATGTTCGCAAGTTAAATAAAGAATTAAAGAGGTAGTCTTAATTAAAATCTTATGAAGGAATCAATTAGTATACTTAAGTTTTGCCTATTACATATTTAGCTCCAATTTCTGCTTCAACTTCACTATTATTAAATATTAAAGAGATAAATGTCAAAAACATATCTAAATTATTCACTTTTTTTTAGTTTCATACCTAAACTATTGAAAGTGTGAGTTTCATACCTAAACAATCACTTTTTAGTTTGAGTAACACACCTCAGTGGTGTGTGTAGTGCACTCTCTCTTTTATATGAAAAAACTTTGACACATGACATTCCACATAGATAAAATATAAAAAACTTTGACACATGACATTCCACATAGATAAAATATTTTATCCAGATAAAAATTAAATAATAAAAAATTAATATTAATAAAAATTTAAAGATTACTATCCATATAAAGAATATAATTATTTTCTTATCTCACTCCACCACCTCCTCCACGTATCCCCCCTCCCCCGCGATGACCCATCCTTTTTTTATAAAAAATCATTTATAAAATATTTTTAAAAATTTCATATTTCATCCCCCCCCCCCCCCCNNCCCCCCGCGATAGAAATTGATATTATTTTATTTAAAAAAATCTACCCATCCTATATAATTTTTCGCTCTGAAATTTTTAATTTATTCTTATTTTGTGTTAGATATGCACGTACATATATTTTTAGAGAAAAAAATTCTACTAGTGTACCGAATATAACATAAATAACTAAAAAATATAAAAAGTCTTGTGGCGGCAAGTAAAAAATATTTTCGATACATATATCTAAACACTGGAGAAAAAATTGAAAGCGGAGGATTAAGTAGGATGGGTAGATTATATTTTTAAGAAAATAAAATAATATCTAAATTAGTATTTGATGATGGGGAGGAGATGAAGTAAAAAATGAAATACTTTTATAAAAGAAATTTAAACAAAATAAAAAACTTTAAAGATGGTGTGGGGTAAGAAAATTATTTTACATTTTATTTTATAAAGAAAATATTATCTTTTTATAATTGTTTTTTAATTTTTAATTTTAACTAATACTAATAATTTATTTATTTTTTGTCAAGGTTGAATATTTTATCAATGTGGAGTGTGATGTGGAAATTCTTTAAAATAAAAGACAGAGAGTGTATGACACATACCATGATGAGAGTGGTATAAAAGAGAGAGGTGTGTTTCTCAAACTAAAAAGTAATAGTTTAGGTATGAAACTCAAATTTTCAATAGTTTAGGTATGAAACTCAAAAAAAGGTATAGTTTAGGTGTGTTTTTGACACTTATCTCAATATTAAATTGTACGGTGGGCATGTCCAAAACATTTATAATCTCAATCCTATGCTACATACCCTTTATGAAAGACTTTTGAATTCTGCGTTTTATACTATGTATATACATGATACATCAAAATGTCATTTACTGTTATGGTGCTAAACAAGTCACATAACAAGATTTTTTTTTTTGGTTTTTCATCGGTGTTCGTAGCCCACATAGGTGTTCAAACTGAATTCAGAGTGCACTTTAAAGGGCCCATTCGGGTTGGCGCTCTCAACAAGATTTTCTCCATATCCAGAGCTCGAACCCGAGATCTCTGGTTAAGGGTGAAGCACTTCCCGCTAGTGCACCATAATATAGAAAATGATATTTTTGAAATATTAGATCAAATTACCAATAATGAGAGTAAGCTACATGAGTTTGAAACAAAGAGAATGTGAATGATTAAGTTCTTGATCAGTAAAAGTAACTCATACTTATTCGTAGTAACTAACAAAGTATTGTACTCATACATAATGTACACGGATAATATAAATAATTCAAATCTTTTAGTACATTTTAACTCGTATTAGTAGGTAACATGTCTTTATTTCCAAATAAAACAATCTATGTTTTATGGATGATTTCTTGTACTAGAAGTTAAATGGCATAATAAATAAGCATGCATTTTAATTTTATCTCAACTAGCATCATGTCCTCTAACTTTGAATATGCATAGAATATCTAAATATTTGAACTTGCATAAAATTGAAGAAGTAGACATACATGTCTTACGTGACATACTACATACAGAATGTCATGTAGACGCAAATTGGTCTAATAGCATAACACATTATATGTCTACTTATTCAATTTTACACATTAAAAGACTGATTTAAATATTATCTCAATTTAAATTAGTTGACAAAAACATCTATGTGTTTGGGACATGCATGTAGGGGTGCTTGTGGTTATGGCAATTTGTATAGCCAAGGATATGGATTTGGCTGAGCCAGCCTTCTTGTATATAGCTCAATACAGAGGAGGAATTGTCCCTGTTTCTTTGGAAGGTGAACTTTCATTTATTTATTTTTTAAAAAAGGAGGTCAAATATTTTGACAAGGAATTTATTTTTTTTCATTACCACTTAGCTCATTGAAGAAAAAGGAGAAATTTTTCAAAATGTCAATATTTTAATAATTAAGAGGGCTCATTAGGAACATTTTCAATATTTAGTAAAAATGTCAAAATTTTAATTTGTTATGTATCTTATTTATGTTTTTTATTATTTATTTTTATTTAAAGAATAGAATTATTTAATAACAAAAGGGAGAAAATCAAGGAAGAAAATATTTCAAAAAAAGCTAAAGTTCACTTAATTTTCTCATTCGTTACATTTTCAAATAAAACTCAAACTTTGTTCTTTTTTTTTCTCCATAATCTTAATCTTTTTTTTATTAGTTTGTATTCATTCCAATAGGTATGCCAAATGAACCTATAGTTATTTAAGAAACATATTTGTATTCATATATTTTTTTCATGTGTATTTATTTGTTTCTTCGAAAATTTTTATTTCGTATTCATTTCAATATGTATTTTATTCGTATTTCTATTTATTCTTAATTTTATTTAGAATATTGTATAATAATATATAAAATACAAAAAAATAGTATGATGAAAAAGTGAGATAATAGTTTTTAGAGAAGAACATATCACTTAAAATTCTCATCATTAACAATTTCAAAAAAAAAACTCTTTTTTCATTCTATTAGATCAACTTTCCTTTGTTATGTTATCATTTTAATTGTATACCAATATTTTTTACATTTTATGTGCTCACTTTACCATTCAAATTAAAATTGATTTTTTTTCTTTCAAACTACAAATTGTATTTCGGTGATCAAAATTGTATTACTTGATTACCATATATATATATATATATATATATATATACAGGTATCTCTAAATATGTATGAATATGATTTATGAAAGGGTACAAGATTTTTGGGGGAAAATAGCATACTTCGTGGAAATAATATTCTAAAAAATAAATATAAATTGACTATGAAAAAAATAAGAATACAAGATTCTGGAAAACATATAGCATACATAGTAAAATAATATAATCAATATGCAATATTCTAAAAAAATACAAATTAACTATTTAAGAACAGGATATATATATGTGTAAGAAATACAAATTCATATGAGAAAGCATACATAGTGAAAATGATATAATTAGAATACAATATTCTAAAAAAATATAAATTGACTGTTAAAAAATAGGATACATCTATGCTTAAGAAATATAAATTCATATGAGATACGTATTTGAAAAGAAATACAATGTTCTTAATAAAAATACAAATGATGAGTAAAAGAAAAATAATTGACAAACAAAAATTAATATGAATATTATTCTGATATGAATACAATTCCGCAACCTTCTTCTTTGACTCTTTCTTTCTTCTTCGCCTGCTATGTTCCTTTTTTCCAATTTTTTTTTCACCAAATTCAAATCTGAATCTGTGTTTATTTGTGAATTAATAACCCTATAAGCAAAATTCGAAATTATTAAATATGAATATACAGAAAAAATCAAACAATATATTATGTATGAATGCTTATGTGGCTTACTACCAATTATAATCTACTAAATCTCAAATATGAAAATAAAATCATAAAAATAGTGTTTCAAATACTAAAATTCGAAATGCATAAATATTTGATGAGTATGTTAACAAACTCATATAAAAATAAAAAAAATGACGAAAAAATTGTAATACATACAATTCAAAATTCAACATAATTTTTTATTTCGAAAACAAAAAATCTTATGAAATCTCGCAAAATAAAAGATGATTACGAAAATACCTTTATGTATTGAGAGATTTCTTGAATTAATCGATAGATCTGATCAAATTGATTTGAACTTGAATAATTAGTTCTTTTTCAACAATGAGAGACAATAATGGTGAAAATGGTAAAAGAGAAAAAAAAATTGAAAATCTTAAAGATGGAAATAAATTTAATGGTATTAAAGTCTAGAAAAAAGTCTAAATGGGTAGTGAATATATTTAATGTTGGACTTATTTGAGAAATAAAAGGAAAGTCAAATAATAGTATTTGGATACAAATTATTTTTAAAATATTGACATTTTGACTAAATATTTTAAAGTGTAGATGTTTTTACTAATTAAGTTAGGAATTGTGACTACTTTACTAATTTTTCCTTGAAAATATTGTAGTTTGACTTCTATTATACTTACTCTAGTTCATATTAAGTGAATTGTTGGGATATAATATAAATTAAAAAAATTAATTACATAAAGTAATTAAGAACCTCATTGAATGAAGGGTAAATATGAAAGAAGTTCAACAATACTTTCGAACTTTCGATAATTCACTTATTTTGTACTATGAAAAAATTTAAACAATTCACTTAATTTGGAACAGAAAGAGGATTATCGTACATCCTCGGTTTCAATTTATGTAGCATCCTCTTATTTTTAAATTTGTCCCAAAAAGAATGTCAAATTGCCATAACTAGAATAATTCAACTTTAAACTCTCTCTCTCTCTCTCTCTCTCTCTCTCTCTATATATATATATATATATATATATATATGCTAGTTTTTCAATACGTGCGTTGCACATGATTATCAATAAAGAAAATTTAAGTGCGAATTTGAATAATAAGATTATTTTGTGAATGTTCAGTGTGGATCATGTATATTTATCTTATTCAAACGAACCTTTGAAGAGGGTTAATGAAAAATTTATTAGTTAAATGCAGTAATGAATATATTCTTTTCAATATTATGAGATTCTATTATACAATTAGTGTTATCTCACTAATATTACCTTATAAATGATATTTGTTGTGTATTTTCTTGTCATTTTACCAGTGTGCTTTGCAAAATCACATAAGTAGCATTGATAAATAAAGTCATTCTTTTGTCTTTTTAATCAAAAATCAAATCGTGACAATTTTCTTACTCTTGAGAAGTTTAATAGTTTTAAATAAAAGATATTCAAAAGAATATATCTACATCACAAGAGAAATTGTTCAAAAACAATGAATTTAGACTACATCATGTTAACTTCATATATTATAACTTACATACTAGTGTATATATTAAGCAAAAAATAATTATTATATCATCAGAATTATTTTCCACAAATACTCAAGATTATGGAATATACCAACAATTTACTTCATGAAAATAATTTATATCTTATATTCCGCTAAACTTCGAACTCACTCAACGATAATAAATCACAAGAAAAATTTAAAATGCAAGCCGAAGAAGGATAGTAGAAGATTAAAAAAATTGTGATTGAAAAATGAGAGGAACCCCCTCTATTTATAGTCAACAAAGGGTAGTATGAACAAGTGTTGTGTGTGTCTTATTTGAAAAGTCATGCACTTTCTAAGAAGTCACAATCCTTTGGAAAAGTCACAACTTATTAAAAAAATAAAAATTAGTTGGAAAAGTCACAACTCATGAAAACATCACAACCCTTTGAAAAAAATCACAACTCATAGAAAAAGTCACAACTTAAATTTGGGATATATGAATTTATACTATAGTAAAATTAAACTAATAAAAGCTTCAATTGGCATTAGTATAAGTCATATGAACTTTTATTTTTTGAAAATGCTAAACTATTAAGAAATAGTAAAAATCAGTAAAATAAAAAAGCAATGTCTATATAGTGATAACTATTTTGAAGCAAACTTCGTGACAATTTAATTCACATAAATAGCAATGATAAATAAAATCATTCTCTTGTCTTGGGCATTAGGAAAACAAAAGGTGATAATTCTCTAACTCTTGACAAGTTAAATAATTTTGAAAAATGATATTCAGAAGTATATATCTACATCACAAGAGAAATTATTAACAAAAGCAAATGAATTTAGATTACAACAAATACTACAATACAAACTTCAACTGGTGTTATTACAAGTCAAATAAACCTTTCTTTGTCGAAAATACTTAAATATTAAGAAATAGTGAATTGATACAAAAAGGGGAATATTTATATAGTAATAATTATTTTGAAGCAAGTAGCCTGACAGTCTAAATCACATAAGTAGCATTAATAAATAAAGTTATTTTTTTGTCTTGAACATCAAGAGAAAAAAAATGCGGCAATTCACTAAATGTTGAGAAGTTTAATAATTTTTTTAAAAAAAAAGATATTCAGAAGCATATATCTACATCACAAGAGAAATTCTTAACAAAAACAAATGAGTTTAGACTAAATCATGTTAACTTCATATAATGGAGCATTACATATTGTTGTGTATACTAAGAAAGAATAACTTTTGTATCATCACAATTATTTTCCTCAAGTACCCGAGGTTAAGGATTATACATTCTTATGATAAACAATTCACTGCATCAGAATAGTGATACCTCATATCTGCTAAACTTCGAACTCACTCAACAACAATGAATTTGACACTAAATTTTTAGAGTACAAGAAGAAGAAGAAGAAGAAGAAGAAGAAGGAGAAGGAGAAGGAGAAGGAGAAGGAGAAGGAGAAGGAGAAGGAGAATCGTGGTTAAAAAATGAGAGGAAGCCCCTCTATTTATAGTCAATAAAGGGTAGTATGAGCAAGTGTTATTTGTGTTTTATCTAAAAGGTCATAACCTTTCCAAGAATTCACAATTCTTTGGAAAAGTCACAACTATTTCGAAGAGTCACAAATCTTTGGAAAAATCACAACTCATTAAAGTTACAAACAAAGTTAGGAATATTATAGTAATTTATTCATGTTTTTAACACTACAACAAAAATGACCATTAGCGAAATTTAATTCTTAATTGCCGCTAAATATGTATTATTAGTGGCAATTGTCACTCTTTATGTATGTTCCTAAAGCATTTAGCGAAATTGTTTCTAATAACACTTAACTAATGCTGGTAAAGACTTTAGCACTCTTTATTAGTATCAATATTTAATGCCGCTAAAAGTTGTGTTTGTTGTAGTATAAGGTAATATAGAATATAGACATATATAGATATAAATATATTCCCTCCGTCCGTATTGTTTGTCATTGTTTCTATTTTCAGAGTCAAACTATAAAAACCTTGACTAACATTTTAAGATGTATTTTTTAATCATATTAATATGCAAAAAATTGTATTTTATAGTACTTTTCATATTGTTTTAGAATATCTAATTTTTTTGTTTAAAATATCAAATTAATGTGATCCAATTTACCTTTAAAAATTAGTCAAATTGTTCGATAAGCGCAACATGAGAAATAATTCCAAACGGAGGGAGTATATAATTGACTGATATGAAGTTTGTTGATGGTATTGAACAGGGTGCCCTGCAACAAAAAAGGTTTAAAATTACTTTAACTTAGTTTTGATGCTGGAGATGTTAATTTAGTCTCTATTAAGGGGTCAGGGTCTGGAATGCAAAGAAATTGGTTTCAAAATTAGCAAAGCAATTCTTATCTGAAAGGCCAAAGTCTTTCATTTCAAGTGATGGAAGGACTATTAGAAGCTAAAATGTTGCACCACCTAATTGGCAATTTGGACAAACTTTTGAAGGGGTTCAATTTTAATTTCACCAATAAACTTAAGTGAGGAATAGCATTTTGAGGAGTTTTACACTGCAAATCCTAAAATCCATCAAATAGTTGATGAATTAATGTTAGTGTACCATATTTTTTAGGGTTGACTATGTAATAAAGTATTAAATCATGAGGGAACTCTATTTTGTAATATATTGATGGCAATTGAGATTTGAGAATTTGGTCTTGGCCAATTGTGCTGCTTCATTCTATTCCTTATTACACAACCTAGCTAGACCATTTACAAAAATAATAGGAAAAAGTGATCTTTAAACTTTTATGTGTAAAAATAAAAATAAAAATCTATTGTAAAAGAAGACATAATAATAAATGAGCTATCTAGCCAAGTCGAAGCCTCGCAGACTAGGTAGAGGGACATAGAGTATACGGAGATTAAGGCACAATTAGATAAATAGGTTTGGTAAATGATCCCAACATTGATCGTGATGATGAGGATCATGTGGCAAACACACTTCGGTATTATTAAAATTTAAAGTTGTAATAGATAATCTAAATTATGTACTTTATGGTGGGTTCTAAGATTAATTTTGTGAATGCTTATAATTTTAAAATAGTTTGAAATCCAATTGTATAATGTATGACTTCGATATATGCTTTTTTGTTCAAATTTGAACTACTTTATAGTTTGATTTTCATGTGGTATATATTGATTAGAGGATATTTACACTATGTTTGCATCATTGTTATCCATTGTATTGTATTGTATTGTATTGTATTGTTACTATACATACAATGATTGTTTTGATTGTACTTAAAATGTATTGTATTGTATTGTAAAATTTCATTGTTACGTAACAATGAAAACCTCTATTTTATGGAACAACCAATTTGGTGTGTTCCCATTGTTAATTTCTTTTTTCAATTATATCTTTACATAATATTTTAAAATACTATTTTACCCTTTACCTTAATTATTTAAATCTAGTCAAACCTCTTACCCTAGAATAATTAAGGATATTTAAGCAGTACGATACAATCAAACCAAACAATTAAAATGTTACTTAACAACAAACAATATAATCTAGCCAAACGTTGCATCTACAATGCAATATAGTACAATATAGTACAATACAATACAATATATTATGAAACAATGGGTAAAAATGATCCAAACAAAGTGTTAGTAAATATATTTGTTGTGGTTTGATTGATTGTGTGTAGCTTTTTTAAACTTGATTTAGCGAGTTCGGAGCCTAAAGGGTATAAAATATTAACAAAAATTCCAAAATGGTATATAAAAATTTTATATTAACCAAAACGGCAAAATCGCTGGAACAACAGCGATTTACTCCACCAGAAAAAGCAAAATCGCTGCAGTAGCAGCGATTTTGCAAAATGTGATTTTTTTTAAAAAAAAATTCAATGATTTTTAATTTTATTTTTTTAAAAAAATTCTTTTTTTTTAAATCGCTGCCCGGGCAGCGATTTTCAATTTTTTTTTAAAAAAAATTGTTTGAAAATCGCTCCCTGTGGCAGCGACTTACATTTTTTTTAAAAAAAAATTGTTTGCCTTTGGCAGCTGACTTATATTTTTTTAAAAAAATAAAATAAAAAAATTAAAAATCGTAGCGATTTTAAAAAAAAAACTTTTTAAAAAAAAATTGAAAAGGCAGCGATTTTCTTTAAAAAAAATTTTTAAAATGAAAATCGCTGCCTAGGCAGAGATTTTAAAAAAAAATTAAAACAAAATTAAAAATCGCTGCGATTTTCAAACAAAAAAAAAATTAAAAATGTATGTCGCTGCCAAAGGCAGCGATTTTCAAACAAAAAAAAATTTAAAAAAAATCGCTGCCGTGGTAGCGATTTGAATTTTTTTTTAAAAAATCACATTTTACAAAATCACTGCAGTAGCAGTGATTTTGCTTTTTCCGGTGGAGTAAATCGTTGTTGTTCCAGCGATTTTACCATTTTGATTAATATAAAATTTTATATACCGTTTTGAAATTTTTATTAATATTTTATACCATTTAGGCTTCGAACTCTTGATTTAACCAATCAAAACGTATATATTTTTAATTGAATTAAAATGGCAGGTGGAGAGCTGCATAAACAACCATTAGCTACCAATATTTAATTAAAAAAAAAAGAACTCATGAGATCGCTACATTATGCATTTTGATTTTCCAGAATGTGCCCAAAAAAAAATCATGAAATCTCTTTTCTACTATTTATTTTTTAAGGAATGCAGTAAAAAGACCTTGTTTGGTTTGTTGTTTGTAATTTCATTTTTCAGAACTTCATGACGTCACTTAGT
Organism: Solanum pennellii; assembly: GCF_001406875.1. Taxonomy (NCBI): domain Eukaryota; kingdom Viridiplantae; phylum Streptophyta; class Magnoliopsida; order Solanales; family Solanaceae; genus Solanum; species Solanum pennellii. The sequence continues at coordinate 38,769,842 of NC_028642.1, read as the reverse complement.
TTATTATTTAGGGACCTTATGTTTTTTGTGAAAAAATATAGGAATATACAAACCTCGTAATGTTTCTTTTTGGAAAAATTCAAAAAAATAGTTGGCAACCTCGTGAGGTCACTTTTTTACGATCTCGTGAAGTCTCTAACAAAAGAAGTGACCTATATTTTAGAAACCTAAGGTTGATTTTTAGGTATCTTTCTACGATTTTTTTATAGTGCTTTTTGTACATTTCTATATATGGTGGCTATGATTTTATATGTGAAATTTGAGAATAGAATCTTAAGTTTTGAGATAAAGTGCTAATACGAGTTTTATATTGTAGCAGAATAGATAGAGCTGTGGTGGTAACTAGGGTGTACATAGGTCGTTTTGTTTGATTTTTCATTAAAAAAAATAACTAAAATAATTATGCCGATTTATTAAATTTTTATAGACCAAAATTCAAATCAAACCAATATAAAATTGATGTTTTTGGCTTCGATTTTGGTCACTTTTTATAAACTTTTATTTTAGTTATATAATAATTAAAAAAAGAGATCAAATATTTTTCACTTATATGCGTGATAGACTAGAACTTAAAATGTTAAATGATGAAACTTCTTTTAAAAAGTTAACATAAATATAAAAAAACTTCCATTGAAATATCAATATTCAATGTGTAAATTTATAAGATTGAGAAAAAAGACATAAAATCACCATTTATGTTGTTTTGATTTATAAAAGACACCTTAACTTTGCAGTTGTCTTATTACACCACTGAACAATTTTGAACATATATTATTACATCATTTTTTTATCAGGCCCGAATTTTAAAAAATAAGTGTATTCACACATCAATCATTACATGACACGTGTTAATTTTATTTAAATTTTATTTATTTATTTTAAGTTTTTTCTTTATTTTTTTTACATTACTTCTCTCTGTCTGTTACTTTTTGACTTTTAATTTTGTTTTAAATTTCAATTCATCTCCCACATCACATTTTCAGGTGATTCATTCCTCCTTTTTTTTATCTTCAGCTCTCACATTCCATGTCAATTGAGCTCTGCTCCCATTTTTTTGTTTTCTTTTCTTCTTCTTCTCCGGTCAAATTCGTTATAGAATTCATACTATTTTTAGATTTTTTTTGAATTATTGATATCAAAATTAATTATTTTCTAAGAAAATTTAAAATTTTGAAAATATCATAAACTACTCATTTTCATATAAATTCAAAACTAGAAATGATAATTTTAAAGAATCAATCAATTCCCTAAAAATTAAAAGAACTTAATTGAAATCTAATAAAAAATTTATATGATACTTCCTAATCATCTTGAAGTTTAATGGGTTTATTAAATTCTTCGAAATGTAAGAAAATATTTAAATAAAGTTTTAAAATTAAAGAGAGTAAAAAAAGGAATGTGAAGTTGTAAAAATGGTGACTTTGAAAATAAGAAGCTTTAATGGATGGAGATAACAATGAATTTTTTAAAAAGAAAGAAGAAAGAAAAAAAAATAAAAAGGAAAAAGAATTAAAATAACAAGAAAAATAAGAAAATGTTATAAAACTATAGAATAAGAAGAAGAAACTAGAGAGAAAAGAAGAGAAGACTTGTTATTTCTCTTGATGAATGAATTTACAATGAAGAGGAGCACTCTATTTATAGGAGAAATCTAACTTGGTCCCCAAGTAGGAAGACTCTTTAATCATATCCTAAAAAGGACTCCACATGATAGACATTCACTATAATACAAATACTTTATAACACTCCCCCTGAATGTCTAATTCATAGATGATATGCCTCGTCAAAAACCTTACTAAAAAAAACTTTAAGAAAAGAAAAACTCTAGTAAAGGAAAAGAGTACACATATCTATTAATACGCATCTAGGCTGCCTTATTAAAAACCTTACAAGGAAAACCCAGTGGGACAAAACCTCGTAAGGGAAAAAGAGTACAGCGCGTATTCACTCCCCCTAATGAGAACATTAATCCAGAGACTTGAATCTTCGCATTCCAAGCTTGTGCACCATCTTCTTGAAAGTTGCAGTTGGTAGAGACTTGGTAAATAGATCAGCCACATTGTCACTTGAACGAATCTGTTGCACATTTATATCACCATTCTTTTGAAGTTCATGTGTATAGAAAAGCTTCGGTGAAATGTGCTTTGTTCTATCTCCTTTTATGAATCCTCCCTTAAGTTGTGCTATGCATGCTGCATTATCTTCATATAAAGTGGTGGGTACTTTATCACATTTCAAACCACATTTCTCTCGAATGAGATGTATCATAGACCTTAACCACACACATTCTCTACTTGCTTCATGAATAGCTATTATTTCAGCATGATTAGATGAAGTGGCTACGATGGACTGCTTTGTAGATCTCCAAGATATAGCAGTCCCCCCACATATAAACACATAGCCTGTTTGGGATCGAGCTTTGTGTGGATCAGATAAATATCCTGCATCAGCATAACCAACAAGATTTGGGCTACAATTAACAGAATAAAATAAGCCCATATCAGTTGTCCCTTTAAGATATCGCAAAATGTGTTTGATCCCATTCCAATGTCTCCTAGTAGGAGCAGAACTATACCTTGCTAACAAGTTAACAGCAAAAGCTATATCAGGCCTTGTAGTATTAGCAAGATACATTAGTGCACCAATTGCACTAAGATATGGTACTTCAGAACCAAGAATTTCTTCATCCTTTTCTTGAGGTCGGAATGGATCCTTATTCACATCAAGTGAACGAACAACCATCGGAGTACTTAATGGATGCGCTTCATCCATACAGAATCTTTTCAACACTTTTTCTGTGTAGGCAGATTGATGAACAAAAATACCATTTGTCAAATGCTCAATTTGCAGACCAAGACATAATTTTGTTCTTCCCAGATCTTTCATCTCAAATTCATTCTTTAAATAATCAATTGCCTTTTGAAGCTCTATTGGAGTTCCAATAAGATTTATGTCATCAACATAAATAGCAAGTACAACAAATTCCGATATTGTTTTCTTTATAAAGACACATGGACAAATTGCATCATTTGTATAACCTTCCTTAATTAAATACTCACTAAGACGGTTATACCACATGCGCCCAGATTGCTTCAAACCATATAATGATCTTTGCAATTTAATTGAATACATTTCTCGAGATTTTGAATTACATGATTTAGGCATCGCAAATCCTTCAGGAATTTTCATGTATATCTCATTATCAAGTGATCCATAAAGGTAGGCTGTAACCACATCCATCAAATGCATTCCAAGTTGCTCATGGACTGTGAAACTAATGAGATAACGCAATGTTATTGCATCCATAACGGGTGAGTATGTCTCTTCATAGTCGACGCCAGGCCTTTGAGAAAATCCTTGTGCCACAAGGCGTGCTTTATACCTTTGTATTTCATTTTTCTCATTTCTTTTTCGCACAAAAATCCATTTGTAACCAACAGGTTTAATACCATTAGGTGTTTGAACTATAGGTCCAAAAACTTCACGCTTGGCAAGTGAATTCAACTCTGATTGAATTGCTTCTTGCCATTTTGGCCAATCATTTCGTTGTCGACATTCTATAACAGATTGAGGTTCATGATCCTCATTATCTTGCATGATATTTGTTGCAACATTATATGCAAAGACATAATCAACCACTATTTCTGATCGATTCATATTAGTTTCAACATCTTTTAAATTTATGGATAGTTCATTATTTCCTTGAGTTTCAAGTTCATTGATTCTTTCATGAATATCAGACTTATTCAAATTTTGAACTTCCATATGAGATTCTTTCATAGTGTCATCTTGACATTTAATCTTTCTTTTTCTAGGATTTTGATCCTTAGACCCCAATGGTCTACCACGCTTTAGGTGTGTTTTTGACTCATTAGCTATGACACTAGTGGATGGTCCTTTAGGGACATCAATTCGAATTGGGACATTCTCTGCAGGAATATGTGATTTAGTAATCCTTTTCAAATCTGTAAATGCGTCTGGCATTTGATTTGCAATTTTCTGCAGATGAATAATCTTTTGTACTTCTTGTTCGCAAGTAGAAGAATATGGATCAAGATGAGACAATGATAAATTTTTCCACAAAATTTCTCGTTTCATTTCACTATTCTCTCCCCCTAATTTTGGGAAAACTGTCTCATCAAACCGACAATCTGCAAATCTAGCAGTAAACATGTCTCCAGTCAATGGTTCAAGATAGCGTATAATGGAGGGTGACTCAAACCCAACATATATTCCTAACCTTCTTTGAGAGCCCATCTTAGTGCGGTTTGGTGGTGCCACAGGCACATATACAGCACTTCCAAAAATTCTTAGATGGGATATATTAGGTTCTTGACCCATAACCAATTGCAATGGAGAAACCTTATGATAACTTGTCGGTCTGAGACGAATAAGTGTTGCAGCATGCAAAATTGCATGTCCCCACACAGAAGTGGGCAACTTAGTTTTCATAAGCAATGGTCTTGCTATTAATTGCAAACGTTTAATTAATGATTCAGCGAGACCATTCTGAGTATGAACATGAGCAACGGAGTGTTCAACTCTTATCCCAATTGCTAAACAATAATCATTAAATGATTGGGATGAAAACTCTGCAGCATTATCAAGACGAATGGACTTAATCTGATTATCAGGAAAGTGTGCCCTTAACCTTATTATTTGTGCCAATAATTTTGCAAATGCCAAGTTACGAGATGACAATAGGCACACATGAGACCATCTAGAAGACGCATCTATTAGAACCATAAAATATCTAAATGACCCACTAGGTGGGTGAATAGGTCCACAAATATCCCCATGTATACGTTCCAAGAACGCAGGGGACTCAATCTTAACTTTCATTGGTGATGGTCTCACAATTAACTTGCCTTGATAACAAGCAGTACAAGAAAATTCACCATTTAAAAGAACTTTTAGGTCTTTTAGTGGATGTCCATTCGAATTTTCTATAATTCGTCTCATCATTATTGACCCAGGATGTCCTAGACGATCATGCCAAAGTACAAATGTATTGGAATCAGTAAACTTCTTATTTACTATAAAATGTGCCTCAATTGCACTAATTTTTGTCCAATACAAGCCAGAAGATAAAGCATGGAACTTTTCTATAACACATGTCTGCCCAGAGACATACTTGGTGATACCAAGATATTCAAGATTTATTTCATCCATTGATTGGATATGATAACCATTTTCACGGATATCTTTAAAACTCAACAAGTTTCTCTTAGATTTTGGAGAAAACATAGCATTATTAATGATGAGTTTAGTTCCCTTGGGCAAAATTACAATGGCTCTTCCAAAACCCTCAATCATATTAGTACTACCAAAAATTGTAGTAACATTTATTTTTCCCATACTTAAATGAGAAAAATATTTCTTATTTTTGAATATCGTATGTGTTGTACCAGAATCAATCAAACAAATATCTTCATATTTCGATAATATGTTCTTAGAATTATCCATATCTTCACATGAAATGACATACACAAAATAAATATATATTAAATATTAGTGTTGTCAAAAGGGTACAATATATTCAAAGGAATAAATTAATGATTAAATATTAGAAATTGAGCCTTAATTTATTGTTTCCTCTAAGTCAAAAACGAGTTGTTTGGAAAATAAAATAAAATCATTATTTAATCCTAGTTAATAACAGACTGCATGTTTTTAACATTAGATCAAGTTAAAGACCTAATATAATACAAACACGTGATAAAGTTTAGTATTTGACTAACTCTATCATATTAGAATCATATAAATAAATCAATGAAAAATATATATTATTTTATTAAGAATTAAGGAACAAGCTAATGAACGACTAAACTAATTTAAAATACTAATACTCATGCAAACAACTATCATTACATGAAATTTATTAATAAATACTACAAAAAAAAATATCACTCTTCCATGTTCACAGAACCATCACCAATTAAGTGATCTATTTTTCCTTCAGGATGTGCGAAGAAATCTGCTACATCCAAGTGCGTGATGTCAACTTGATTTTCAGAGATAAAATTTGCCTCAGGATTTTTCTCTTTCTTCTTTAGTGATTCTTGATAAAGCTCAACCAAGTGTTTGGGAGTACGACAATCACGTGCATAATGACCTCTTCCACCACATCGAAAACAACCTTCCCTAGTTGCTTCACGTTTCTCATCCTTTCTTTTTTCCTTTTTATTTGATGAATGATTAATGCCAAGATTAGAATTACGTTCTTGACCATAATCACGACCACGTCCACGTCCACGACCACGTCCACGTCCACGATTAGGACCGCGACCTTTTCCACGCCTAGCATGGTGGGCGTACGCCTCATTCACTTCAGGAAGTGGTTCAGATCCAGTAGGTCGATTCTCATGATTTTTCAATAATAAATCATTATTTTGCTCGGCCACAAGAAGATGAGAAATTAGTTCAGAATACTTTTTGAAACCTTTCTCTCGATATTGTTGCTGCAAGAGCACATTCGAGGCATGGAAAGTGGAGAACGTCTTTTCCATCATATCAATCTCACTAACCGTTTCTCCACATAATTTCAATTGAGAAGTGATTCTGAACATGGCAGAATTATACTCATGTATAGACTTAAAGTCTTGTAGCCTTAGATGCATCCAATCATATCGTGCCTTTGGATGTATGACCATCTTCAAGTGGTCAAATCTTTCTTTTAGGTTTTTCCACAAAACAAGTGGATCCTTAACTGTCAGATATTCGATTTTCAGAATCTCGTCAAGATGATGACGCAAGAATATCATTGCTCGTGCACAGTTTTGATTTGATGCCTTATTTTCTTCTTTTATGGTGTCTCCAAGACCCATTGCATCAAGGTGGATTTCAGCATCCAACACCCATGAGAGGTAGTTCCTGCCCGAACTTTGGAGGGCAGTGAACTCTAGTTTTGTAAGATTGACCATTAAAATTAAAAACAAAAGATAAATAATACCTTTATTAATTCTTCAAATCTAACCTTCACTTTTGAGAAATTAGAGTCTCGTGCTGATAACGTGTTATAAAACTATAGAATAAGAAGAAGAAACTAGAGAGAAAAGAAGAGAAGACTTGTTATTTCTCTTGATGAATGAATTTACAATGAAGAGGAGCACTCTATTTATAGGAGAAATCTAACTTGGTCCCCAAGTAGGAGGACTCTTTAATCATATCCTAAAAAGGACTCCACATGATAGACATTCACTATAATACAAATACTTTATAACAAAATACTTATAAAATAGAATTATATTTTATAACAAAATACTTATAAAATAGAATTATACTGGTTATTATTGGCTGCTCACTCTCTTTGAGAGAGTGCACACCACTCTCTTTGAGAGAGTGCACACCACTCTCTATGTCAGGTGGATGAAAAATGATATAATAATATCTATTCAAAATTGTTTAGTTGAATAATTGGACAGTTGCAAAATTAAGGTGTCTTTTTAAAAATTCAAGACAACTTCAGTGTTAAATTTTTGTCTTTTCTCTAAGATCGAAGGTTGCAACAAGCTGAATACAAAACAAAAGAATTATAAACTTTACAAGCCCAGATTTAAAATTATATAGAACAAGTTATGTAAAAGGGTCAGTTTACACAAAATTGGCGCAATTTTATAAAAGAGAAACTTTCACATATAACCACTAAAAATAGCCTAATTACTCTACATAGTTATAGTTTGATAACATTTATGTCTTTTCCCTAAGATCGAAGGTTGCAACAAGCTGAATACAAAACAAAAGAATTATAAACTTTACAAGCCCAAATTTAAAATTATATAGAACAAGTTATGCAAAAGGGTCAGTTTACACAAAATTAGCCCAATTTATAAAAGAAGAACTCTCACATATAACCACTAAAAAATAGCCTAATTATTCTACATAGCTATAGTTTGATAATTAAAATTCGTGGCTACATGTTATAGAGAGGAGAGAGGCGAGTGAGACTGGGAGAGAGAGGAGAGATGCGAGAGAGGGCAAAAAGTGGAAGAGATGTGAATTGTATATGTATATTGGTTAGATAATTGTATATTATACATATGTATTTGTAAATATGGCAAGCGAGATTGAGAGAGAAAGGAGAGATGCGAGCGAGATTGGGAGAAGGAGGAGAGAGGTGAGCGAGAGAGGGCAGAGATGTGGTATATGTATATTGTTAGATAATTGTATATTATACATACGCATTTGTATAAAAAGCAAGTGAGATTGGGAGAGAGAGGAGAGAGATGAGAGAGATTGGGAGAGAGGCGGGCAAGAGAGGACAGAGAGTGGGTGAGAGGTGAATTGTATATGTAAATTGATCATGTATTTGTATATTTTTTCGAATTATACATATATACAAATGTGACTAATTATACAAACTCGTAGTCAGCCCACATAATTAATGTATAATGTTAGTCGTAAGTGATAATTATAGCAAACTATAACTATGATAAGTAATTAAATAACATAAATTTGCTTAGCATCGTAATTTTACCTTTAGAAAATTAACGATATTGGCCCAATATTGTTCTTTCTTTCTTTCAATATTGCCATTAATGGATGTTCTGCTTCTTTTTTTCTTCCTTTCAATTTCGCCACTAATGATTGTTGTTGTTGCCTGTTTCATCTTCTCCTCCTCCTTCTTGTATTGTCGGTGTATATTTTGTATATGGTTAAAATATATTCAGCTTTTTGATTGTATCATAGTATATAATCAGTGTATATAGGTAAGTTGTATTGTATAGTGAGTATATACTTTCTAATTTTGACAAACTATATTATATAGTCAATGCATAATTTTTATGACTTCTGGTTACTTTTTATGGAAACAAAAACATGGTTATATCTGTTGTGAACTAATAACTTTATTGTATGGATTGAAAACTAGCCGAGTAATATATCTAATCATTGAAAACTATAAAACTAATTTAAAATATAGAGTATTAACAAAGTAGATTATAATTAATATTTTTTATGTATAAAGAATTATTTGTATACAAAATCAAACCAAGATTGATCGAATTTTTGTTAACATCAATCAATCAAATCAAACCACAAGTCGATTTTTTTGATTCAACTCGATTTGTCGATTCGATTTGACTTGTCATTTTGGATTCTACAACCCAAGTTGTAACTAACTTTTAAATTAAAAAATAAAAAGTAGGAGAACACGTGCTTTTAATTTTTGACTAGTTTTAAGTACTTATTTCAAGTTATTTTTTATTTTGTCAATCACTTCCTAACTTATTTTAAGTCATTTTCAATTTATTTTAATTTTTTCTTATATTTGTCAAACAATTTTAAAAATTAAAAATAAATTTAAAAGTAAATATGACCAATTATTAAACCAATTCAAACACACTCTAAAAGTGCTCTTATACTTTAAATTGGAAGGACCATTAGGTAGGTCTACTATATGAAAAAGCTAAACATAAAAGTACTTATTGTAAAATATAAAAAAATTGGGAATGAAATCCTACATTTAGAAAATTGAAGCCTTATTCAAATTTTATATATAAATACCATCAAAACAAAAAATCTTTTTAACCAGAATATTTATCAAAATTTAATTTGAAATGATATTTTACCTATATTATTTTAATGAAAGTTTCAAATAGCATGATCAGACGCCCATAAGTTGAGCATTGTATGTGGAGGCAATGTGAAGGGAGGGTATTGGGAGAAACGCATGCATGCTTTTGTGAACATAACAAATGAAAATGTTTGGTGTGCAATTGCATGTCCACTCTCAACTCCCAATAAAGCAAACCCATACTTACTCTCTAAAAACAAGAAGAATTTAGGCATGTCCTTCATTGAGTGCACCGTCTATATATATAAATATTCTTATGGACCCATAACCATTACTTTTCATCATCTCGAAGAATTATTCATTTCATTTTCTTTTTTCATTACAAACAAATAATGATGCAGCTTTTTCACCTCTTTTTGCCCCACTGCTCATCGCCTTTTCAATGCTAAGGGTTCATTTGAACCTCTTTTAATGGAATATTATATTTTTAGGTCAATTCTATCACTGATTCCTTAAAGTTAGCACAATTTTCACTTAAACATTTGAACTAGACTTTGTTTATTTTAGACACTCTAAATGAGATCTTGATGTGTCATTTTAACACTTTTTTTACATTCAACAAAAATATGATGATGAGTGTTTTCTACTCGCAAAGAATGTGTAAAGTGTGAAATTAAATGACGACACTTGTCATTTTGTTCAAAATAATTCTTAAATAATAAGCTATCAATTATTTTTTTTAAAAGATGGTCAATGGATCGATGAGTCTGTGACATTTCTTCCCAAATAATAATAAAAAAGATTAAATCACCTTTAAAAAAATTTCAGGAGAAGCATATTCCACCCCATCCAACTCATGGTCTTCTCACTACACACACCCTTTTAGTGAACTTGTGTAACTCAAATTTTTTCAAATAAATGCAGATTGCTTTAAAAAAAAATCTAAAATCCAATGAATTTCTAAAAATACAAATGTGTACGTGTTCATATCACATTGTTAAGTTTCTTTTAAGGAAAGGAGATTATCTCATTTTCTAGTGACTTTTTCCCTAAATTTCATTTTATTTCTTCAAATTTCAGTCTTTTTTCCTCGAATTAAATTGAGGAAGAAGGACATCATCCTTGGAAAATCTTGGGAAAGCTCTGACGTTTGAAATTAGATTGCTCGTTTCTGGCATCATCGAATATATCTCACCATAGAAGAAGTTTAAGCTTGAGAAAATGGTGGTTGAAAAAATGGGGAAGAAGAAGGAAATATAAAATAAAAATTGGCTAAAAAAGAGTCTGACGCGCGGTTAATGAGTGGGTCACACTCACTATGTCATATTAGCAAAAAGTGTTAAATGATAAATCAGGGGTTCACATGAGGTGTTTAAAATGAACGAAATCTAATTCAAGTGTCTAAGTGAAAGTTGATGTCAACTTTAGGGGGCTACCGATGAATGAACCCTATTTCTTGACTAATTCATGTGTTTATATTATTTCTTCAGATTTTGAAATTTAGTAGAAAATTTAGATCCGTAAAAAATCATATGAACTTCCTTTGATGAAAAAATTATATTATATATTTATCACTATATATATATATATATATATATATATATATA
>NC_028642.1:38703360-38758250 GCF_001406875.1 Solanum pennellii | reverse complement strand
ATATATATATATATATATATATAAATATATGGAATGCTAATTGATCAGAAAATTTGGTCAGAATTTAGCCAAAAAATGTAAAATAATATAAAAAAAATTTAGAATAAACTGATCTATTTCTCATTTTTTTAGTTAAAAGACATTAAAATTAAAAGGGTAAAAATATTTTATAAAGTAAAATATAATTTTGGCTAAAAAAATTAAATAGATATTGGATTCCCTTTTAACAATTTGTGTGTTTATTTTTTTTATTCTAAAGGAAATTTTGAATTATCTCAATAAAAATTATGGCTTCATTAATATTTGTTGATTTGTAATTTAAACTCAACTTTTAATTGGACTAACATAGATGTATTTGATCACTAATAAGCCCTAGCTGCATATATGGTCCAACACCTACTTGTGTAGTCATACTTTGGACTTAGCATACCATTACTGCTTTGATTTTCTTCAAGAAACTTTGTCTTTTTATTTTATTGATGTAGGACTGAAATATATATATATATTTTTTAAAATAGTTGCAAAATGCATAAAAAGAACCTTCTGCCCCTCCTTTTCCATCAATTCAAGAATTTTTCATTTTATTTATCCTTCAAAATAAATAGTCAGGTAGCTTTCGTCACATCTTTTTTTACTATTCATGGCATGTCGTTTAACGTTTTGGCACATTCATAAAATGAACTTGTTTCTTTTTAAAGGTATTCAACGAATATGTTTAATATCATCTGAGTTAATGTTATTATACTTAAAGTTATTAAAAATTTTAATAATATTTATATAGTGTGTTAATTATAAATAACCATATTTATACTATTGTCACTAATACTATAATATAACTTGATTATATTATTGCTATTAAATAATCACCGCAATTTTTTTTTATTTTTGGTATTTGCAATTCCTATGCAATTCAAAGATGTATGTCAGACTATTCATCGGCCAACTACCTTTGCATGGTCCAATTCATACTATACTGACTCAAACTTTGGACTTAGCATATCATTAATTCATTGGCGCCTTTCTTCAAGAAATTCGTTTACTATTATTAATTCTTTTTTATTTTTAATTAATCTTTCACAATTGTTATTAGTATTAAATTTGAATTTGAGCAGGAAAGTGAATATTAGAATGTTCCTTAACAAAAATATCTTTGCACTCGAGACATTTGATAAAAATAAAGGAGTACTTATACAGAGTCACCTTATAATTAGGGGGTTCATCTCAATTTCTTTGACGGAAAATTATATTATTTATATATGATTAAATTTTTTTAGGTATATATATATATATATATGGTAGATGTCCAATCTCCTTATTGAACCACATCTATTGAAAATTCTAACTCCGCCATTAATACTTACCGCTACATCGCAGAGTAATTTCTTCAAGAAATTCGTTTTCTTAAAAGAATATTTTTTAAAATGTTGATGTTGGACGTTGGGGCTTGTAGGTTCTAGGAGGAGGAGCCATTTGTCTAGCTTTAATTTCTAGAAGACTTGTTTAAGATTCTTTTCGAGTGAGTAATTTATAATAATAGAGTATTGGAATGAGAAGCTTAATTGTAAGAAGCATGTGCTACTTCATGATGATGAAAACGCCAAATAAATTAGGTTTTCTTGGGCCAAACAAACTTATTGCACGCCAGAGTTGCAACAATATTATTACTACTAGTTTTAAGACAACTCAAATTAGTTTTCTAAATCACATGGCTTTCCAATTTTAGTCACATTATCTCACAATATAATTTCTTGCTACTCAGATTTTTTTTATAAAATCTACTAGTACATGTTATGTTATTGTTAACTAGTTAGAAAAAAGTCTAGTTGTATGAAGAAAAAGACAGCTAAGCCATCGTGCATCTATTTATGTATATATAGTTGATACAGAATTCTTGTATTAACAATTTTGATTCCACTAATGATTTGGTATATAATCGAGATGTGCACCACAAGACCCGACCCCGTGACTAGTAAGACTATGCTTCATCCTGCTTTTTGTTTGACAATAAAAAAGAAAAGGAATAAAGAACAAATATATCGTCGAACTAACGTATAGATATGCCAGATATTTTTCGTTATAATTTTGGGATATTGGTGTTTTTGCCGTCCAAAAACTAAAGCATATATACTGTTCATGCAATCTTATCCGCCGATTCGGTGGATAAAATTATGATATTTATATGTCCGTCAATATAAAGAGTATATCCGTTCGTATAAAGGGTATACATGATCTAATTTTTTGACAACAGAAACACCAATATCCCAAAAGTATGTACATAATCATTCACGACAATTTAAAGATATATTTTTTTTCCTAAAAAGAAAGATAATATCTTAAAAGAGTAAAATTCCAATTGATATAAAGACATTGAAGAAGGACGAAAGCCATGTGAGTTTCAGCGGCTAGTAGAAAGAGTAGATAAAAGCAAAAGACCAAAAAATGTGTATTTTTAAATAACATAAGTTAGTAGTAGAACCTAAAGACAAGACAATTGTATCTATTTAAAAATAGACAACACTGTATGCACCATTTTCTCTATTTTATTTTATTTTTTGTCTATATTTTCTCCAACAATATTCTAATCATCATCACTGAGATTATTTTCTTTATAAGTGGGAGGATAAGAATCTTTAAGGCCCTCACCCTATCAAGTATCAAATCCCTTTTTGACTTTACAATATATTAAGATTATTTTGCTATGTACTTCAGAAAACAAAAGAAAAAGACTGACCAAACATGGATTGCCAATTCTTTTTGTTTTTCTTTTTCTGTAATAATAATTTGAAAACACAACCTGGATATTAAACTGCAGAGTACTTTTTCTGCTTTGACAAGTCATATTCCAATCAAACAGACATATAATAGTGCTTGTTTGATCATTTTGTCATGAAATATACTTATTGGCACATCCACTATCAACCTTTGGAACTTCCTTTCATTTGAACAAACACAAGAGATTACATGTTAGAATCAGTTGTTACATAAACTTGAAATAAAGGATAAGTGAGATCCTCACATACTAAAACCCGGTGAAAAGGAATCCGGTAACCCAGAAGAACAGAGAACCAAGAACATTGGAGAAAAAAAAATGAACCTTTAAATGACCATAATATGAATAGATCAGGCGGATTCTTCTTCTCCGGGACTAATAGCATATGTTAAAATTTTCCATCAGTTTAACGGGATATCATACTAGTTAGTTCCTCTTGGCCTTCTGAAGGACATCTGATCATTTCCAATATGTTAACCACTTCTGCCATATTAGGCCTGTTTGAAGGGACTTGTGATGTGCAGATTAAACCCAACTTCATCACAGGAATCGCTTCCTCCGTTGGAAATTTTCCATGTAGCCTCTTGTCAACACACTCTTCCACCTTGCCTTCTTCCAATGCACCCCTTACCATGTCACACAATACAATAACATCGTCTTCCATGTACTCAACCGGTTTCTTTCCAGTGACTATCTCCAGAACAAGAACTCCAAACCCATACACATCGCACTTATCAGTTATCTTCACAGTCTTGCATGCGAATTCAGGTGCCATGTAACCGAGTGCACTTTGAATTTTGCTGCTCAAAACATATCGGTCTAGCATTGGTAACAGCCTTGCTAACCCATAATCTGCAACTTTAGGATCACCAGAGCTGTCGATCAAAATATTGCTGGACTTGAGGTTGTAGTGAATTATGTTCATTTGATGTAAGTTAGCCAAGCCTTTTGCTGTCCCAAGAATAACGTTGAACCGCTCATTCCATGAGAGCAAGTTTTTACTAGAACCTTCATGGATATGCTCATATAAGTTTCCACCAGTTATGAATTCATATATAAGTAGCTGCAGTGATGGTGTCCAATAATAACCTTGAAGAGCCACAAGATTAGGGTGATGAATTTTTCCCAATTTCTTGACCTCCTTTTCGAAGTCTACCTGAGACTTAACAAGACCTGAGACAGTAAGCTTCTTAATGGCCACAGGCATCCCATCTCCGAGGACAGTGCGATAAACGGCTCCAAAACCACCACGTCCGAGCTCACAATCCTTGTTAAGCAGAGCATGTGACCCTGTGCTGAAGTCAAGTTCACCTGAAAACATGACAAGCTTACCAGAATTTGCATCTGTACTCTGTGAGGGGCTATAGTCATCTCCACCAGAAAATGTAAGGGTGGCAGCAGAGTTAGATGTTGCAGACCGTACGCCAAGATTTAGCACAGTAATGGCAATAACACCAACAACAATAATAGCAGCTGCACTAATGGCAATGAGGGCAGAGATGCTTAGGATTTTCTTTTCGTGGCCCACAGTCGGAGGGATAGTACCAGGAATAGATTCTGTGGAGTTGGGATTCAGAACGATTGGTTTGGGGAGGACAGTTGGACAAGACCTATTAGCAGCAGCTCCACAAAGAGATGGATTGGCTGACACTGAATAGGGAGAAATAGTGTTGAAAAAACCACCAGAAGGCAGTTCGCCCTTCAACTGGTTGTGTGAGATGTTGAACAACTCAAGGTGACCAAGATTTACCAGCTGCTTTGGTAAGATTCCGGTTAATTTGTTGAAGGAAAGGTCAACATTTTGTAGTTTAGATAGTTTAGCAAGGGTTGCAGGTACAGGGCCAGTTAAACCATTATGTGACAGAGACCTGCCAAGTTGATGGAAACAAAATGATTAGCCAAGCTTTGAGGAAAGCTGATATACAAAGACTACATCGTAAATAACTTTACAGGCTACGTCGCATAAAAACATCGAAAACCAGATAATATGATGTTGCTACATTATACTTCATGTAAAATATCAAGTATAGGAAATTGCCTTATCTAGAAAAAAAAAGGATATTATCTTAAGATCATACACTAGAAGCTACTTGATTAACTCAATATGGGAAACTCATAATGATTGCTAGAAGCTTTGAACTAACAAATTAGTAGAACTTGATAAAGAATCTCTAATATAAGGATTTGTGCTTGATTTAGTCACTAGAAATTTGACAATCCAAAACAACATTTTCTGAGAGGAAACTACGAAAAAAAAATGCAAATGCTAGATCCTTAATTATCAAACTATATATCAATCAGGTTCTTCTGTACAGTAACTTACCACTACGGTGTCCTTATGAAAACCTCCAAGCAGAGAGATTATCTCAAATGAAGATATAAATGAACAATAAAGAGAAACAAGAACTTACAAGGACAAAAGTGCAGAACAGTTTCCAATAGAAGTAGGAATTTCTCCTGTCAAGGCATTCTTCTCCAGTTTCAGTTCCCTGAGAGAATAGGCTCCTCCAAGCTCCAGAGGGATACTACCATTTAACTGATTCTCGCTTAAGTCAAGAACATCCAGTGACTTCAGGTGGCCAACAGTCTCAGGAATGTTCCCTACAAGTGAATTTCTAGATAAATTCAACGACTGCAAGCTGTTAAAATCACCAATGGCAAGTGGAATTTCACCAGCTAACTCATTGCGAGAGATATCAAGAGCTAGAAGCTTTTGACGAGAGTTGTCCAGTGAAGAAGCAAATGCATTCTTCAAGCCCCCACTTAATTTATTCTCAGAAAACAGAACTTGCCGCAATCCTAATTTGAATACCCAAGGAGGAAGATCACCTGTCAATGAGTTGTGACTAACATCCAGTGCCATAAGATTTACACAACTGCTCATTGACTTAGGCAAGTCCCCAGAAATACCATTTCGCGACACGTTCAGTAATTTCAGAGATTGAAGCTTCCCAGCTGAATTCGGGAACTGACCAGAAAAGTTGTTCCCCGAAAGATCAAGTATCTCAAGGCTTTTCATTTCTCCAATCCATTCAGGTACAGCACCAACTAATGCATTGTGTTTCAGAATCAACTCATTACACAAACTAAGCATCTGCATTGTTTTTGGAAGTTCTCCAGTGAAAGAATTCTCACTCAAATCAATTGACCTCAACAACAAACAACTTCCAATTCCATCTGGAACTTCACCTTTGAGATGATTTTTCCTCAAATTTATTGCTCTCAAATTATACATACCTTCAATCCCTACTGGAATTTCACCATCCAGCAAATTATCGGACAGATCAAGTGACCTTAGCCCATTCAAAGACCAAATTCCAGAAGGTAACAATCCTGAAAACTGATTTGAGGACAAGTTTAAAGACCCCAATGCCACACATGAGTTCAAACTTTCTGGAACTTTCCCTGAAAACTTATTCTTGGCCAAAGAAATTGATCTCAAAGGCCCACATTGTTCAAAAAAATCACCCGGAATCGTCCCAAATAAATTATTCTCACTCAAGTCAAGAATCCTCAGATAAGCAAGTTGAACAACACTGCTACTTATACTCCCTGTAAAATTATTCTTCGCAAGCGAAAGCTTTCGAAGAAACTGCAACCTCATAAGTCCTCTACTAATCTTACCTGAAAGCCCAAACCCATCAAGAACAATCTGAGAGACTCTATTGGATCTGGGGTTGCAATGGATACCATCCCAGCCGCAGGGGCTATCATCTTCTTCATTCCAAGACACCAACTTCCCTTGTGGATCTTGAACATCAGCTTTAAATACCATCAAACCCAGTATATCATCATTAAAAGATAAGTTCAAGGCTTTAACAAAAATAGGAGATACAAAAATACACAATATTACTATACCAAAAACCTTCCTCATTTCCATTCTCCCAGCTCAATAATCACAAAGAAATATATAAGTTACTCATAATCCCATCAGCAACCCCAAATGGATATACATAATCATATACAAGAACAAGCAAAAAAAGAATACAATCTTTAGCACAAGAAGAACGTAACGGCCAATAAAATGGGTAAGAAAAAAAAGTTAAAAAAACACCCAGTTCTTAAAAACCCTAGAAATTCGGAAAGAGTGAATTTTTACTGAAACGA
Source organism: Solanum pennellii (assembly GCF_001406875.1). Lineage (NCBI taxonomy): Eukaryota > Viridiplantae > Streptophyta > Magnoliopsida > Solanales > Solanaceae > Solanum > Solanum pennellii. The sequence goes on along the minus strand of NC_028642.1, from coordinate 38,751,373 downwards.
AGTGGAGAAGAAGAAAATGTAGATGAATGAGTGGAAGAAACAGTTGAATTTTGGCAGGAGAAAAAAGGGAAATCTGAACGGAAGAAAAAAGGAGATAATGTGAGTGTTTCGCCGGAAAATGTAAAACGGCGGTGAAGTTGAAGGTTATTTATTCGCCGGAGAAAGTATATAAAAATAAAGTGTTACCGGGGACGGCGGGTCAGTGGAAGCATTTATTAACGTTCTCTCACACACACAGTTACAGAGTGTATTAATTAACGGGAAAATGAAAGGAAGAAGGGAGTGGGTGAGTGCTTTTATTAATGACGACACGTGGCATTGTATGGTCGGTTATGGTGAGTCTGATGTGGCAGACACACGTAAGTCAATGTCAGAATAGAAGGAAACAAGGGTGTTAATTAATTTTGGATATTAATTAACAAACTCCACATGATGATTTTAAACACACTTCATATACTCACTATTTATTTATTTATTGAGCATTAACTAAAAATTTTGGAAGTGTCTTTGAGTCAAGTAATTTTGGAGTATATTTTTCGGTCGGGTTATATTGCTTGATTAATATTGACCCGATATACTTTTTTAAAAAAAAAAAATTGAGGTTTGATTATTGCTCCCTCTTATTGATATTAATTATATGTATATTACTATTATATATACTTTCTTTATTTCTATTTGTGTATATGTTAGTGAAAATGATTTTTAAAAAAATTTAAACTATATGAAATGAATTTTTATTTAAATTTGGCTTAAAATATATATTTATCGTTAATCTGGTACAAAAAGGCCCTGTAGTTATCGAATTGGTCGAAATGTCATTTTCCAAATAAATATATTAATTCTTTTCTTTTAAAGACATCTTCTTCCTAATTAAAATATTATTAAGGAATCCTATTCTTATTTTATTTCTTTTAAAATCACTTTGACAAATAAATATGTAGGAAAGAAATTTCTTTTCTTCTTAATCTCATATTATCAATTAAAATAGAATAACTTACTCTTTCGATGAACAATATATGTCATATATATAAGATTATAGTATATCATTAATTTTAGTTTACATAATGATAAAAATAATTATAAATAAAATAAAAATGTTCTTAATTTTTTTTTAATTGAAGTAGAATAAGTATTTGCTAATTTTAAATTTTTAGAAAAAGAATGTTTTAAAAAGAAAATAAATAATATGTGTATTTAAAAGAGGAAAAAAACATAAGTAGCTTCCCAACTATGCTCAAAATTTCAAAGACACAATTATACTATATTGAGGTACTATTATCCCCTGAACTTATTTTATAAATAATTTTATACCACATTTCGGCCTACATGGCACTATCAACCAGATAGCTTGAAAAAAATTATCAGCATGCGTTGGGTCTAGAAGATAGTGTTACTTAGATCGAAAAGGGCTAGAAAATTACTTATATAATAAGTTTAGGAGGTAATAGGATCTTAGTATAATATGAATGTATCTCTGAAATTTCAGGCATAGGTTGGGAGCTACTTGTGCATTTTTCCGTTTAGAAAATATGCATTTTATCAATTAAATAAGGGAAAATGCACAAGTACCCTCTCAACTTATGCCCGAAATCTCAGAGACACACTTATACTATACTAAGGTCCTATTAAGCCCCTGAACTTATTTTATAAGTAGTTTTCTACCCTTTTTCGGCCTACGTGACACCAACTTGAAAAAAAAAAGTCAATCAGCATTGGGCCCACAAGATAGTGTCACGTAAGCCGGAAAGGGGTAGAAAATTATTAATAAAATAAAATCAGGAGGTAATAGGACCTTAGTATAGCATAATTGTGTCTCTGAGATTTCGGACATAAATTGAGGAGGTACATGTGCATTATCCTATTAAATAACAATAGAAATTTTTTTGAATCAAAGTATTAACGGTAAGGATATTTTTGAACTAAACAATTTTTTTAACTATAATAAGAAAAAATGCGAAGTAATTAAAAATTTCATTGAATAAAGGATAAATATGAAAAAAGCCTTAATAATTTATTTAGTATGAACCAAAGAGAGTACTATTTTCTATTGTTATTTAATATGAAGGATACGTATAAGAAAAATGTAAAAAATAAATAATTTTACTAACATAAACAAGTAAAATCAAATAAATATTTTTTACATAAAGGTCAAAGAAAAATGAAACGAATGGAATATCTTCCTAAAATCAAAAGATAACACTTCAAACAATTAAACTAGTGAAAGTATCTTTGCTACTAAACCTTCTTTTTATTAAAAAAATTTAATAAAATTAGGAAAATGAAATTACAAATTCGAAATTCAACTGTCATGGATAAGATACAAATTCAGATTGCTACTAAAATTATGTTACAAGTCTTATGAGGTGGGACATAAAATATTCATTAGTGGTTTGAAGACAAACTTTGTTTCCATCATTATAACTTGAAACAAAAGTACCCTCTGTTTTTCTCATTTTTTGTCACGATGACATGTCATGTGTTTCCAAATGTGCATGATCAATTCATGTTTTATATAAAACACAATTAATATTGACTTATAATTTGGATTAATAAGAGTAATAATTTTATATTTGTGCTTTCTATTATACAGTTAGAGGTGGGCGTTGAGTCGACTAGAAGTAGAAGACTGCTGGCCTGAGAGAAGGCGGCCTCTCTCGGGAAAGAAGTCGCTGAATTGTTGGGATTTTGGGGTGGATGATATGGTATTTATAAATTTTAATATCGTAATTTTGGTATTCAATTTTTAAAACATTATATGTTATCTGTTAGGGTTTAGCAAGTGTGAATGAGAAAAGGAAAAAGAGAATATGAAAAGTGAGGGAACTATTTTGGAGGGAAAATGAAAAGTCATTTGCAAAGTGCAAATGAAAAGTTATTTCTCCCATATCGGCAAAAGAAAGGGAAATTGTTGTCCTTATATAAGGAAACACTTCAATTACTTCTTAAAGAGCTAAGAAGAAGATGCCCCCCGTGCCGTCGTTGTCGCTCGGCTTCGGATGTGATTGATTGATAAATTTTTTGGACAAAATTTATTTAATCAGTTTTTGTTAAATCAAATAAATCCCGTTAATATTATCTCTTATAAATTTGCGGGTAACGGTAGCATTTCGAAAAGTTGTTACTCTTTCCGAAAAGTCGTTACTTTCCAAAAAGTCGTTATTTTCCTAACAGACACATTTTTCCGAAAAAGTTGTTTTTCAAAAAAACACAATTTTCTGGATAAAATGGGTCTGAACAGATTTCTCTGAACAGACACGTTCCTTGCTGAAAATGACTATAAAAGGAAGTCAATTTTCGATTTTTCAAATACTGAAAATTTTTTCTTCTCTGCATTTATTTTTCTCTCAAACAAAATCAAAGTGTCGATCGACTGAGTCTGTGTGACTTGTTGCTGTTCTGAAGTTCGCTGAAGTTAAAGAAATTTGAGGTATCGCTATTTCTTTAACAGGTTTAATCCGTTTTATCTTGGGAGAAATTAATCCATAACCTTGGGTACAGTGAGGGGATTAAGTTTCTTAAGGACACGCAGTAGTTTTTGTGGACTCGGATTACTTCTTATATTTTATGTATTTTCAGCTTCATCTTATTTCTGTTTCTGTTCATTGGTTAACCTTATAAATACAGGTTACTATAACAATTTAATTCGGTATGATTTGATATATTTAAAGTTTGATTTCGGTTTTTTATGATATGATAAATCGGTAACCATAATTTGTTCAACTTCAACTAATATATATTTGTATAATAGAGTATTATGACTTCAACAATTAAAAGAAGGTCTCAATTGTATCGTACATTACATCACACATATAGAAAGACATAAAGTGACACCTAAACTTGTTCTGAATTTTCAAAAAAACATTTTAACTATGCGGACGTCCTATTACCCCACTAAACAATCTTGAATTGACATTATTACATCATTTTTTGTTTACATGACATAGAGCGTGTACACTCTCTCAAAGAGAGTGAGCAACCTAAAATAACTAATATATAGTTTAAAACTACAAATATTTTATTTTTTTTCTTATTTTTCTTATTATTTTACTTTTTTTCCTTTTTATATTTTCTCTTTCTTTCTTCTTCAAAAATTCATTGTCACTTCTTTCTTCTTCAAAAATTTATTGTCACCTCCATTGAAGCTTACACTTTCAAGTTTCAATGTCACAATTTTTACTATAACTTCACTATTCTTTTTATATTACTATTAGTTTTACTCTCTTTAATTTTAATATCTTATTTAAATATTGTCTTGCATTTCGAACAAATTGATAAACCCATTAGATTTCAAGATGATACGGAAGTTTCGTATAGTATTTGTATCCGATTTCAATTAAGTTGTTTCAATTTTTGGAAAATTTGATTTTTTTAAATTATCATTTCGAGTTTTGAAGTTATATGAAAATGAGTAATTGATGTTCAGACTGATGTTATCTTCAGAATTTTAATTTTTCTTCAAAAAAAAAACATTTGTTATCAATAATTCAATAAAGATATTATGTACATCTAATTATTGCAAAATCCATTGCATTAGACTGTACCACATCCCAAATGATGGATGATTTTATTACTAGAATGAATGTTTCAATATAGTCATGTCCTTCGAGTTGGTACGTGTGACAACTAAACATTCTTTGCAACACTCAAGGTTACCAATTCTTTTTGTTTAATCTGAAATATGGATCCATTACCCTCCGAAAATATTAATGAAAGGCTCAAAAGACCAAGTGATGTTTCATAAAAGGTGTTATTGATTTTAGTGAATGTAATAAGTTAAATGAGTGGTTTCATTTGAAAATGAATAGATGTTGTATTAGATGGGTGCAATGAATGAGCCATACAAGGAAGAATTATGTGATGAGCATGTTAAGAATGAGACGTGACGTAGGTGACATGATTGATAAAGTTAAGGGAGCAGCCCGAGAGGTTCACTGTGAGGTTAATAGAGTCTGGAGATGACATTTTTGGGATGGACTAAACTATATAAGGCGTTCGAGCTGGGTAGTCCATAAAAGGTGAAGTAGTAGGCAGACCTGAATTGAGTATGGATGAACTATATATAAAGTTAGTAACGGGGTAATTATGATTCATATATAGAGGCGTAAATTTTAAATGGAAGGTTGAATTCATCAAAGCCCACGTAACAAATAATATACATACGACCTAACACCTTATTTAGGTAGCAAAAAAACCCATAAAGATGTACGAGATTCTTAATTAAATTTATATTTTTCTTATATGATTGAATATGTAAGGAACAAAAACACTTGATAGAACATAATATTCTTTGAGGGTTTTCAAAGTTTGTTCTTTTCTGAGATATAAACAGTTGTTTAGTGAGGTGTTTAAAAAGACCGCTACATCTACGATTTTGGACCAAAACAATCCACTTTTTGCATACATACATGGAGGACCATTTGAGTATAAATATATATATCAAAGACTAAAATAATAGAAAAATTACTTAAATGCACGTTTTATATTTTTCTTATTTTTAATATTCTCTTCTATTTTTAAAAACCTCTAAAATTTCTTATTTCTTTAATGTATTTAGTGTCGGCAAAATGAGCCCATTTTTTGGTGACCCATCCAAACCTCCCATGTTTTAATGGGTTAGGAAAGTGATTTTTCACATGGATAAAATATGGGTTCATACCCATATTTGACCTATAAAAATATAGGTAAAATATAAATAAAATATGGGTAAAGTATGAATTAGTCAAATGAGTTATATTTCTAACTTCTATTCACTCAAAATTCATGATATCACTAAAAATAGTGCAACTTCTCTTCCTTTTTATGTATAGAACTAACTATTCTTCTCTCTAATTGAAAAAGTGAAGTCTTTGACACTCCAAAAATGTATAATTTAAATGATACATTTCTTTTGTTAATTGTAATTACATTTTATTTATTTATTTAATTTTATATTGAATAATCAATAATAGTGTATTACGCAAATTCATATATTAGTATTGACATTGCTTAAAGTGTATTAAGTATGTTTTAGTCCTAAAATGCAAAAATTCATTTACTTTGAAATTAAAAAAAAGTTCATCTTGTTATTACATAAATTTATTTTAGATTGAAAAGTTATAGGATTTTTTTTTATTTTTATGATACAATAAAACTAAATGAAGCATGTTTAACATTTCATCTAAAGAAAAACTAAAATATCTTCTCCATATTGAATTCTTAATTCCATAAAAATATGGATAAAATTAAATATCGATAAACTAGTATTTTACCCGACCCATTTATTATCCAACTCATTTTTACCCATATCAAATATGGGAGGGTTGAATGATTACCCATTTTCAACCCGCCCACATTTGACCCAACCCGCCCAATTGTCACCTCTAAATGTATCCGAGCTATATTACGTATCAAGTTTATTTTATAGTGTATCCGATGTAGTTTTTAATGTATTCGAGCTAGTTTTTAATGTTTTTGAGCTACATATTATGTTTCCGGTTTATGTTATAATGTATTTGAGATACTCTTTAATGTATCCGAGCTAAATATTATGTATTCAGTTTATGTTAGTACTTTTTAAGGAATTAATATAATTATAAACTAAAAAGGGATAAATTATAATTTCATATTAAAACTATGTGATTCCTAAAATTTATTCTAAAATAATGCAACCATCATACATTAATGGGATTATTGTATAAAATGACAAAATAATAATGTAAAATAAATACAGTAGTTACCATTTGATTTATTTGTGTTCCATAGCAAACTGTTTGTCAGTCGTCTCTCTCCTCATATTCTTGCTCGCCTCTCTCGCTATATACAATAGAAATGTAGAAATTGTGTTTCCGTTTATATAAAGCGAGAGAAAATTGTATATACACATTCAAATACATATATCTTCGTCCTATACACTTATAATTATACAATACAAATATTTCCCTGTCCAAGTCTCTTTTGTCTTTCTCTCTTTTTCGTTTTATACAAATTCAAATTGTATATAATTTCTCTCTTTCTCGTTTTATACAATTCAATTCAATTGTATATTCCATGCCCAAGTCTCTTTTGCCTTTCTCTAGCTCTTTCTCGTTTTATACAAATTCAAATTGTATCTAATCGTCCTATACACTTATAATTATACAATACAACAAGGAATCAATATCATAAACAGATGCGAATCTTTGCCGTTGAGAATTTTGTTAAGAAAAAGTTTTAGTATCTTGTATCGATACAACAATTAACCTTGATACAACAGTTAACCTTCTGTTTAATGTTCATCTTCTTCCCTTTTCTCATCACCTCTTGCAATGTCTCCTTTAATTCTTTCTCCTCCTCTGGAGGAATAGGCTGGGTAAAGTAAACAAAAAGATATAAGAATCACATATCTAACTATAACGAAATAACAAATTAGGACAACTAGATAAAGTAACATATACATATTACTGCAAGCAATTAAAGTCTTGTATATCGATACAACAATAACCGACCCGAGTCCTTAAAGTAGTACTCAAAGCATCATTCATTACATTATGCAGAATATTCTTTTGCATTTTATACAATTCGATTCAATTGTATATTTCCTGTCCAAGTCTCTTTTGCCTTTTTCTCTTTCTCGTTTTATACAATTTGATTCAATTGTATATGTCTAGTGAATTATACATATATGTTTGCTATGAGGCGTAATTATGCAAATTTTGCTATAACATATAAATGTAAATTTTGTGTTTGCTATATATAAAATTTGTCCATCGATAATCACCGTTTTGATCACTGGGCTTAAATCCTTGGCAACTCTAAATACATATGGCCCGTTTTCAACATGGGCATAACATTCCCAATGATGCTCCGGCCCACAATCGGGAAAACAAAACCCTACAAAATCCGGTTTTTTTTTTGTGATTTTGAACAATTGAAGTGAAGTTGAAGAAGTAAACATACCAAAGAATTGAACCATGGCAGCTGCAGATCGCAAGCAAAACATTGTTTCAGCTCTATGCAAGCACCTTTCAACGTTGTCATTAGACCCTGTAAGATTTTGAGTCCTCAAATTTTTTATAGTATGCAATGATTAAGTTGAAATGTGTGTTGTACATTGAATATCAGTGTTAACGAATTATTTTTGATGCTAAACTATGCAGAATTCGTATTCAACTAATTTGGATAAAGACATTAAAAGCTTGTGTATAGACATTTTCAATTCTTCCCCAAGTGGGCCGTCTATCACAAAAGATAATGAGGTAATATTTCAACAGTTCCTAGTTTTCTGTATTGAGTTTTTGATTTTTTTAGTTCCAATTTGACATTGAAATCAAATTTTCATTCTAGTTAATGAAGTGGGTCGAATTTGCGAGTAACTTCCCTGTTGATTCTGGGACAAGCCTTAAAGCTCTAAGTGAGTTGAATGAGGATTTGAGTAAGAAGTCTGTTATTTTGGGCAACGGGTTGAAGATTTCAGAAGCTGATATTGTTGTCTTTGCCGCTGTGCATTCATCCGTGGTATACATTTCCTTCTCTTTAGGTGCTTTTGGTTTGAGGAAAATATTTTCAGTGGGGAATATTTTAATTTACTTATTTTTGAGTGCTTGGTTAGGTATGAAAGTAGGTGACATATGGTAATTATGCAAGCAGTAGTATTGGAATAAATATTGTTGCAATAACAACATATCCAGTGTAATCCGGGTCTGGGAGGGTGGGGTGTACGCGGACCTTAATCCTACCTTTGTGGGGTAGAGACGTTCCCAATAGACCCTCGGCTCAAGAAAATTGTTATTCAGACCATGTATGAAAAATATTCTAGAGTAAAAAGTTATGAAAATATTGAAAAAGAAAAACACTGATAACAATAATAGTAAAGATAACCAAAGTAAAAGTAACAAAGATAATAATGAAAATGAAGATAAGATAAGCAAAATACTGACAACAATATAGTAAAGATAAGCAGAATAAAAGTAGCAATCATAGTAATGAAAATGAAGAATAAAGATAATGCTGGCATTATAAATTGTAATTGAAGCAAGTAATATTATACAACCACCAAAGGATCTGGTGTAGGGGATGAGACTGCTCTCCTTTAACCAGATGTCTCGGGTTCAAGCCCTAGGTATCCTTGGTAGGGAGTGCTTCCCCCCTGAATGGGGCCCTACACGGTGTGAATCCGGATAACTCCGGCTCAAATGTGGGTACCGAACGCCGGATGAGAAACCCCAAAAAAACGTAATATGATCAAGAGTTCATCAAACTGACCTCCAATAAAGAAGGATACAATTATGTAGCAGATGCCTTTTATGTACAAGCATATAGAATAAGTATGTGACCTTATGCACTATAAGGTCACAAGACTTCTTTGGAGTTACTTTTTGCAATACTTGGCACATATTGGACTATGACAAACTCCATGATGGACTGCTGCATAGTTTGAACAGAGCGTGTCTCAACAAGGAATCCCAAAATACTATTCCTCAAGCTATTTGGTGGACAGTTTTGATTAAAGAAATAGCAGATTTTTGAAGGAAAAGAAGAAATATATTTGGCCTTAAAGGCTTAAACACATATGTATTTTCTTGCTAGCTTTTTTTTTTGCAGCCTATTCCTTGTACATGATGTTGATGCAATGCTAAGTATTATTGAGGAATTGCACTTTTATGTAATTATTCATTGGATTATTGCAAGTCATCTATAAAGTCTCTTATTACTTGTCTGATCAGTAATATTGAATGAGAGTTCCGATACGTGCGAAAAAAAAATTTTCTGCAAATATGTCTCTTGGAAATGTTTTTTTAATCTTCTCTTGGAGATGATTTTTTTTAAGTAAAACATTTTCTGGCATACAAAATCACACCCTTAGAGTTATATTTTACTTAAACATGATATTTGATTTTCATGTTAGGCATAAATGTTAAAGATTCTATTGACTTTAGTCAATTAGGTTCTTATTTTCTCTGTTTTAACTGTATGCTAGGTGGTTTCTTAGTTGTTCAGCTTTGTCTGTTCCTTAATTGAAAGATATTGTTGTTTTGGATCTAAACGTTCTCGGTTCACTCTCTATTCTAACATGCTATCATAATTCTCTGCCACCAGATCAGTCTTTCAAACTCTGACAGAAACAAATTGCCGTACTTGCTTAGATGGATGGACTATATCCAGGTATACTAGAGTTTGTATCAGATTATTAGATTTTCATATTGAAATTTAGATAGTGGTAATATATGGAAACCAGGATCTTCATCCTGCAGTATATAGTGCAAATGAAAGGCTTACATGATGGCCTAGATGTGGTGAGTCTGGTGATGCCTGCTGGTTGCTCTACAGTCTACTTAAGATAGAACTTTCAACTGATTTGCCATGATTATCTGTGACTTTCTTCAACTTGCGAATTGAGTAATTGAGAGAGGATGTAGGTTATTGAAAGGAATAAAAAAAGAGGTTGCTGACATGCTGTCATGATTTTCCTTGTTTGGTGGTTACTATTACAATTTTGACCAGGAAAATTGAAAAAACTTGTCGAGATTTGTACACTTAATTATCATTGTAGTTGAGTGTGTTCTTTTATTAATTTGAGGGGAGAAGATATGGGGCTAATGTGTTGCGTTGTGTTCTCCAATTGTGAAAGTAAGTCCTGTACAAGGTTTTGGAGATTCACCATCAGATGGAAATCGAAAATTATTGTGCACTATGAATGTTAATGTTTATGTTAATGTATTTAGGGAATTTGACATTGTGGACATTCCAATATACACTCATAACATAAAAAAAAAAAATAGAGCTGGGTATCATAGAAACTCCCTCCATTTTAATTTTTGTGGCAAAGTTTGAGCAGCGTTTAAATAGGCATGCATTTTTGGAAAGAAACAAAGACTTTTGAAAATTCTGCTCTTAAACATGCCATAATATTTTCCATTCGAAAAACATGTCATAACATTTGTGTGGCTATACTACTTTTGGAACTTGTGGGCTTAAAACATGCCATAATTTTAAGTTAAATTGTTTCCGAATTTGGAAAGCTTCCATTCTTTTGGGATCAAACTAGAAAGGAAATGCTGCAAAATTAACTGGAACGAAGGGAGTAGCTTCCTAACCTTTTCTCTTGTGTGTGTAGCTTCTATTTTATTTTTTTTCTATTAAACAAATAGGAAAATAACTTTCTTCCCTTGCTGGGATTGATAGAAAAGAGGGTGAAAAATATATGCGTTTTTCACTCTTGTGTTCTAATTCTTTCAGATCAAAACAACCAACTAGTTAACCTAGAGTATTGCAAAGTGGAATTCCCTACATTATCCTTTTGGACAAAAACTTGCGTAGAAATTGTTCTTTCCTTGGAAATCTCCATATCAGTGTTTGTGAAAAGCGCAAAAAAGCGCGCTTCAAAGCGAGGCGACACCAGTGCGCTTCTTTCTCTTGAGGCGATGCGATCTAAAAAAAGCGCTCGCTTCAGATAAAGAAGCGAGAAGCGACACTAAGGCAAAAGCGCAATAAAGCGCGGTTTTTATAAAAAAGCGACAATTAGTTTTTTTTTAAAAAATTAGGTTTTTTTTTTTTTAAGAAAATCTGAAATATACAATATAACTTAATTTTTCTTTCACGACTCTTCTTTCGCTTCTTCTCTCTTCACGACCGCGACTGAGACTGTGTCTCTCTTCACACCTCGACCGCGACTGCATGTAAGTTTTAACCGATGTTTATTAGTTCATCTCTGTGAGTTCCTTTTATCTTGAAATATACAATCTTCGCCTTTGCTTCATCTCTGTGAGTTTCTTTTCTCTTCACGATGCGACTGCTGTAGTTTTTTCTTCTTCTTCTCTTCATTTCTGCTGTGATCTGCTCTGTTTCTGTTCACAATTACTGACTGCCTCTGTTTTTTTTTCAATTCTTTTGCTTTTTTTTTCGTTTTTATTTTGTGATCAGTGTGTATGCTAGCAGCTCTTTTTTTTATTTTTTGACACTTCTGATGATGAAGAAGATGATGACCAATTATAACCCTTGGTTATGGCACTTGAAGAGTTTGAGGATCTTGTTGAAAAATAGGAGTTTGAGTATTTGTGATTTAATTATGTTTTTGATTTTTTGCTTTATATGTTATGACTTATGAGTATTATTGACTATCTATTTTCTTTTAATCTAAGACTATATTACCTCTATTTAGTTATTTAATATTTTTTTATTTTTATACTAAATGTCGCTTTTTTTAAAAAAAAGCGCGCGCTTCGCTTCACGCTTCTTGCTTCTGTGAAGCAAGCCCTCTTCGCTTTTTTCCGCTTCTCGCCTCCCAAAAACACTGCTCCATATTCTTAAAAAATTCTACTCCGCTCTTGATAGATTGCAATAGTATTTTAGAGTGAAAACTCTGCTGGTCTACTAACCATGCCATAAATGTTAAATTGGCTCATTTAGTTTTGTTCTTCAATTGTGTCATGTGGTATGTTTTAATTGAGTGAATGGGGCCTAAGAAGAAGTAATCATATGCTTTCAAGGGCAAATACTAGAAAAAAATTATTTGGTTTTTCAACTAAATAATGCTTTTGTAGGCACAACTGGTCTCCTGGTTCTATTTTCTCTCTAGTTCATTCATTTTCTACTCCAGGGTTCTTCTAAGGCCCAGTCTTTTGGACGGCGAAAGGCGATAAAAGGCGACGAGGGTTTGCCTTGCCTTGTGGCGAGGCACTCGCCTTTTTGAATTGAGGCACTACATACTACCAAAAAACTTAAAATATTTAATTGCATATATAAATACCCAAAATTCGATAGCAATAACATATATTTGCAAATATTTTAATTCAAAAGGTGGTTCGCGAGCTATTGCGTAGGAGCGGGGGGTTTATTTTGGGTTGGGACCACGAAATTGAAATCTTCGAAGTGAATTTTTAGGAAATCTTCCATGTAAGTGAAAGGGGAATAAGAAAGAAAAGTGAAAAGGTAAAGGTAACTTTTCTTTTAAGTGTAAGAAAAACTTACACTTTCTGAAGTGTAAGTAAAACTTACACTTTGTTTACTTACACTTTATAAAGTGGAAAAAAAGGTTCTGTTTTATATTAAAATATAGACATTAAGAGACTAACAAAAGCCGTTTGGAATATTGGATAAAACGGATTTTTTTTACACTAAGCCTATTTTAGTTACTTGCTAGAATAGTGGCTTGTTTGGGTCAATTTTATCCCTTTGTGGCTCAAATAGGTTCCGGACTCCCAAGAGACACCCTTTTGCCGTGTAGAGGGTATCTAAATGGTCACTTATAAAGTGTCTATCTAGCAGTTGGTGGCAACTTAAAGTATCTATTGATGTGTTTACTTCTTCTATCATGAATTGTGAGAAAAAACATTTTTCATTGTAAGTCTAATCCATTCTAATGATGGCTTGTCCTTGCAAAATAATCACCAACTGCTTAAACAACAAATCACTTTTTGTATTAATTAAACTTTTTAAATCTTTTGCATACATTTAGTTGCTCATAGATTTATCTTGAGCAAGAGCATGCGTGTTGAATTGATCTATTTTTGCGCAGACTAAAGGTGACGTTGGAGATTCATTCCAAAAAATTTTGCTGGAGAAAGTCCAATTTGAGCCACCTGTGAGTAATGCCTATATTGTAATGATCTAAGACTTTCTGAAGAATTAACTTGAGAGCAGAGTTGATTTGCTTTTTGACTTGTTTCAACTCCATTTTCCATGCATTGCTACATTTCCAGTTTCCAGAACAGGAGCAAAAACTTCCACTCTAATCACTAATTTGAACACGTTTAACGGGTTTTCAATACTGAAAGTAGAAATGGAGATATGTGATACTTTTTGGAAACTACCATGGAATATTTTATTTAAAAAGTTTCTATCATCAATAACACTTATTAATTATTATACTATCTTGATTTGAATCATTCCTTGTCTCAATTACTCCCTCTGTCCATCACTAATGTAGTGTTCTCTAATTGAACACCTTTAACGGTTTTCAAAACTGAAAGTAGAAATGGAGATATGTGATACTACATGTTGTTGCTTTTGGAAACTACCATGAAATATTTTATTTTAGAAGTTCCTATCATCAATAACCCTTTCTATTATTATACTATCTTGATTTGAATCAATCCTTATCTCAAATACCCCCTCCGTCCTTTACTTGTTCACATTTGACTTGGCACACCCTTAAGAAACAATAAATAAATGGGTAATTTTACTATATCACCTCCAATTAATTATAAGTCATCTAAATGTTGGAAAATGAATAGCATTTAATAGCCACGGTAAAAACACAATGGTAATTTATCTCTTGTTTATCCAAATTGGACTAGTAAAGTTGGACAACTATTTTTAGTATTCGGGACAAGTAAAGCTGGACGGAGGGAGCAACTTTTAGGCTCAACGATGCCCAAGAATGGGCTTATATTAATATCCTTTTTTCTCTGACATTGATTCAGGCAGCAAAATGTGTGAAGAAGGTAGAAGTAGAGTCAAATGCCAAAAAAACTGACACAGAGACCAAACCGGCTAGTAGTTCAGATGTTGACTCAAAAAAAAAGAACAATACTGGCGTGGTATGTGGTTTTAGCAGTTTACCCTTCAATTGTTTTTATTCCTCCTACAATTAAAACATTTTTGTTTCTTGTTCTCTAGACAGTTTGTTACAACTGTAGCGAAAAATTGTATTGCTTTCTTCAATCAGTATTAGCGTCTTTGTTGCAATCTTAGGTACTCTGGTATGACTTAATTGTTATAGTGGCACATGCTCGATGCTTCCAGTTTTTAGTTTCTCTGAAATTGCTCAAGTTTGAACAGTTTCTAACACATATCCCTTAAAATCTCTGAAGAAGAAAGCTGCTGCAGATAATCAAACTTCTGCAGAAAAGAAGTTGCCTGAGAAGGTAGATGACAAAGATAAAGATATCAGTGTTAGTTTGCTAAAATTACAGATTGGCCACATTAAAAAAGCATGGAAACATCCATCAGCTGAGAGGTATTATAGCTAATCTTTCATTTGTTTTGTTTGTAGTCTCTTTCCCTAAACTTGTCCCCTCCCTAGCAACTTTATACGGTTACTTAATTAGTTGTAAAACCTTTTCCTGGTTTATCCCTGTGTACAGCTTACTGGTTGAGGAGATAGATGTTGGAGAAGCAAAATGTCGGCAAGTAGTTAGTGGCCTGGCTAAGTTTTGCAGTCCAGAACAGTTGACTGTATGCTTTCTGTTGTTAAGCGTTCATATGTGCCTATTTCTGGCATCTCTGAATTGTATATGCTGTATCATTTGGGAGCTTCTATTTCTTCTAATTAATTTATTCTTGTTGTTGTGCACGCAGAATCGCCTTGTGGTGCTTGTGACAAACATGAAACCATCAAAATTACGTGATGTCATATCAGAGGGAATGGTATTATATCCCATCTAAGCTATGACCAACTTCACATTAGCATATGCTACTGAACCTTTTGCCTTATATTAAATGATCTACTTCCTTTCCCTAATATAATTTACTTCTTTTTTCATTTGCTATGTGGATCCGGTCAAAGTGTCTGTCTAAAACTTTTGGCCTCTATGGTACTTTTCTTTATTCAATATCTAGACGTGGTTAAGCTAGTTAGCATATCTATCTCTTCCATTTAAGCAGTTTGAATTTCAGATTATTCTTGTTTGCACATAGGAAAATTTAGGTATTACTATATATGTAAAAAGATCAGTGGTGGAATGTGTAGAGTAGTCTAGCTCTAGTTAATCTTTCATAGTATTGTCTCTGTTCCCCGTGCTATCTCATTTCTTTACTGTTAAATCTTTTTTCTAAATTTCCTTTATAGGTATTATGTGCTTCTAATGAAGATCATACTGTGGTGGAGCCTCTTGTAGCACCAGAAGGTGCCAAAGTTGGGGAATGCATCTCATTTGCTGGGTATGTTTGTAGCTAAGCCTGTTGGTATTGCAAAAATTCAAATTTCTAGTTCTGTCTGCTTGATTTTTGGCACTGATTCACTTAACATATATTACATGGAATGTATTAATACAAAATTTCTTCATAAAAATAAATATTATACTAATAGAACCTTTCCTTCACAAATCATCTGTGTCACTTTCGCTTTTATTGGCTCTGCCTTTCTGCCGTTACCTGTTAAGTTCTGTCTAATGGTACAAGGATTTTGGATTATAGTTACCATCTTCTGAAGAAGCAGAGAATATAGGAAGTAAGTCTTTCAACTGGAAGGTGATTTTGTGAAAAAGGAAACGTTTGAAATTTCAGTGCCATTAGATATTCAGTTGTCAGTGCTTGTCTGACCTCAACATCCAATATTCTCTTTTTCCGATGTTTTTCTCCCACATTTTGATACTTATACTAATGGATGATTAGCATGTGTTTCCTCTCTGTTTTTTCTCCCACATTTTTTGATACTAATACTAATGGATAATTAGCATGTGTTTCCTCTGTGTAAGTGTGCCGTTATGCTGAATATGACATTATGACCGTCTTTTTTGGTACTATTAATTTTTAACTGAAGATGAAGATCATGTTATGGTAACAATTTACTTTATTAATTCGTGATTCTTCATTTATCTATGTAGGCATGATGGAAAACCAGAAGATGTTCTGAATCCTAAAAAGAAGCAGTTTGAGAAAATTGCTGTGGTACGTAATCTAGAATTTTATGAATATCTTAATCTTGTCTATGTTCAATGGTGAGTAAACTTACCATACTCTAAGCTCTATACTTATCTAATTAGTTAATACAAATAGTCCGTTACCCATCAAGGTTGATCAACTTCCCAAACATAAGAATGCATGAGGCTTATGAAAACTTCATGTTGCAGCTTAACAACGTTATTAAAATGAGACTGATTAGTTAGCTGGAGAGACGGGGTTGTTCTTTTACAGTTTTCAATTATTTAGCTAAAGAGCGATAGAGAGTCTCTGTGTTTTAGTTGCTTAGAGGTCAGAACTGTGAAAATAAGTTCATGGTAACATTTTGAGTTATATAATATTTTGGTAATGAAATAGAAATATGTTTTTCCAAACATGGTATGAAAAATGATTACACATCATTTCCTTCTGAGGTTTCCCCATCCATTTAGATATCTGTCATGTGAATTGCAGAATCTTTTCACTGATGACAAAGGAGTTGCTACATTCAAAGGTATCCCATTCATGACATCTGCTGGACCATGCACATCTTCGATTCCCCGAGCAACCGTCAAGTGATTGCTCTTGTCAGCAGAAGAATATCATACTTCATTGTAGCATCTTTGTTGGAGATGCATTGTTAAAACTCATATGAATACCGTTCTATTCTCTTTCTTTTTGGGGGGCTAAGGTTAGCAGAGAGGGGTTTCCTGAAAAAGCATAGTACAAGAAAAACTGATTTTGTTGTACGTGTTTAGTCTGTAGTCAAAAAGAGAACTTCAAAACTAAATCGTTGCAGTATACATTTTTTCAACATTCTGCAATAGTTATAGGGTTCTCGTGGGAGTTTGGTTTTTACTTGAAGATGTGAAAATGTCATTCTTCTCATCAATTTGTTAGTGGCCATAAACGATCATTTCCATGCTCTTATTAGTCCCCCTTCTCCGACTTCAATTATAAACTCTTACTTCTTGCCCCCTTTAATGCTACCAAGCAGGAGCAAAAAGAGAATATGTTGAATCGACTATCATAAGCTAGCTAACGAGTAAAATGAGTTCTCATTCTCGGATTAGCTTTGACAAGCGAGAGGGGGACCCTTCTCATACATGGCCTTACATGAGCCTAATGGAGAAAAGTGGATGCTAAATAGTAGAAAACTTCTAAGTCTATGCATCAATAGGGAAAGAGTGCAATAAAAAATGTCCATCTGTCGATGGTTAGCTCGCAGATGTAACTATTGGACCTAGATTTGTTGATGGATCTGGTCATGTCTGAATGACAGAGCATACATATCCTGTATGGTGGGGTTTTTGTTAAATTATGTGAAATGCAATTAATCATATGTCAAGTAATATCCTTTAAAATGATTTGATATGTTGGCACAAACTTGGGTGTTTTTGGACCTACATACACTAGTGTAGTGTAGAAAGATATTGGAAGTTTCTCAAATTCCGTACAATATTATCTGCCGTATCACAAAATTTGGTTTCCAAGATTCATTTAGCCCAAATTGCATCTTATTTATAAAAAATATCCAATCGGATCTATTAATTAACAACTACACCACTTGGAGAAGGGAGATCCATTTTGATTTAGGAGTAAATATACTATATTTCTCTTATTTTATTTCAAGAAAAATTCAGAAATGTGATAATACTAAGGAAAATATGGGATCTTTTTGTTACGGTATATTATTATCTTTAATCAAGATATGATTTCTTCCCAATTAAATTGAAAATCCACTCTTCCAATTACCCAAATGAATTTTTAATAAGCATAAACATTGTTTATAGTTATTTAGTAAAATCTCTTCAAGTTTAAGCCTATGAGAACAGCGTGCATTTGACTTAATTCGGATTTGGTTTCAACCAAAAAAAAAATAAGACAATAATTTTAATCTTTAGTTGGTGCCTGTAGTTGTTTCATTATGTATCAAAAAATGGGCTTCTTTATATTTGTTGTATAAATGAACTTTTATACTTGTTAGTGTGATATAATTTGAACCTAAAAGGTTTTCAAAAGAACATGTCACTTATTTAAGTGTGTTCGAGGCGGGACTTGAAACCATATCCCTTCTCAGGAGGATAGGTGGGGAGATTCGTGTGAGATTCAATGTAGATTCAATTTTTGATTCACTTGTGGGATTTGAGCGGTTCGGAAGAGATCACCACAATTCTTCTCTTCTCGAGAATTCATACTTCCCTTATCAGTGTATGGATAACTATCTCTCAAGCACATGCTTAGGAAGGCTTAAAATGGATTCCTAGGCACCCTTCTGAATATTAAGTATGAATCATAGTTTAAAATTTCTTAAATCTATTTTCCAAATATTCGAATATCTCTATCAAGATGATAGACTCGTTCTCTGTACTAGCTATCAATAGGATCAATTATAACAAGTTACACACTCATATTGCGAAAATATAGAAACAAAGAAATTCCAATATCGAACTGCCACAAAAAAATAGCACAAACTATTGAGAGGAGTCAAATCACAATTTAAATATTCTCTCCGATCTATATTAGTGATATAATTGTTGGGATGTGAAATATTTTTTTTAAAAATATTTAAAGATTATTGTCTACTGTTATTCTTTTGATTATTTTCAAATGAAAATTTAAAATGAGTCCCAAGCCTAATAGGATATTGACAAAAATTTCAAAAGGGTAATATGAAAAAAAATGTAAATTAAAATGGTAAAATCACTGTTGATGTAGCGATCTAGGTGGGTGGCGTTAAGGAAAATCGCTGCAGTTTGTAAAATTTTTTTTTTTAGCGATTTGTAAATGATTTTTTTAAGAATTTGTATATCGTTGCATGTGCAGCGATTTTACTTATTGTTTTTTTTTAATTTTGAAGTAAATAGCTGCCTTAGCAGCGATTTTACTTAATTTTTTTTAAAAAAAAAGTTTTTTGAAGTAAACCGCTGCCTTGGGCAGCGATTTCACCTATTTAATTTTTTGTCGTAAATAAATTATAATTAGCCAAAAAATTCACATTGTCAAACTTCCAAATTCACATTTCACATCCAGACATAAATATTAACATGCATGTGAATTTTTTTTATACAAATTTGACGTGTTAATTTACTTCAAAATTTTAAAAAAATAAAATTAAGTGAAATCGCTTCCATGGCAGCGATTTACTTCAAAATTTTAAAAAAAAATTAAAAAAATAAAGTAAAGTCGCTGCCAAGGCAGCGATTTACTTCCAAAAATAATAAAAAATTTTTTAAAGTAAAATCGCTGCATAGGCAGCGATTTATAATTTTTTTTAAAAATCATTTACCAAATCGCTGCCTTGACAGCGACAATTTGTCTAAAAAAATAAAAAAAAATTAAATTTTACAAATCGCTACAGTTACGGCACCACCTAAATCGCTACATCATCAGCGATTTTACCGTTTTGATTTAAAAGTTTTTTTCATTTACCCTTTTAAAATTTTTCTCAATATTTTTTACCCTTTAAGCTCAGGATTCAATTTAAAATAGTATCTCATTAAATAAATGATAAAACATGAAAAACGTTCCAATAATTCTTTTGAACTTAAAACTATGAAAAAAGTTTCAACAATTTATTGGAAAAGTACTGTAGGCGGCCACAATGAATGCAACTTAATTGAACGATGAAATTAAGGGGTAATATAAATCAGCATTGATTGCATGCTTCGTAATTATGAGTTCTTGACACAACACACCTCTGTTGGTAAAAATTAATTGTAGCAAATTTTAAGCAGATTTGGTCCCCATTAATTATAACGATTTTGCTGGATACGCTATCATTTATTTCCAAAATCATTTTTTATTTTTAATTTTTGCACCAGATATTCTGCATCATATTCCGCCATTTTATTGAAATAGTGTGACTTGCTACTTTTTTTTTCTTTTCTTTTTAACAAATTAAGTAATTTTTAGGTTATATTCATTGATAATGTAATTATGATTTTTACATTATTAGAATAATTTCACTGTTTTAGCAAGTTGTCCGCCGTCTTATTTATTAACTAGACTAGACTTATCTTTTAATTGACTAATATTTTTACCCTATTAATGTGTATATACAAGTTAAAAGTAAGTTTGGGTAGTTGTTAATATGATGTTTACTTTAATTGTAACTTAAATTTTATTTAATTGTATTATTTAGATTTATCATTAGGTAACTAAGAAAAGAATTATTTTACTTAACGACTAGTCTAGTGTGATTGTGTCATTAAGTTAATATTTTCTTCTCGTTTTGTCTTTACTTATTTTTTTTAATAATTATATTTCATATTTTATCCTACCTAATTTTCATCGTAGCTTTATTGCTTGCTCTACTTTTTTTGTAAATTTATTATTTGAATCATGAATGTATGACATTATGTAAAAATGATGCAATAATCTATTCAAATAGTGTATTTACTAAAACAATACAATACGATCGATAATATACAACATAAGTTTTCTGGTATGAATATGGATATGAAGGTAGGGACGTATAATACAATACGATATATTATAAAACAATTCGTGATAACAATCCAAACAAAAGTGTACGTAAGGCTAAAATATTGTCCTGTGCCACCTCCCTCTAAAATATATGTATAAAAAAGGAATGAGCTGGATGGAGGAATCAACATAGTGATATTGTTTTAGTGAAAATCAAATATGAAGATCACCAAATATCTGTGACAATCCCTTTCTTTGATTTTATTTATTTTCATCATTTTCCCAAGAAAATTCTCACCATCTTTCCCTTCTTCAAATCACACCTTTTTAATTAGTATATATATATACACACACCAATCACATTACTTTTATTTTGAACTCTTTTTGCTTCTTTCTCCCAATATATATTTTGTGAAAGTGAAAGTGAAATTTCTCCGAATTAAATTATAGCGAAAGAAATGGAGATGTTTGCTAATTCATCATCGATTTCAAAGGGAATGGGGGAAGTTGTTGCAAGTGAGGAGCCTCATGTCCTAGCTGTTGATGACAATCTTGTTGATCGTAAACTTGTTGAAATATTACTCAAGAAATCGTCTTGCAAAGGTAATCACACTATTCAATCTTCTATTTGTTTTATTTATTCACAATAATGTGGTGCATCTTAAAAGCCATCTTTTAACCCGAGGCGACTAAAGCCATCGCTTGGGGCTCATATATTTTGGGGTCTCATTTTTTTAAAAATAGTTACTTACATATGTTATTTTGTAAAAAATTGTACTAAGGGTGTTATGATTCTACAGAGGAAATTGCATACGAAATGAAAATAAATTTTGAATTTCGTAAGAAACAATTTGATGAAAATATGGATAACAAAATCACAAAGTTTCTTGAAGAATCTTTTAGAGTTGATTATTTATATATGTAGAGTAGATCAAACAATTTTTTCACTTCAAAATAGATTTGAACCAATTGAAGCATATGGAATATTTTTGATTTCTTATTTAGTGGTAAAATGTTTGAGATCACAAGATAATGAGAATTTAAAAGATATTGTCTTAACCTTGAACTTTCTTTAGCACGCAATAGTTATCCTGATTTGATAGTTTAAATTTACTTTCTGAATTAAAAGTGTTAAGGAAATTAATACAAGTAGAAGATAATGATTTAATGAAAATACTCAATCAAATAAAAAGAATTGATTCTTTTTTCCAAATACACATATTGCTTATAAAAAGAATTGATTCTTTTTTCCAAATACACATATTGCTTATAGAATAATGTTAACAGTTCATATAACCGTTTCCTCAACCGAAAGAAGTTTTTTCAAAATTAAAATTGAGAGATTGAATGAATTTGCTATGCTATCATTTGAAAAGAAATTATTCAACAAAATTGATTATAAAACAGTACCAAATGACTTCACATCTAAAATAGTTAGAAAAGTAAATTTTAAATAAAAATATATATGATGAAAAAATAATACATTAGGCCTTTTCTTAAATTTCTCTTTAGGTCCCCAATGTTATTTCGTCGATCCTGTAGATATTTTAAGCTTGATACCAATGTAATGTGCACTAAAACCACAAATTTATGCAAGGAATCATAAAACATAAGTAAAATACTACACTTCAATTTTTTGAACTTGTAAGTGTTGAATAATGCCAAAAATCTGCCCATGGCAAGACCCATGAATGACTGGTGGCCTTGATCGAAGTCATGATCGAATATAATGTTTACTTAGTAAACTTAGTTAAGAAATAAAATTACACATTCGCCTATAGTTTTTAACATGATGATTAACACTTGATCCATTAAGTTTTGCACTTTCTTTTCACTAAACAAAAATCTGCTCACAAATGGATTCAATAGTTCATGTAATAAAAAAAAAAATATTTTCACCATATTTAAATATACTACGTAAAAAATGAGCTTTAGACAATTAACAATTGCTGCTCAATATGTATTTTTAGCGACAATTAACACTCTTTGTATATGTCCTTAAAGGATTTAGTGACATTGGATCTAATGACACTTAACTAATGCTGGTAAAGACTATAGTTGATAGCTCTCTTTATTAATGTGTCTATTTATTACCGCTAAAAGTTATTTTATTATAGTAATAATATAAAAATAATTTTCTGGCGAAGATACCTCTCCGACAAAACAGAAAAAAAGAATTTATGTACATTTCACATTGAAGAAAGTTTCACATTTGAGAGTAAAAAGCGTCTTTATAGTCTATATAAGTTCGGACACAAAATCTCTAGTTAAATATAAATATAAAGTAAATATCAATTTGGTACAGTAAATTAACTAAATCGATATTTACTTGTACCAAATCCTTTAAGTCAAACCTTTTGGATTTGGCAACAGCTGTGTCTACGTAATCACACTACTTTTCTTTTGCTGTAAAATCTTTGAGAATCTTAATAGTTGTAGACTTATTAGTCATTGTATTTCATAACGTGCATCACTCAATTATTTTCCTTATCCAAAAATAGGCAATTCACATGCCTGGATAACATAATTATTTATATTATTATTATATTATATCAACATATTCTGTTTTAGCTATAATGACCATGTGTATGTATTCTTATTGTGTTAACATACCAGAATTTTCATTAAGAGGTTCAAAATATGAATTGTTAGCTATATATAATGACCATGCGTATGTATGTTTATTTGTGTTAACATAAAATGTGTAATCAATCAGTGACGGAGTCAGAATTTTTATTCAGAGGTTTAAAATATGAATTAGATGAATACAATTTTTTTTTAAAAACCCTTCGAATGAAAGCCCTCGACCCTAATTGGTTCCCCCTTAACACAAGTATTAAAGTATAAGTGAAAGATGGATCTATTTCATTGATTTGCATGTTTTGTTCAGTAACTACTGCAGAAGATGGTCTGAGGGCTTTAGAGTATTTGGGTTTGGCAGCTCATCAAGATAGCTCTAAAAATAGCAATGTGAGTCTCTATTCACTTAAACTCGTAAAGATGAAAACGAAATTTGCTTTGATTTTCTGAATATACTTTTAATTTGTTGTGCAGGGCTCAAAGGTTAATATGATAATAACAGATTATTGTATGCCAGGAATGACTGGTTATGAACTGCTCAAGAAAATCAAGGTACTAACAGTTTTGTGGATGTTTTGATTTAGTTATTCCTTAAGAATTTGAACTCAATATGTTGCTTCAATTCAATGCATTGCAAACAGGAATCGTCAATGATGAAGGATGTACCAGTTGTGATAATGTCATCTGAGAATATCCCAACTCGAATTCATCAGTAATCATCAACTCTTTCTACTTCCATTATTTTGTCCTATGATATTTGAACAAAGATTTGTGTACTATTGACAGATGCATGGAAGAAGGAGCTCAAATATTTATGCTGAAGCCTCTGAAACACTCTGATGTCGAAAGGCTAAGATGCCAAATAATGCAATGCCGAGGATAGAGAGATATTAATATGTATTGAGTTATTATTATTATGAGAGTCGATCAGTCTAATGATGACTCGTGAAGTTAAATGTTTAATGTCGATTTATCTTTTGAGATTTAGATCAAATCCCTGCTTTCATGAAGGCATCATATTTTCAGTTATGCAGAATTCAAATTCCCTTCTTGTGGAGCTAACTTTGTTAAGGACTAATTCATTGTATGATGATAGCCTAGTATATGACTTTTTATTATCCTCTAAACTATACTTAGGTTATATATACTTATCAGTGTAAAGATTTCTTTACCACTACCTTTTTCATATATTTTGTGTTGCTAGAGTATGGAGACAATCAGAAATGGCTGTGGTGATGATGTCTATGTTCATCCCATCCCAAACAGTGCAGAAAAGGGTAAGAGGCCATAAAGATGCATGCACCTTGTAAACATAGAGAAGACTATAAGGGATCATCCTATGGATTGGCACCTTCATGGTGGTGGTGGTGATGACCCATCTCCTTCTTTATACTACTGACAAAAGCAAAACAAATAATTAACCATTATTCAATGAACAAATCAGAAAACACCCACTTCTGAGTCTTGATGAAAAAGATGGAATCTTTAGTATCAAAATGAAACTCAAATCAAGAAATCAAGCAAAGAATACACATATATACCTTTGTGAGTTGTGAAATGAACCTTATTTCTTTTGTCTAATTGTTTATTGATTGCAACCTTGAATTGAATCTACAAAGGAAAAGCTATAACATTAAAAAAACCTAAGTGGTGGA
Organism: Solanum pennellii; assembly: GCF_001406875.1. Lineage (NCBI taxonomy): Eukaryota > Viridiplantae > Streptophyta > Magnoliopsida > Solanales > Solanaceae > Solanum > Solanum pennellii. The sequence continues at coordinate 38,726,153 of NC_028642.1, read as the reverse complement.
TAGAGTTGACACTGGTAATTAAAACCTGAAAAAAACCCTCATTTCTCAATCGAAATAATAAATTCCATCCTGCTTCCTGGAAATCAACTAACCTTCTAACTTAACGAATTGCTCTTTCCTTCTACAAATCTAAATAGCAAATTATCTTTTCGAAAAAAGCCCTTTAAAATATGATGTACATTATATTTTAGGTAATTTATTCTATTTTTTACTCAATATGCCAGATGCATATCTTGCATTCACTTTTTTTGGTTATAAACAAAAGTATTTTCAAAGGCCAACAAGTGAAGAAAGAGTATATCCAGCCTAAAAGGGGAAGGAAAAAAAAGAAGTATTGATAATGGAAAAGTATTATAGCATATATAATAAGTAAGCATTCATATTTTGAATTTGATGTATTTGGTTATCACATGAGACCACCACAAGGATCTTTTTGTATCCTCATGAACCCCAATCCACTTCCAATATGTTTGAAGTTTCAATTACACAGCCTACAATTGTGATTGCCCCTAAGAACTAGACTTCACCACCAAGCTCACTTCTCCGGCTATTCGTCAACAAGAGAAGCTCCAGAAAGATGCCAATCTTCCATGCAACATTGTTTCATTTCTCCATCCAACTTCCTTATCTCCAACCAGTCCACCACCAATTTCAGTCTGATTTTCTATGAAAAATAGAGAGAAAAAAAAAAGGAGGTATAAATAGTATCTGGGCAAACTTCTTGTGTCCATGCGTTAATGGGAGGTTATAAGAACAACCGAAAATAAATATCATCACGCTCTTTTGTCCTCCTCAAGGACAACTTCTCCAAGACCAAACACATGATCTGCTGTAATAGATGCCTTCCTCTCCTTCCTATCCAGTTTAGACAGATCTCCTCCCACTATAACAGTACTGCTGGTGAGGGACAGACCCTCCTCCTCGTCATCAAGAGCCTCCCCTGAGTATGCGTATCTGTGAAGTAGCAAAGAGATGACAAATTTAGAGACTATTTTACAACATTGAGAGAATGACAGCATATAAAACCAAAATCTGGAATATACAGATTTTCTAAGTTCCAACTTTCCTTTTCTCTCGCAAAGTACAAACACTGTCACCAGCAGAGAACTAATTTTTACAAACCTATCCAAACTCATAAAAACCCAACCCTAAATACATTGGACAAACAATACAGGTTTTCTATAGGCTTTACTTAATCTTAGAACAGTTGGAAAGGCACAAGAACTATGTCGGAGCTTCAGATATCATTATTTACACATAGAATTCATAATTACTCGTACTGGCTTGATGAAAAAGATTTAGAGCTTTACTCATGCAAAGGATGTTGCAGCCATAAACCTTCTTGGAAGAATTTTATGCTAATAAATTCGTATGACCATCTGTTCGTGCATTAATTTCCAACTATATCAAACTGTTTTTCTGTTATAAAGATATAAGGCTCTTTTTTTGCCCATGAAATCAAAAGATGGGAACAACCAAAATGCTCATCCATTTTGATATGACTTGTCAATTTAGGAAATAAACATCAAAAGAATCACTAATATCTTTCAACTCATATTGTTATACTTGTAAAAAAACAAATTCTGCACAAACTATTTGTACAGACAAGTAGAAATGCCAAAAATGATTCTGAACGGATCCTATATTTCCGCGCAACTCCACACGTTGAAGCCCAACAATTTTTTTCACTCTTGAGTACTTGTTTTCCAATCCTCAATATAGATCTCTTACAGTCATTGATAATGAATAGTGCATACCATCTTCCCCTGTAGCCCAAAGACTCACTTTGCAGCATCAAATCACAGTTAATGATGAATAGGTACCCTCCTTTCCCTTTATAAATGGTACTCAGTAGCCATCACTAATGCACGTTTAGATCTTTCTATGACTGGAAGTAGGTTTTAATTCTCATTTCTTTACAGTAATCATCAGACAGTAACAATAGCAGCAATACTAATTATATTGAAAATAAAAGGAAGGGGGTAAGGATGTTCACCTGGTTGGGTTATTCGAAGGAGCCCAGAGAATGCATATTACCCATAAAATCAAGTATGCTAGTAAGGTCCAGAAAGCAGGTATAATCCAGGCTCTTCGCCACAACTCACTCAATGGATCACTTGCATTAAAGTACAGCTGAATAAACAAGGAAATTAGCTTTCCTAGAGAAATCAAGAAAACTCAAACACAGTGATATAACATGAAGAGATGCAGAGTGAAACTTTTGGCGGAAATCATCAACAGCACAAGATATGACATGCATTGTTGCATAGTACATTAAGGGGTCGTTTGTACAAAAATGAATAATGCAGGGATTAGTAATGCAGGGATTAGCAATGCAGGGATTAGCAATGCAGGGATTAGTAATGCAGGGATTAGTAATGCAAGGATTATTTTTATCAAGTGTTTGGTTCATTGTTTCTTATATAATTTTGTGTGTGGTTTAAATGTTTTTTTTAAAAAAACTTTCCAATTATACCCTAGAGTTATTATGAGATTTTGTATTTCATGTAATTGAGTCAAAGTAGATAATTAACGGAGAATATTATTTTTTTATAACATTTTTAACTAGTTAGGAGAATAAAATTTTTATTGTCATGTTCACTATTTTCTCACTTAAATTATTTGAGAGTAAATAATTGTCATCTTAATAAATTAGAGTTAATAACTCAAAAGGTCACACAACTATAATGATTATAGAGAAAATTTATTGAACTTTGTTTTGTATCAATAATTTTAAAAAACTCTTTATCAATAAAATAAAATAAAAATATAAAATAAATATAGAAAAATAAATTAAACTATTTTTATACTCGAGATGAGTGTGTGTGTATATATACACACACACTCTTGTTTTAGAGTACTTGTGTAATGTTTAATGAACTTTCATTAAGAGACAATATTTTACTTATGAATTGTTCTTAAATTCATACATCAACATTAACATATTAGTCGGATTATAATATTTTATATTAATAATAAATAGATTAAGTAATTCATATTTTAGAAACAAAAAATTATATCTAAATAATAAAATTTGTAAGCTAATTTATTTAAATAACTTTATTAGTATAAATATAAAATATAAAATATAAAATCAAAAAAATAAATTAAATATTAAAAGGATTTGAGGGGTATTTTTGTCTTTACCTAGAATAGTCCATGGTATTAGAGCTAATACCTCCAAATGGAAGGTATTAGCAATACATCACATAATACCATGTAGGATGTATTAACTAATCCATGGATTAGTTATACATAGGCTCACATTCCTACCAAACACAGTATTAAATTATACCACATCTAATACATGGATTATTTCTTTTAATACATCCTACCAAACGCCCCCTAAGTACTTAGAGAAACTTCCAGATACAGGGAGACTTATAATACTGTGGAAAGAAAAATAAATAGAACCACAAAAGATACCTCATAGCCAATCCAAGCAACAGAGAGAAGAACTGAAACGGCTAAAGAATTGGTAAATTTTCGGTACAGTTCAAGCTTTGCCAGGCTTCTCCGAACCTGAGGTCCATATGGGCAAAAAGGAAGCTTTCAGTTACATCCAAAGATGTGTGAGTTGTTTTCCTCCCACATTGAAGAAGATCAATAACACTTTCCAGTCAAAGAAATTACAAAACAACTTAAAACAGTTGACAATCATGTAAACCTTCTCCTACATGTTAAGAAGAGTTAAAAGAGTGTGATGGACTATTATTGGTTCTATTGTTGCAGTTCTCCATGTCTACCAACCAGAGTTCAAAGGAATCAGTTACCTCCACAAAACAATAAAAAAGAGAAAAAGAGTATGATTATGATGAAAATGCAATCTTTTCCTTTGAGCAAAGAAGAAATTGAGAAAGCACAAAATCTTACAGTACATAGATGATCAATCATCCTTTGTTTATGTTATTATTTTTAAGAGTGTAAAACTGATCAACCATCTTATTTTTGTGACTAGAACTTTTTGACCAGTCTATGACTGCTAGAATAAAGAGAAGGAAAGTTGTCATCACCTGAAGCTTCTCTAATGTTTTGGACAATGAGGAAAATATCCATACGATGAAGCAGGAATCTAATAAAGCAACAGGTAACACCAAAAAGATTCTCGCTTTTCCAGAGAAGTCATTGATATTTCCCAAATGTTCAACCAGTTCCAAGGCTTCAGAAGCTAGAAAGTATACCACACCCAAAAGAAGTACCTTTGAGGTTATACCTCCCAGTGTGGGTCTTACAACACCATAGCCCATCGATACCACTAGAAGAAGTAGACGTGAGACAGTCTTCTTGATAGCACTGAAGGTAACAGCCCATATGGTGATTCCCATTGGCCTGCTTCCTGTAGCATTAAAATTTGCATATTCAAAATACCAAAGAGCCATTTCACACATTCCAAGACCAATCACGGCAGTAATGTGATAGTGCAATTGTATTATATCCTTCCAATGTTGCACAAACCGTAAAAACCACAAGAGACCAAGAATGAGGTATGCTAGAGACATCAAACCGTAAAATGTCATAAGTGGTGCCATCTTCCCAGGTAGATAGCCTTCTGGGTTTCTCCAAACAGTTCTACCACTAATTAATGTGCCCTTGAGTTCCGGATTGCAGAACATAAAATAGAGATAATACATTCCAGTCTTGTTGATCTGAACATTATGGAATACCATATTAGCTTCTTCACTGTTTCCCTCAAAGGACGTCTGAATCCGTTTTGGCCACCCAGGGTTCTCAGGATCTTGATGAATTATAACCTCTCCTACCTTGCAGGATCCATCTTTGGCAAGAGCAGGGGTGCAGCATATTGCATCAGAATTCAGATAGGAACCCCCAATTTCGTTCCTGTCTTTGACCTCCAGTATTATGGCTTCAACAATTCCAGTACTCTGCTGCATCTCATTTTGCTTATTTGCAGCCTCCTTTGTTCTTCTAAAGATGATTGATTCAAACCTGAAATCATTATGGACGGCATCAATGGAGTCGCTGAAATTATTTATCACATATTTGGATTCTATTTATGAATCACACACCATCAATACCCAAAAAATGCATTAGCTAATGATAAATAAAATAAAAAAGAACTTGGTCATGCAAAGACAAACATCAAAACATTTTATATCTAGAAAACACATTGAAATTTTTCTCTATTCAGAAATATCCGAACTTCTATTCCATATGACTTATTCCACCAAGAAGTTTTTTGTCAATCTTTAATCATAAAATGTTTCATCAAAACACTGTCCTGGTATAAAATAATGTTTCACCAACCTTTGTATGCAACCAAAACTGAAATTAATCCATAAATCGATTTCAACAATAATAAACCCAGTAAAATCCCATAGGCAGGGTCTCAGTGGGGTAGTGTGTGCGCAAACCTCACCCCTACCTTATAATGATAGCGAGGTAAAATATTTCTTTAAGAAAACAATCTCCATGGAGAACATTTACCCCCACCAAATGCTTAAAAAACATAACTTTATGTATTCACTCTTTGCATACTCTCTTTATTACTTCCTGCTGTTTCATTTGCCTCTATTTAGCTACTAGTGCTCTCATCTACATTATTATCAGCATTACTTGCTTCACTATTTACTTTTACATTCTTGATTTTGATATGTTTTACTTGAACTGACGGTCTACTGAAAACAATCTCTCTACCTTCACTAGGCAGGCTTAAGGCTTCTACACACCGCCCTCCCCAAACCCCACTTGTGGAATACACTGGGTATGTTACAGTTGTTGCATTCTACTTCTTCTAGCACACTAAAAAAATTTGATTGGACATAATTCTGCAGAATAAATTCATCTACCTAACTCCTTCACATTGTAAAATCGCATTCAGAATCCATCACCCATGTTATCAATACCCTTTTCAAATCTTGACAAAACAAATAAGAATCACATTGTTCCCTATCCGTCTTTAATTTAAGATCACACCCACATCTACAACTTACAAGACTAAAATAATTTCTTGAAATAGCTAAGAAACAATTCATCAAACATGAGAATATCTTTAAAATCAAATGTAGAACAGTAAAATTAAAAGGGTACTGAAAAATTTGGTACCTGATAAAGGATTTGCCATTAATGGGTTTATTGTTATTGTTATTAGTGTCATCAGACAGGAGAAGAGGGGAATCTTGAAGCTTAGAAGCATAAAGACCTTCACTACCACCATGAAAGAAAAATGAATTGAAACGAGGAATGAAAGCTTCATCTTTGTACTCATGGATCGACCCATTTACTACCATTATCCAACTGGTCAGAAAGAGTAGTCCTTCAATTACATACATTAGATCACATTTACCCCTTCTGTATCTCATCTTCCTATGGGCTCACTGGATGTATAATTTGTAGGATGAAGGTCAAAAAGTGGGTTTCTTGCGTGAAAATGAATTCAAAGAAGAGAGATAGATGATGACCAAGAAGAAGAAAGTGAGAGTTGAATACCGGTTAAGGGTATTTGTTTTTCTCAAAGCTAATTAAAGTATGCTACTAATTGCTTATTAAAGTCTGAGGGACCATGTTTTATCCTCTTAATATAATTAAATATTCACTATTCAGTTTAAAAAAATCATTTCATTTCATTACGAGTGATTTCTTAGGAGGTCATTAGGGATGTGCATTTGGTTTTTTTATTCGATTTTTTATAATTTGATTTGATTTTTTCAACTTTTAATTTATAAAAGTGTAATTCAATTCTATTCAAAATAAATCTGATTTGATATTTTTTTCTATTATGTGTGTGTGCGCGCGTGCGTGTATGGCTTGTGTATTTTATTTTTTTTGTAATTCGGTTTTTTCGATTTTTATTTTTTAAAATTTGAAACCAAGCTAAAAAACCAAACAAAGTAATTTATTAATTCATTGGGTCACGTGTTCTTATTTAGTCTTTCGCTAAAGTGAAGGTCATATATGTTATAACTTTTGTACAACAGGGTCATCAATATCCTAAAAGGACGACGGAAGGTATCTAGTATCATTTATAATAGTCGGGGTATATTTATCCTCTTTTCTTTTAAAAAAAATATTCTTAGAAAAAAGAATGTATTAAAAAGGAAAATAAGTAATATATTTATTTGGAAAATAAATATTTTTGACTTATTAAATAACAATAAGACATTTTTGAACCATAATATTGATGACTTTTGTACTAAATTACAAATGAAGTACATTTTTATTACTTTCATATAGTTAAGGGTATTATTTCTTTAATTAACTGTCATTTTTAAAATAGAAAAAAGGGCAAATTATATCTATAGCAAATATAAAATTCTTAATTTTATGCTATGTAAGCTTTTCAAAATTGTGTTCCATAGCAAAATTTGAGTTTGCTACGGATGTCTTTTTTTTTGTATAATCTTAGACGCCGTTTATACATTTCATACACATATACTAAATAGGTATATGTATAAGTGTATGAAGCTATTGTATGTTTATTTGAATCTGTCAGTTATATACATATACCTATTTAGTGTTTTTTGGTGATTTGTATAATTGTATAAAACTGTTGTATGTTTTTGCGATTTAATTTTGTGTATATAAAGGTTTTTGATATGATTTGAAAATGTGTATAAGTTAAAATTGAAGTTGCTAGAATTTGTATAAATATATGTTCTGTTTGTTGTTGAAATTTTGAAGCTTACAAATGTATATGTATATAATTTATTTTTTTCATATAGAACTTCTGAAAATGGCTTCATTGGCCATTTTGGTTATGCATTCTGGTAGATGAAACAATGACAATTGTTACGTCGATTATACAATTGAGAGGGTGATTTTTAAAGAAAGTTTACTGTATAATGAGTTGTATAATGTCATTTGCAACTACAACTAGGGATTGATACGAATGTGATCAAACTCAAAATTGAGTATAAAATTGAAGAAAGCAACACACCCATATTGATTCACAAAAATCTGATTGGATTATGAATGTGAAAAGGTAGTTTGAAAAAATTGACAAAATTAGTTGAGTTTTTGGCAGTACCTGAAAGTTTTGAAATACTTTTAAAAACTGCAAGAACATGCTAATGAAGTATGAAATTTGAAATTGAATTTGTGGAGAATATTAAGGAGAAATTGAAGAAAAGGAGAAGAGATTGTATAATATGAAGGGGAAAGAGAAAAAAGACGATTTTAATTTTGGGAGATATTTTATACAAATCTGTGGGCCCTAATATAGTAAATTGACCGAGAGTTTGCTTATTAAAGGGAATAAATGAAAGGTAAGTTACTTCATTTAATTACCTTTATTAGTTTGTCATTCTCTACAATTATCCCAAAAGAATTCTATAGCGACAAAAAGACCATATAAACTTGTTTCCGGGAAACTAAATTCTTTAATGTATATAAAGTTTATATATGAGTGAAAATAAATTGAATATTAATTGTTTAATTTGTACCAAATTGTAAAGTAATTATTATACACATATACAAGTAGTTGTATATGTATAAATAAAAATATGAATATAGTACTTGTATATACACAAATTCCTCAAAGAGTTTTGTAAATAATAACGTAAAATACAAAAAAAAATTAATTTAAAACAAATTATTATACAAATAGTTGTACCAAATTTTTAAAAGTAATTATTTATATACATATAACTAGTTGAATATACAAAAAATTGTATATGTATAAACAAAGTTTTTATACAAATGTAAATAAAATGAATATAAAATATACAAAAAAATTATATATGTATAAACAAAGTTATATACGAATGTAAATAAAATGAATACAAATTATTTGATTTGTATCAAATTGTAAAGTAATTATTATATACATATACAAGTAATTGTATATATATAAATAAAAATCTGATTGTAGTACTTGTATATACATAAATCCCTCAAGCAGTTTTGTATATAATAACTTAAAATACAAAAACATTGTGATTTAAAACAAATTATTTTACAAATACTTGTATCAATTTTTTAAAAGTTATTATTTATATACATATATAACTAGTTGAATATACAAAAAACTTAAAATATGAATATAACAACACAAATGCCTTGATCAGTTCTGTATATAATAATCCAATGTACAAATAACTATATACACAACATTCTAGCAGGTAATTCTTATAGATGGAGATGATCTTCCATTCTGATTTTGAAGAACTTGTAATTTAATAAGAAGAAAGATCTTTTTTAAGAAAATATGAAAAACTAAGAAGCATAATATATATACAATTGTTAATGAAGGAAAAAATTAAAATAGATTCATGGATTGATTTGGGCGGTTACCTGCGAAAATTGAGAGCAAGACGGGAGGGACAACGTGAAATCCTTCGAAATTTGAAATTCAAAATAGAGTGAAGGAGTGATTTTAGGAGAAACAGATGTAATGTGGATAGGAGAGATAAAATTGATTTTGTATAAAATTATATACAAAATCATAAATAGGTTGGTATACAAATCGGTGGTGGGTCTCATTAATTACGGCAAAAAAATAAAATTATAATTACTGAGAGTAAATAAATTAAACTATACCCTTATTAATTAATTATTTAGTATAGTTTGTCATCCCACATAATTTTCCCTATTTTAAATGTACATTTCTTTGTTAATTATAATTATATTTTTATTTGTTTAATTTTATATTGGATAATGAATAATAATGTAAAACAAGAAAATCATGTATTAGTATTGACATTGTTTAAAATGCATTAATCATGTTTTAGTCTTAAAATGTAAATATTCATTTACTTTGAAATTAAAAATATTTTCCCCTTGTTATTGCATAAATTTATTTCATATTGAAAAGTTATAGGATATTTTTTTTTTACTTTTATAATACAATATATATAACTAAATAAAGTATCTAAAACAATTTTCATCTAAAAAATTCAAATATTTTTTCCATGTAGAATTCTTAAGTAGAGAACTATTTACTCATGAAAATGTGCGTAAATATGAGTAAACTAATATTTTATCCAACCCATTTTGTTATCCAGTCAATTTTTACCCATATCAAATATGAGTGGGGGTTGAATTATTACCCATTTAATGTTAATCCATTTTCAACCCGCCCAAGTTTAACTCAGCCCGCACATTTGTCACACTTATTAGGACCTAGGGTTAAATGTTTATATAATCCAATTATATTTACATATAGTTGAGCTAATTTAAGATATTTTTCGAATTATTGAGTCCCGTACATTGTTGATATTTTGGTCATGGTCTCTTGATCATCTAAACGTCTATCAACATTAAAATTCTAACTACATTGTTGAGTGGGGATAGTCAACTAATCTAAAGCATTTATATATCTTTTTGTATTTTAGGCAAGTAGGGCAAAATAAGTATGTCTCCATGCTAGCCACAAATCTGTTCGCGAGTGCATCCTACTGCTCTTAATCACATTCTATTCTCATTTTTCTGTCTCTCGACTTCTACAAGCAATTAATTATTTAATTATTTAATATATAATAATAAGCATAAGATAAAAAGAACAAAACGTAATGGTAGAATCCATATTAACAATCTATATATTACATATATAAAATACAATGTTTATACTATGATCATAATCTTAAATAGGGCGTGTAGATACTCAAAACCCAATTACAACACTAGGATTCAAGCAACTCTCATACAAAGTGCTTATATAATTCAAATCAAGACAACATTGCTTCTAGAATTGACTCTTCAATTAACATATATAGAACAAATTAGAATCATATCCATCAAGTAAAGAAGTTGAATATATCACTAAGTTTACATTACTTATGTGCCTTCACTGTTTAAAAAAAGGTTACCCCTCAAACATTAATAATATATCACAATTTTAGGGCATATGAATGAAAAAAGTATCACTCTTAGAAGAGAATTTTTATATGCATACAAGGTTTAACATTGGCTTGCCGTTAGTTGATAGTCCATTAACAAAAGAGATATAAACATGCGATAAAAAAATCTTTAAAAAGTTGTAATGTCGGATAAGGGATAAATATAAATTATTTGGTAAATATAGTGGCTATTCTTCCTATGCATTTTGAAGACTCTCACTTATAACGATTACACTTTTTCTTTTTGGTATATATAATCAGATTGGTTCATACTTATTTAAGTATCAAATTAAACTATTCGTATCGAATTTTTGAATTTATAAAAAAAAACTAATAAACTCGGACGTTTAACTTCGGGGATTTTTTTTTTTTGGATTTTTGAGTTTTTTTCGGTAAACTATTCATACAAACATATAGTAATTAATTTATGCTCCAAATATTTCTTTAGTTTTACCAAAATAAAACCATCTAAGGCGTTTCTTAGAAAAGTAACACAAAATATGAAATGAGCGACGCTATTAAATAGGAAAATTATGCGGCTTAGCAAACTTATACTATTTAATTAATTACTCATCACAGCTGCAGTTTGCTATAATTACCACTTGCGACTAACATTATACATTAATTACGTGGGCTGACTTCGAGTTTGTATAATTAGTCACGTTTGCATATGTATAATTCGCAAGGATATACAAATACACATGTATAATATACAATTGTTTAACCTATATGCATATATGATTCACCTCTCTCCCACTCTCTGCCCTCTCTCGCTCGCCTCTCTCAATCTTGCTCACCTTCTCCTCCCTCTCCCAGTCTCTCTTGCCATATATACAAATGCATATGTATAATATACAATTATATACAATTACAATTCACCTCTCTCACACTCTCTTCCCTCTCTCGCTCGCCTCTCTCCTACCTCTCTTGATCTCGCTCGCCTCTCTCCTCCCTCTCCCAGTCTCGCTCGCCTCTCTTCCCCTCTCCTGATCTCTCTTGCCATATATACAAATACATATGTATAATATACAATTATCTAACTAATAAACATATACAATTCACCTATCTCCCACTCTTTTCCCCCTCTCTCCTACCTCTATCATCTCTCTCAGTCTCGCTCGCCTCTCTCCTCCATATAACATGTAGCTACAAATTGTAATTATCAAACTATAGCTATGGAGAGTAATTAATTATTTTTAAGTGGTTATATGTGAAAGTTTCCCTACTAAATATTCAACCCAAAATAATAATGAGATCGCATAAAATAAATATTGCAAATTAATAAGTCATAATGAAAATGATCATAATTTAAAAGTACTAAATCGTACTAAAATAAGTCTAATAAATTACGTGGTTAATTTTAAATGTCTAAAACAATGTAAAAGAATAAATATTCGATTTTATTTTCATTCTTAGTGCTGATTTAGTTTTTTTAAAATTATTATTATTAACATTAGTATTGGTTTGATTTTGACTTGAGCTTTATTAGAGTTACTAATATCCGTGGACTATAACCTTTATCAGACAATTTTGAATTTTAAATCTCCAAAAACTTGAAATAATATGTTAAAAGATAAAAATATTAAAAACGTTTAGAAATTATATCAAAATAAATACTTTTATGTATAAAATAAATTTCAAAAATATATATATATTGTCGGATTGATTTGGTCTCAAATTGATACTTTAATTTAAAATCAATCCAATTCAAGTATAGTTGGGATTTTTTTTCCAGTTCCAAATTAAGTCAAAACCAAATCATAAATCGAATTTATTTCCGATTTGACTCGATTTATAATTTGATTCAATTTTTTGATTTAATTTTCTACACCCCTATTTTCCTTATATCCCCCAATTTCAACCTTTTATTTTTTTTATATCTTTTATCTCACATTCTCTTTTAAGTATTTCTCTATTTTTTTTTGGGAAAATTACGCGGATAAGCAAACTTATACTATTTAATTACTCATCATAGCTATAGTTTGCTATAATTACCACTCGCGAATAACATTATACATTAATTACGTGGGCTGACTTCGAATTTGTATAATTAGTCATGTTTGTATATGTATAATTCGCCCAGGATATACAAATAAATATGTATAATATACAATTTTTTAGCCTATATTCATATACAATTCACCTCTCTCCCACTCTCTGCCCTCTCTCGCTGGCCTCTCTCCCCCCTCTCTCAATCTCGCTTGCCTTTCTCCTCCCTCTCCTAACCCCGCTTGTCATTTATACAAATGTATATGTATAATTTACAGTTATATACAATTATATACATATAAAATTCACCTCTCTCCCACTCTCTGCCCTCTCTCTCTCCTTTATCCTCCCTCTCTCGATTTCGCTCGCCTCTCTCCTCGCTCTCCCAGTCTCGCTCGCCTCTCTCTTCCCTCTCCCAATCTCTCTTGCCATATATACAATTACATATGTATAGTATACAATTATCTAACCAATATACATATACAATTCACCTTTCTCCCGCTCTTTTCTCCCTCTCTCTCACCTCTCTCTCTCTCCCAGTCTCGCTCGCCTCTCTCCTCCAAATAATATGTAGCTACGATTTGTAATTATCAAACTATAGGTATGGAGAGTAATTAATTATTTTTAAGTGGTTATATGTGAAAGTTTCCATTTTTTTTTCATACATCATTAGCAAGAATAATTTGATAAAGTTTAAAAATGTTAGCTTATTTTGAAGGGTAAATCACATATACATGCTATATTATAAAAATATTTACCATCTATAGCAACATAATTTTTCTAACTAAAAATAATTCTTTTAAATAAGAAATTGTATAGCCTCTTTCTCGGCCTTTTTTCTCTTCGTCCTCCCTTTCTTTTTATTCTTTTTATTCTCCGTCTCTCTCTCTCATTAATTATCTTCCCCCCTATTTTATTTTATTCTTCTTGTTCTTTGAGATCTCCATTTAAATTACTATATTTAAATAATATTTTCCTCATATTTTATTATTTTTACTCAAAACATGAAGAGAAGAGGAATAGTAAAAATCAAATATTTGTACAAAATCATGTTCTCAATAGAAATTTCAAATCTTTAAAATTATAGTAACAAGAGTTCACTTTTAATTGATGGTCATTATAATACTTCAAATTTTGAATTCATTGTTTGAATTTTACGAATTTGTGATTAGTTTGGATAGATTGTTCCTATAAATAATTAAAAAAATATCGTTTGGAGTTTATATCTTAATTTTAAGAGGACCTGATTAAGTTTATAATTGATTGTAGGAGAAAAATTAGATTGAAACTTGAAAAACGTAATATTTATGGAACTGTATCGCGATTGTATTAAAGTTATATTTAATATTTTCCATAATTGTATTAAAATTGTATTAAAATCACGAACAATACCTTTTTTATAATATATATTACAAAATTCACTCTTTTTTTAGTGATATCAAGAAAAATAATTTAAGTAACACATTTGTAATACATTTATAACATATGCACAATGCATTTGTAATACATATTGCAAACATCACTCATGTTCTTAGAGCCTGTTTGGCTCAGCTTAAAAGCTGGTCAAACTGACTTAAAAGCTGGTTTTTGACTTATTTAACTGTTTGGCAATACTCAAAATAGCTTATTTTAAGTTAAAAAAAACTTATTTTAAGCCAAAAGTTAAAAGCTGGGGTAGGGGTGCTTTTTTTTTTAGCTTATAAGCTGTTTTAAGTTGACCACATTTTTATGCTTTTTCCCTTAGTATTTTTATACAATCTCCAAATTACCCATATAACCCTAACATCTCTTTCTTCTATTTTTTCCTTTTCACGTTTGGCATAACAATTTCAGCACTTTTATCCAAACGCATAACTGCTTATTTTAAAAATAAGTTTCAGCACTTTCAAAAGTACTTTTTTAAAGCTGCTTTTATTAAGCCCATCCAAACGGGCCCTTAGTGATACAAACCAAAATAATATATAAGACATATATAATTCATATTTATTCATAAATAATACAAGTTTAATTAATATTATTTTCTTGTCTTTCATTAGTTATGTTTTTCATTTATTGTTAATTTTCTCTTCTAATTCAATTTTAATATTGTATAATATACCTCTAATGCAAATTTAATTCATTGTGTAGCTTATTATTTGTTACTATTACATTACTTGTTTAATTCATTATTGATATGAGTTTAATTCATTCTATCTAGTGTTTCATTAGTTATATTTTTTTTCCAATTAAACTTTAATATTAGTATAATGCACCTTTATATAAGTTTATTCATTCACATTTGTAATACATACACAATACATTTTTAATACATGTTGCAAACATCACCCACATTTTTAATGATACAAATCAAAAGTAATTTATAAGACACATATAATACATGTTTTATTCATGAATAATACATATTTCTTACGGATATCAACAAGAATAATTTAGGTAACACAGTATAGTACATTTACAAGCAATGCACAATACACTTTTGAAACATATTGCAACCATCACTCATTTTCTCAATGATAAAAGCAAATACAATTTATCAGATATATATGATATAAGTTTTATTCATGAACGATATGAGTTTAATTCAATTTATAGATCGTTGTCTTGTCTTTCAGTAGTTACGTTTTTCATTCATTCTTAATTCTCTCTTCTAATACAACTTTAAAATTGTCTAATACAATTTCAAAACAATTTAATATATTTTGCAATTTTTTGATTTATTTGTTACTATTGGATTATTTGTTTAATTCATTATTGATACAAATTTAATTTACTCTATGAATAATTTTTTGCTTTTTCATTAGTTATGTTTTTATTCATGCTTAATTCTCTCTTCCAATGTAACTTTAATATTTGTGCAATACACTTTTAAATACATTTTAATTCGTTTTGCAATTCTTTTATTAATTTGTTACGATTGAATTACTTGTAAAATTCATTATTGATACATATTCATTCAGTTTACAAAACATGAATTGCTCTTTCGTTTGCTACATTTTGCATTATGCTTAATTCTCTTCTAGTTTAATTTTAATATGTGCTTAATACATTTTTAATTCAAGTTTAATTTATTTACAATTTATTATGCCTTAAATTATTTTTCTAATTAATTAATTAATGAGAAATAAAAGCAAAAAAAGCTATAACAACAGAGAGAGAAAGTGAACAAGAAAGAAAAAACAAAAAAAAAAAGTAAAGAGAGAAAGAGGAAAATTAAAAAGCTTAAAGAGAAAAAAGAAAAGAGGCGAGAGAGAAAAAAATTTAATAAAATATATAATATTGTTACATATTGCTATAAATGGTAATAATTAAAAAATATATCTAAAATGAGTAATTATTTTTTAAAAAGGATTCACTCAAGTAATTAACCCTATTTTAAAAATATGAATCCATTGCATTTTCAAGTAATTATCTCAAATTTGGATGAGAAGATACAAGTCTACTCTAAAATATTATACTTGTTTTAAACTAATCAAAAAGTAACGAGTTTATTTATTACTATATCCTTAGATGCCTCATCTTTACTGGTTTCTAGGAAAAATATTATTATGTCCTTTTACTACTTTATTATTCATGTATAAGTTACACTATTAATTAAAATTATATCTGATTAAAATTAAAACTATATATTGGATAAAGTATATATATCATGATTATTTCCTTATACATTAATATACAAAATGACCCCTATTTTTCCTTCAATTTTATTTTTGGGGTAGAGGAAGTTCAAATAGTCTCACAGGAGAAAAAAAAAATAGATACAAGTCAGAGAATAATTCTGATGTAAAATAGAGGCCAGGAGAATCATACATATATGTGTATTGGAATCAAAACTACTGAATGTGTCTACTTATTCGAATTAAATGCAGCATTGTTTTGCACATTATATTTACCAAAAACTTGCATGGAATGGTTAGAGTTCCTATCATCTACTCCCAAAATAAAATCCATATTCCAAGATAGAGCAGAGAAAGCTAGAAAAAGTACATAGTAAGCCAAATTGTTGAAGTAACAAACTATAAGCAAACAGAATGGTGAGAGAGAAAGAATTTAAACAACTTTTGATACAAGATTTGTGTACCTTTGCTTCTTGCAGTTGAATAAAATTCACCAACTGAATAATTTTCTCCAAATCCTTCTTTGAATCACTAGGAAACAAAGATAATGTTTCACAAACTAAATGTTTTTTTATTGTGTCTTTAATCTAAATCTTTAGAGTTCTTCTTGTTCTTACTGTTTCTCCTAACTGAAGCGTGAAAGAAAAGAATAAAAAATAACTTAATTTAAAAATGTGAGAATATTAAAGTTTGAACAGTTATTATTTAACTATTCGCATCCCTTTTTAAATTAATATCTATCTTCTTTCCTTTTTTTTTAATTCAGAAAAAAATAATAATCTTGGGTTGGATCGGGTCGGGTCGATCCACAAGGGCAATCCAAACCTAAAACTTACATCCCCATATCGCACATGGTGGACAAGACCCAAGCCAACACAACATCACTAAACACACAATTCATACGACAAATAGTTCGTGTGACCCGTGAGCATCAAGAGCTTATCTTTAAGGTTTTACAACTCATACATAGGAATTCAATCACATGTGAAAAGAATTCATTATTATTAAAAGGACATCATTACTCACAATACCCAGACTTCATTCAGTACTTCAATAGTTACTTATTTGATCCCTCATCATCTTAAAGAGGTTAAGTCGAGTTCTTTTTTAACTTTATACACACAATTATACTCTATATGTTTAGTGCAGTAGCCGGCTTGCGTACACAAGTTTATTATTCAATTAATTATCTTTCCTATTTACTCGAATTTATCTATTCCAATTCAACTATTTTCTTAGACATGTACCGCATTGCCGAATCATTCATAGCTATTAGTAACATGCTAAACAAGCAACATTGATTGGAAATTCAAGAAACAACAATGATTGGAACTTCAAGAAACAACAAAAAGGTCAAAGGGTATTTCAATGAAAAGTCATTTTAACTTTTCAGGATCTCACACAATGAAGAAGCATGAATTATTCTTTCATTGACCCATTGTTCGCTTGACATACGTGATATGAAACATATGCTACAATATTTTCACCTTATATTGGTGTATGTGCCTCATTTTTTTTGATTTAACCAACATCGTATAGAATCAGTCTAAACACCTCAAGATATTTAACCCAATTTCTCTTTTAAAGTGAACCTTAAATTCATTTTCTTTGAGAAACTTTTGTATGGCTCATAAAACAAGTCATCATTTGATGGTGGAACTCATCTCTTCACATTTTTCGACGTAAGAGGCGATTGCTCGTGTGAGAGAGCCAATCTCGTGACTTGTTCAACATACTTTATTTGTTACAAATTATCACGTGCATATTATATTTGAATATAACTTCAGTAGTATTATATAAAAGAGAATCTTATACAATAAATTTATTTTTACAATACTAAAATATCATCATATTCTACGCAAATCTCGAGTCTTAACATGTTTTTCAAACAAGTCTCTAGAGATGGCCTTCGTAAAAGGATCAACTATTATTTCACGTGTAGGAATGTATTGCAAAGTTATTTCTCCATTTATCACTACGTCTTTGACAAAGTTATACTTGATGTCAATGTGTTTGGTTTAGCTGTGATATTTAGGATCCTTCGTATATGTGATAGCCGCTTGACTATCACAATATAGATTCAGTGGACCCTTAGAATTCTTTTCCATACTCAAGTGCTCAAAGAATCTCTTTAACCAAACAACTTCTTGTACTGCAAACACACAAGCCATGAATTCCGATTCCATGGTTGAAATAGTTGTGCAAGTTTGCTTCTTACTTTTCCATAAAATAACACCACCATTTAGTAAGAAAACATAACCAGATGTTGATTTTCTATCATTCCAGTCACCAACCCAATCAGCATATGTATAACCTCTTTGAATAAATCAGATCCACCATAAGAAAGTGCATGATTACCAGTTTCCTTCAAGTAATTCTCTTTACTACTTTACAATAATCTCTTTCATGATTTGATTGATACCTGCTAACTAGACTCACATCATAACAAATGTCGGGGTGAGTACACATCATAACATACATCAAGCTCCTGAAAACACTAGAATACGGAACTCGAGACATGTCTTCTTTTTCTTTTTCAGTCTTTTGACACATTCAAGGCTTAAAGTTTCACCCCTTGCTACAGAGTATTCATGGATTACAACTATTCATTTGAAAGCGTTCCAATATGTTTTTATATATATTCTTGAGATAAACTCAAAAATTTCTTGGAACGATTTCTTTGGATCTTAACACCCAATATATAGTCTGTTTCACCCATATCTTTCATATCAAATGATTTTGAAAGCCATGACTTGACAATTTTCACAAACTCTAAATTGTTTCCAACTAGTAAAATGTCATCTACCTAAAGAGAAAGAATTATAAAATTTTCATTGGACTTCTTCACACATATGCAATGATATTCATCGATCATGGTGAAATCTTATGACATCACCTCCTCATGAAATCTTAGGCACCACTGCTTTGAAGATTGCTTTAGGCCATAAATTGATCTTTTCAATTTACAAACTTTCTTTTCTTGATCTTTAACAACGAAATCTATTGGTTGTTTCATGTATATTTCCTCATTCAATTCTCCATTGAGAAAAGCGATCTTCACATCCATTTGGTGTAATTCCAAAGCTAAACGTGCAACAATAGCTAAAAGTAATCGTATGGAGGTAAACTTCACAAATGGTGAAAAAGTTTCCTCATAGTCTATTCCAACCTCT
Organism: Solanum pennellii; assembly: GCF_001406875.1. Lineage (NCBI taxonomy): Eukaryota > Viridiplantae > Streptophyta > Magnoliopsida > Solanales > Solanaceae > Solanum > Solanum pennellii. The sequence continues at coordinate 38,706,584 of NC_028642.1, read as the reverse complement.
TGAGTAAAATCTTTTGCCATCAATCGTGCTTTGTGCTCTCTATCTATCCATCCGATTTGCGTTTAACTTTGAGAATCCATTTATTTCCAATAGCTTTACGTTCTTTAGAAAGATCAACTAGATCCCATACTTTATTAATTTTCATGGACTCTAATTCTTCTTTCATCGCTTTTAACCATTCATCTCTTATAGGGCTCGCTAAGGCCTCAGTCACAAAATTAGGTGCATCCAATTATGTTGGAGATACCAAGAATACATAATCCTCAATCTCATATGATCGTTTAGGTACTCCTTTTATTGTACTCTTACGTACTTAAAGTTCATATTCCTCTATAGGATTTTGGGATTCATAACTCACTTGGACCATGAACCATTTCTTGATCCATTAAATTATCAAGTATATTTGACAAAATTACTTTATCTTCTGAATTCAACATTTCGTACAGAGGCTCAGCTTCACCTATTTCACCCTTTTTCCGAAAATCATTTTCCAAAAATTTGACATCTCGTGATACAATTTCTGTAATACTTCCATCCTCCAGTTCATCGATGAACACATACCCTTTAGAGCGTTCAGAGTACCTTATAAATATAGATTTCTTTCCTTTTGAACTTAGTTTACCAAACTCACCAAAATGATCTTTAATATATACTGCACAACTCCACTGTTGTAGATCATTCAGGTTTGTTTTATGACCAGTCCAAAGTTCATAATTAGTGGAAGACACTAATTTAGAAGACACTTTGTCCAATATGTAAGCCACAATCAATAATGCATCTCCCTAGAAAGAGATAGGCAAATTTGCTTGTGCCATCATTGATCTTGTCATGTCTAATAATATTCTATTCTTTCTTTCAGCTAACCATTTTATTAAGGCGTATAATGAGTAGTTAACTGTCTAATAATACCCTTTTCAATACATAATTCTTCAAATTTATTTGGCAAATATTCACGTCCTCTGTTAGTGCTTTTATCTAATTGATTTTCAACTTCATGCATATATCTTTTAAAACACTCAAGTGCTTCGGATTTATGAGAAATCAAATAGATATAACTAAAACACATGAAATCATCAATAAATGTAATGAAGTATGTAGCACCAGACCTTTCTTTTACATTCATTGGACCATAAATAACATAGAGAATCAATTGAAGCGGGAACTAAACTCTTTTAGCCTTCCCAAAAGGTTTACGCGTAATCTTACCAGCAAGACAATTTTCACAAGTTGGCATATCAATCTTGGTGAAAGAACCTAAATGTCCTTCTTTTGCCAATCTACATTCATCTTGCGCTATGTAACCTAATCTTGCATGCCATGTAATAACATCAATATCATTATTACTTGCATAACATGTCATTACACAATGATCAACATAATAGTCATAAGTCGAAGGGTTACAATCTAATTTGATAAAACGGTCATAACAAAGTCCAAAACCATATAAAACATTATTTAGAGTTATTCTAACACCATTACGACTAGAAAATAAATCAAACCAGTGTCTAATAAAATAGACACAAATACTAAGTTTCATCGAATTTCTGGAGCATATAGGACGTCATGCAACATAAATGAACGAATACCACGCAAATCCACTTTGCAAGTTCCTATCCCTTTAACGTCCGTTTCACATTATTCCCACATCCACCTTGATTTAGATGAAACTCGACGAAACTCCACAAACGCTTCTCGATCTTGACTCACGTGGTCGGCGGATCCTGAGTCTACAATCCACATAGGATAAGGTTCTGTTAGTATAGAAGTGCTAGAAACATATATAGATGATAGATCTTAAATATACGTTCAAAAATGCTACCTTTTTGGCTCAGTACACTCACGGGAAAAATGGCCCACCACTTGGCAATTGTAGCACTTGAATTTGCTCTTGGCTCTCTTCTTGAAAAATCGTTTTTCTTTCTGGGAATTTGGATTCTTCCTTTCCTTAGAGGGTCCTTCTCCAGTATCTTTGTCTTTCCCATTTCTATTCCAATTTTTTTTACGCTGAAGCCTGAAGATTTTGTACTAGTTGACTCTGTCACAAAGGCATTTGAAGCAACTTTAGCAGCACCAAGGCGTTCATCTTTAAGTTCAATATAGCGTGCAACATCAAAAAGTTTTGATGCTATCATTATGGGTCAAGTTAACTTCGAATTTTCCTAATTATTGGGAAGAGACCGAATCACTACCAGAACTTGTTGCTCATACGATAGGACATGCCCGACACTTTTGAGTTAAGCTATCATGTTTGACATCACCATAAGGTGTTGTTTGATATTCAAATCATGACACATTTTGTAAGTGTTAAATTTGATGATTAACTATCGAAGGCGGGTTAAAGACGTAACCCCATACGTTCCTCGCAGATATGTCCCTACAGTATGAGCAGTATGAAATTCCTCACATTCATGTGTAAGGTCATCAACAAAAGAACTAATTATTATTCAACTTGTAGTGGAGTTAGTTTTTTCCCAAGCTTTGTAAGCTTCAAGATTCCTTCCGTGTTGTGCAGTATTACCCTCTTCTGGTTGATTCAAAACATTATTTATACCTTTCAAAGCATTGGTCTTTCAGCACATACCATATTTTACGACTCTAGATATCGTAATTATCACTGTTAAATTTTCCATCTTTGTTTAAGTCAACAATGATACTTTTTGTCACGACCCAAAACGGGTCGCGAGTGGCACCCACACTTATCCTACTATGTGAGCGAACCAACCAATCTAAACCCCACCATTTCAACCATAAATAACAAAATATAATGCGGAAGACTTAAAACTCATTAATGAAAATCGATTAAATAACTTATAAAAACTCAACACTTATCATCCCCAAAATCTGGAAGTCATCACCACAAGAACATCTATCCTCAAATTACTAAATCTAAGAATATCTAAGAAGCTAAAATAAATAAAAACAGCTAGTCCATGCCGGAACTTCAAGGCATCAAGACATGAAGAAGAAGATCCAGTCCAAGCTAGAAGCATTAGCTCACCCTGAGATCTGACGTGATGAAGACTGGCTAGAGTTGCGGTTGAGTTGAAGACGATGGCACGTTTGCTGCACTCCACAAATAACAAAGAAAACAAATACAAGTAGGGGTCAGTACAAAACACGGGTACTGAGTAGATATCATCGGCCAACTCAAAATAGAAAGCAATATATTTCAGATAATAACATAAAATCAACTAATATTCTTAACAGGTGACAACAACATTTAC
>NC_028642.1:38682367-38701279 GCF_001406875.1 Solanum pennellii | reverse complement strand
ACTATCCTGGTGTCGGAACGTGACACCCGATCCATTACCCTCAATCTTTTAGTTCATCAAGCCTTCTTTATTACCAAGGCATCATCATTAACAACAAGATTTTAAGGTTTAAGATTCAACAGCCTCATCATGCTAATTCATCACAATTATATAATCATATCATACATACACACAATTAAGCAATATAGGAGACTTTACATTACTACCCAATACATATCATTCGCTATTAAGAGTTTACTATGAAATAGCATAAACCATAACCTACCTCCACCGAAGAATCGTGATCGATCAATCTACTTCTCCAAATCCTTGCTGTCTCTTCGTTCTTCTCTCTCTCTCGCTCGTTCTCTCTCTCGCTCGTTCTCTCTCTCTTTCTCTTTTTCTTATTCAAACCCTATTTCTTTTACCCTAATTGTCATATAATTAAGTATAAAAGATGATAAAAATAACCCACTATTTATTTCAAGGTTATCTCCTTTAACCCCCAAGTAATTGACTTATTAACATTAATCCACTCACTTTATAATTATAAGCATGAAAAGTCCAAAACGCCCCTTTAAAAACTTAAGCAGAATTCCGACCTGAGTGGGCTTACGGAGACTGTGACGGTCCATCCTGCAGGTCCGTCACAAAGTTCAGAGAGTTAATTCTGTGGAAGGATTTGTGACGGTCCGTCGAGCCCTCAACGGTCCGTCCTGCCATTCCGTCGTGAAGTTCAGAGAGTCGATCTCAGTACCCAAATTTTCAGAATCTAAGTGTTTTGGAACGAGACCCCCTCGACGGTCCGTCGTGCCCATGACGGTCCGTCGTTGGATCCGTCGATCCTGACAGTTATTACCAGAATAAACTCTACTGCTCAAAACGACTAAACAGGTCGTTACACTTTTTGATGTCATGTCTGTTATTGACTTATAATTAGGCAAAAATTTTAACAATCATGCATGTAACATACACATTCAAGTAAATCAATTCTCATAATGGTTTCATATTTAAATGTAAAATCGAAAAGACACGTAAGCATCCATTCATCATCTACGAATTAAATATTTAACAAAAATTCGAAACTAACTTCTTAATATGTATATTAATACATTGAAGTCTTTAATAATAAGGATTCTTAAGTCTAATAACATAATTTGAGAAAAACAACAAAGTACATAATTCATATCTTGAAATAAAAATAAGCAATGAAATTTACAAGTAATTGAAAAGGCTAAAAGTCTCCCACAAGTCTTCAAGACTGGGCCAAATGTCGTGATAAATATCACTCAATCTACTAACCTAAGGTTCACAAAGAACGTCTGCTAAATAAGTTAAGACTCTCAATCTGAAATTTCCTTATATTCAACCACTTCAGTCCATTTTATTTCAAAAAGTGAATAAATTCATGTGTTGACATATTAGGGGACATCTTCAATTACTCAAACTCTTTAAATTTTCTCTCTTTTATCTCTTCGAATGACCCTTAGGTTCCTTGACATATTTTGTTCGCCCTTGGGACTCCAATCTTTATGATTTCACGCCCTCGAAGATATATCTTACGACGACTTACTCTTATACCCTGTCCCGTTGTTCAACATTGAGAAATCTCACTTGGAGTAGTTTAAGCATGTTCCCGTTCAACCATATATGAGATGAGAACGAAATGAAAATATTACTCATACCATTTAATGCGACAACATATGTCACATATTTTCGTAAAAGGCAAGGAAATGTTTAAGGAACGTAACGATTGTTACTAATTCAAAATTATAATCTAGTCTAAACAAGTGATCACTATTATTCATTAAATAAGAAGATAACTCATGGCCTTTTTAAAAAAAGTGAACCACAATCTAATTTGACCATTTGAGAAAACTTATGTTAAAGTAAATACTAAAATGAATACTTCGTTAACAAAAAAAATGCTACAAAATCATTGTCTATTTTTCATTAAAAAAATAATAGTACTTTATTATTCCAAAGAAAATGGTATAAGTATTTTACGAAACAAAATTGAACCATCTTATTTTTCTTTTTCTTTTTAATTCTTAACAGAAAAGGACAAAAGAAATTTCCTTTTTCTTTTTTATTTATTTGAATAGTGGACCAATCCTTTTTCTTCTTGATCTTTACATAAAAAGATAAAAAACCAAAAAAAGAAAAGAAAAGAAAGAAACACTTCCAATTTGAAAAAAAAAATATACCTGGGACTATTTATTTTTCCTTTTTCTTTTTAATCCTTAACAAAAAAAAGTATGATTGTCCCTTAAACTCTCTTCCATTTTTTAAAAAAAAATTGAAGTAGAAACAATGACTTTTTTCAAGCTCTTATCCAACTCAAACTCTTTCTCTTTTTTAACTTTTTATTTAGATTGAAAACTTCAAAAAGAAAACAAACAAAATCAAAAACACTTCATTTAAGACAGAGAGAAAACAAATTATTCTTTATCCTTTCCTTCATTCACGACAGAGAGAAAAAAATTATTCTCTACCAAAAACATAAAACTGATCATCTTTGATTGTTTCCCCAACAAAGAATAAAAGACACTTCTTCGTCAGAATACTAAGTTCAAGAATTGAAGGTATGTTATTAGATTTACAATCGAATTCAGTTTTCTTCTAACACATGAATTCGATTCACCATACTTTTAAATAAAATATATACTGATCTTCACATAAATATTCTTGATACAAGATATATGTGTGTGTGTGTGTGTGTATATATATATATATATATATATATATATATTATCACACAATCAGTACATAATTCAACGAATACTATAATGTCATGGAGCATTTAACGGTTGCTCTGATACCAATGAAAGAATTTAAACAACGTTTGGTATAAAATGTGTGTACCTTTGATTGTTGCAGCAGAATGAAATTCACGAACTGAATGATTTGCTCCAAATCCTTCTTTGAATCACTAAGAAACAAAGATTGTGCTTCACAAACTAAATGATTTTTATTGTGTCTTTAATCTAAATCTTTAGAGTTTTTGTTATTCTTAATGTTTCTCCTTTCTGAAGTATGAAAGAAAAGAAAAAAGAAAAACTTGATTTAAAAAGGTGAGAATATGTAACTATTCCCATCCCTTTTTAAATTAATATTTATCTTCTTCCCTTTTTTTTATTTAGAAAAAATTAATTTGGGGTTGGATCGGGTTGGGATGAGCCATATGGGCGATCCAAATCCAAAACTTACAGAGAGCATGCAATAACATAGGTAAAAATGAATAGGTGTAGCATTAATGAACAAAGTATATGCTAGTTGCTCAACAAGTATAATTCTATTAAACAGAAAGTTTCTCTCAACACACCATATACAGGAACCAACTACTAATTAAGTTCTACGTGCTTCTAATAGATTTAGAGGTAGTCAGTCACCAATGTATTCCCAGTAAAAACAGCAGGATCCTTTCCTCTCCCTCTTTGTCATTAATGTAGTAACTTATATAACCTCTAGTGTGGATGAAAGGAAAAAAAATAAATTTTGTGAGAAATGATTATGTAGGATAGCGAGATGAAATACAATATTCTGTTAGAGTTTGTTACGTGCCAAAGGTTGTAATGGTATGCTTCGTAAGATCCATCGATTCTATTACATTTCAGAGAAATTTCCAAAACGATTAAGGATTTTTTCATTACTATCAAGAGGCAGGGTCATTAAACAAAAGTACCCAAATAACAAAAGCAGTTGATTCCAATAGCGTTTCCTCCAGCATGATCCCTGAAATGCGTTGTTGTCAGATAAATGCATATCCGACAGATGTACCTAAATAGATGTCTGTAGCATATATATGCAGACAAATAAATATAAGATATCCTATAGTTGATTCATTTATCTGAAAAATGTGTTCCCGTGATGTGCTGTACGACCCATGTTAGCCATGGATCAAGCTTGTGATCTTGAAATATGAATGGAAAGAAAAGAAGAAAATAGTGTAAAAGGCAAACTATCATAAATGAATTTGTTTGATTGGATAGGACTCGTCCTAAAAGGAGCTACGTTACAGTAACATACCATTCTCAAACAAACCGACTACCAATTCCCCACCAGGCTACTGCCAATACCCACAAGAAATAGCACAGATCTAACATACTGGTTTATAACATAAATATAGTGTTCCCACGTCCCAATTGATCCCCCAAAACTACCTCATTGCTTTTCTATCAAACAAACTTTCAACCATTATATTATATTTTCTTCTACCGATACTAACAAAGCATAAAGTCAATGAACATCTTAAAATCTCAGTGGCATGTTGACAACATTATATGAATGTGATAGAGATGTCAGGGTGTCTATTATCAACATTTTTTTTCAAGAGAGCCGGCAAAAAATATTTTTCTTGAGCTCAAATATGGATAATTTTGAAATTTCTAGTTCACAGATGCCCAAATTTGTCCCTATATGATCTTAAGGAAAACTAATGCCATTTGAAAAGCAAGCATGATCAAAGGGTCCCACAAATCTTTTTCTTTAATTACAAGACAATATGTCATAAGCTTTCCTTTGTCAACAGTCGTCCAACTAGTAAATACTTATTTATAAACTTAAAAATAACAATTTCAGGATAATCAATCCTTCATCATACAATAAATTTGAATTGATCAAACCTTTATAATAATTTGACCATGTCGATAATGGCTTCTTGGTCATGAATTCTGTTTCAGCATTGATATGATGACTGAGATACATAAACACTAGCCTAAAGGTATATCTGAATTGTGAATATGATCAATTTGTCCAAAAAGAATTTAGGTAAATAATATGATAAGGCGCGTATCTTATGTACTTATTCAAGGAGGAAGAAGTGAAGAAAGATAGGAGAAGATACTGATTTGCATCTTCTTAAATTACTAGAGGTTTCACCCTTGGAGTAATGAACATTTTCTTACCGTTATTAAGAGTTATTTGGCAGTTTCTTATGGTTACTAAAAGTTGTCTATTTTTATCCTACATAGTTATAAAGTAGTTATCAGTTATCTATTATATAACAAGAGATCTAAAAAGTAAGTAGATGAACAATAATATATCTTTTAATGTAGGAAGGTTGTTCTACGAGAAACGACATACTTATGCCTCTCTTTGTATTTATGTTACTTTTATCCAGTAAAAACCTTGGTTTCTATCATTGGTATCAGAGCATTAAGATTTGACATGGTTAACACACGAACCAACTGGTTTCCACAGCGAACCTATCATGTTGACTGTTGATAAAATTAGCCAGCAATTAACTAATAGGCAAAATGGTCTGGTGGATCCTTGTACTTGTACTCGTCTGTATTGTGAACCTTTTACTTACATACTTGTCATCTGAACCCTTGAACTCATTTAAACTCAACCTCTTGAACCCTTTCAATTCAGCGTGACTCTCACTCTCGCTGATATCACATTCCATGTCAGATAAAATATGCCACATCATTTTTTATTTTTATAATAATTTGATTTTGGACAAAAAAATTATAAAGTTTTATGCAAATTTACAAAATAATATTTAATTATTCTTTTCAATTAAAATTTTGGGTCTCTTTAAATCATCTGCCATTTTCACCTATTAAATAATCCAATTGCCGGATAAAGTTATCGCTGTCACCACTCCTCTTGCCAGTGAGACCACAAACACTTTCTCCCTTATATGTCTTTATCTTCGTTGCACACTTTCTCTGGCGATAACAACAAATCGACAGACACAACAGACACAAAAATCAATAGCAAACACAAGAATTAACACTTACACTTACGAAAACAACATCTCCGAGATGACTCACACACGCGTAACAAAGAAAAGGAAAAGAGGAAAGAGTAGTTCATCTATTAGTAACGGATGCTGAGCAATCAAATCTGCACACCAACAAAATACATACATCTAATAATATATATTCATCAACAATAAGAGTTGTTGTATAAGCAAAGAAAGCAATATGAATCAAGGTTAGGAAATCTCAAAATGAAACGAGTTTCAAAAAAAGAAAAACCTAAAGATGATCTGGTTGTTTTTAATTTTTTGATTTTGTGCATTCTGTTTTAGGCTCAAATTGAGTCACTTTTGCATAGATTTATTTGACAAATATTAATAAAAGGCCCATGCCATTATTAAAAAAAAAGAGGTTCGACAGAAATGGAGATGGCTGAATAAAATAGGTTTTTGGGGGAAGAAGAAGGATTTTATTTTTATTTTTTAAGTTTATTCTTTTACTTTTTAAAACTAAACATTTTTAAAATTTAAATATGGTGTTCACTTGCCTTAATAGGTGTGTGGTCTCACTCTCTTGCCAACTCAACCATATTATTGTCACATAAGCATGGTCAATGGTCAAAGAGGTTTAATATACTTTATTTTATTAAGTGTAAGGGTTCAGTTGATAAATGTTAAGTAAAGGGGTCCATAATACAAATTGATACAATTTTTGGGGTCCACCAGACCATTTTATCTTAACTAATATAACAACGAATCTAGGAGCCATTGATGTTTTGGTTGCTGATGTGGCTGCATTAAAAGCACAAAACCTATAAAATCAGAATTAAAAAATCTAAAGTTTTACTGGAAGAGGGTGAGGTCAATAGCACTTGGAGGCATCAAGAAACTTATCGACGTTCGCACACAAACATGAAATTTTCTATGTATGAAGGAGGATATCCTTGAGGTTGGATTTTGAAAGTAGAGAAGTATTTTCAAAATTATCAAACACCTAATGATTGTAAAGTTAATGTGACTTCAATGTATTTGGAAGGAGATGCATTGTATCTTTTTGCTTGGACCAACACTGAAAGAACCATTTATTACTAGGATGAGTTGGTTAAAGTTATACAGAAAAATTATGGACCCCTGAGTTTCAAAATACAGATGAACATCTGTCTAGTATCCAACAAACTGGATTAGTGTTTGAGTATATACGGGAATTTGCAAAACGGACAGCACGTGTGCAAACTTGGCGTGAACATTGTTTGCTTGGAGTTTTCCTTAGCGGACTCAAAAAAGATCTTTGTGTGGATGTTAGGATTCACAACCTCGATCAGTGTACAAGGAACCGAGTTTGGTCTTAGAATATGAAGGAAAACTAGGACTAAATCATTCCAAACCTTCATCAAATTGGGACTTTCTCTCCAACGGCTCGAGAATCCTTTAATTTTCACTTATCCTGCTAGTTACATACCCTTTCAACCGTCATCTCTTCTAAACACTCGGGCACTGAATTCTGAACAAAAAATGCTGTGAGAAAAATGCCTATGCTATTGTTGTGGAGACAAGTTTACCCCTAGTCATCGTTGCGACATGGGACTTTTGTACATTTAGAGTTAATGCAAGAGAAAAACCACGTGCAAAGTGTTGACGATAATAAAAATGAAAACATACCCACTACTGATTTGGGGGAAATCTCTTTTCATGCAATTTTGGGCAAATTATCTTCTTCAACTTTGGAACTTCAAGGCACTCTTTGCGGGCATAAAGTGTTGATGTTGGTAGGTAATGGTTCGGCACATAATTTTATAGCAGAAGAAATTGTCACGAAACTTGAGTTGGTAGTAGAATATGTCCCTACTTTTGGTGTCCAGATGGGCAATGGTAAAATTATTAAATGCAATAAAAGTTTGTCATGACCTGTCAGTAGATGTCTCTAACTTGGTCATTAAGCACGATTTCTTCCCTTTTTCCTTTAGTGGCGCAGACATGGTGTTGGGTATACAATGGCTAGCATTCCTGAACATAATACAAGCCAATTGGAACGAGATGTTCCTGATCTTCCAATTGAATGAGAAAACTTATAAACTGCAAGTTGTTACTTAGAAAATACTCACACCAACATCTTTCCAATCAAACCGTGAGATGTTGCCTAGAGATGAAATGTTAAACCATATGAAGGCAGAGTATAAACGCATATACCTCTCTTATAATGTTGGTGATGCTTTTGTTTTATATCTTCAAGCATATGACCAAAAATCTTTGTTAGCTACAAAGTTTTCACATTTTTGCCTTGAGGACAGGTCGTCTTTTCAGGAGGGGTGTAATGATAAGGCACATATCATCTATACTTATTTAAGGAGGAAGAAGAGAAGAAAGATAGGAGAAGGTAATGATTTGCATTTTCTCAAATTACTGGAGGTCTCACTCATGGAGCAATGAGCAGTTTCTTACCATTATTAGGAGTTATTTGAAAGTTTCTTATGGTTACTAGAAGTCTTCTATTATTATCCTAAATAACTATAAAATAGTTATCAGTTTTCTATTATATAATAGGAGATCTAGAAAATAAGTAGATGAACGATAATATATCTTTTAAATGCAGAAAGGTTGTTCTACGAGATACGAGATACTAGTGTCTATCTTTGTATTTTCTGTTGCTTTTATCCAGTAAAACCCTAGGTTTCTATCATAATCTCTCTTAAAGTTGGAAGTTCTACAGATAAATAGGATGAGTAACTCAATTTTGTTCTCTCTTCCAAGCTATTGATTGATCAGGTATTGAAAAATTATGCCTACATATATTTTTATGAAGAACACCAATGTCTTAATTTGTTGATGATGATCAATCGATAATGAAGATTGAAGAAGAAGAAGAAGAAGGAAGAAGAAGAAAGAAGAAGAAGAAGAATCTTATTGAGAGAGATACACCTTCATGCCTTTTACAATGTATATTCTATCTCCAATGTACAAGCTACTTATGTATATATACAATCACAGCTAACTAACAAAGTTAATGTTCCAATCACAAAATGACAGCTGGCTAAACTAACAAACAATTAACAACTAACAACTAACTAATTAACTAACTAATTGAAGTTAACTAACTAATTGAAACTTTAACTAACTAACTAATTCAACTCTTTATCATCTTCCTCAATACCCCCCTTCAAGCTAGGAGATATGAAGATGTTCTTCATTCCGAGCTTGGAAACCAAATGCTCATGTTGCAATCGACCAAGCCCCTTTGTGAATACATCAGCAGGTTGTTCAGCAGTAGCCAAGTATTGAATGGATATGTAACCTCTTTGAACCTTTTCTCTAATAAAGTGACAATCAATGTCAATGTGTTTAGTCCTCTCATGGAAAACAGGATTGGAGGCAATCTGAATAGCAGCAGTGCTGTCACTATGTATAACAATAGGCAAGACAATAGGCATGTCTAATTCACGAAAGAGACCAATTAACCATGTAACTTCAGCAACAGTAGAAGCCATGCTTCTATATTCTGCTTCAGCAGAACTCCTGGATACTGTAGATTGCTTCTTAGACTTCCATGAAAGTAATGATCCCCCAAAAGTAACCATGTATCCAGTAATGGATCTCCTAGTATCAGGGCATGATCCCCAATCAGCATCACAGAAGGCTTGTAAAGAACCAGAATGCTGAGCAGATAACATAACACCTAGGCCAGGTTGTTGTTTAATATATCTAACAACTCTAATAGCAGCATTCATATGAGATTGCTTAGGAGCATTCATGAATTGGCTCAGATTTTGAACAGCATAAGACAAGTCAGGTCTAGTAATGGTTAAGTAGATCAGTCTCCCAACTAATCTTTGATACTCACCAATATCTGATAATACAGGATCAGATGTAACTCCTACATGTTTGTCAAAAACTGCAGTAGTGAGCTTTCCATTCATCTCAACAGGCGTGGCAATAGGTTTAGATCCACCTAATCCCAAGTCTGAAATAATCTCCAATGCATATTTTCTTTGATGCATGAGAATTCCTTCACTGTTTCTGGCAAACTCTATCCCTAGGAAATATCTCAATGATCCTAGATCTTTGATCTTGAAGTTATCTTTTAAAACTTGTTTGGTCTCATTGATTAGTCTGATGTTGCTGCCAGTGACTAACAAATCATCAACATAAACCAAAACAATCACAATACCTTCATTAGACTTCTTGATCAATAAAGAATAATCCAAATGGCTTTGCTGAAATCCAGCAACTAATAGTGCCTGAGTCAACTTTACATTCCACTGTCGTGAAGCTTGCTTAAGTCCATACAATGACTTAAGTAACTTACATACAGGTTGATCTCCAGCATGCATATGAGAGAATCCCTGAGGTATCTGCATGTAGACTTCTTCTACCAAATCACCTTGCAAGAATGCATTATAAACATCCATCTGTTGGACATCCCATCCCTTAGATGCAGCCAAAGTGAGCACTGTTCTGACTGTGACCATCTTAACAACTGGAGAAAATGTCTCCTGGTAGTCTAAACCTTCTTGTTGGCTGTATCCTTTGGCTACAAGTCTGGCTTTGAATCTTTCAACTTCACCATTTGCTTTGTACTTAATCTTGTACACCCATTTGCAACCTATAGCCTTTTTGCCAACAGGTAAAGTTACTACCTCCCAGGTCTTATTCTCTTCCAATGCCTGTATCTCCTCTTTCATAGCTGCTATCCATCTCTTATCCTTTGCAGCTTGATGATAGAACTTAGGCTCAGTGTCAACTGAAAGATTGGTAATGCAACATTGATAAGAAGGAGACAAACTTCTGTAATCAATGCTATTTGCCAGAGAATACAAACAATTGGACCTTGATTTAGACTTAAATGTAGTAACAAAATCCTTTTGCCAAAGGGGAGGCCTAGAAGTTCTAGTTGATTGTCGTCTGTTGGAGCTCAAGAATGAATCATCCACAGTTGGTTGATCCTGCTGGTGTTGATCCTCAAGGTCATTGACAGATGCATTATCAACATTATCAATGGGATCATTTATAGTTGGTTGATCCTTCTCAAGATCATCAATTCCAACTGGCAAATCTGAAGATTCAATGGGTGATACATTGTCTTGTATGTCATCAAAACACTGATTTTGAAAAGGAAAGATAGATTCATTAAAAACCACATCTCTACTAACAAACAAGACTTTATTTTGTAGATCATAGAGTTTGTATCCCTTCTGTGTAGTACCATAACCCATAAGTACTGATTTGATGGCTCTAGGACCAAATTTATCAGATCTCAACAATGTAGTTGCATAACACAAACATCCAATAATCTTCATGTAAGACAAATCTGGAGCTTTTCCAAACATCATTTCAAAAGGTGACTTATTAAGTAACACAGTAGATGGAATTCTATTGATGATATGAACAGCAGCTAAAGCACACTCTCCCCAAAACCTGATTGGAATATTGCCTTGGAATCTAATAGCTCTTGCTGTCTCCATTATATGTCTATGTTTTCTTTCCACTACACCATTTTGTTGAGGTGTATATGGACAAGAACTCTGATGTATAATACCCTGAGATTCAAACAATTCATTCACTTGAGCATTAAAAAACTCTCCACCATTATCTGATCTAAAGACTTTAACTTGAACATTGTATTGAGTCTTAACCATAGCAAGGAACTGTTTCAATATGGTAGAGACATCAGACTTGAGATGCATGAGATATATCCATGTCCATCTAGAGTGATCATCAACCAAAGTAAGAAAGAACTTCATTTTATTATGAGTTGTGATCTTGTAAGGTCCCCATACATCCATGTGAACTAAATCAAAACATTGCATACTTCTAGTACTGCTATTAGGAAATGGTAGTCTGACTTGTCTAGCTAATGGACAAATATTGCAACATTTCAACTGAAAATCCCTCTTATGAGCAAATATATCTATCTTCCTTAGGACACTCATAGGAATGTGACCTAGCCTCTTATGCCAAACTTCACCTTCAGCAGAATTCTTCACTGCAACAAAACTCTTATGCTGTCCAGTGTTCAGCATTTGTGATGACTTTAAGATGTATAGACCACCATTCTCTTCACCAATCTCCTTCACTTTCCCAGTGAAGAGATCCTGAAGGAGGAAAAAATCAGGATAGAAAATTGCACAACAATTCAATTGCCTAGTAAGTTTAGCCACTGAAAGAAGATTGAAGTTAAGTTCTGGCACATATAAAACATTCTTAACTACTTCACCTCCTTGTAGTTGAGAGCAGCCTGAATGTGTGACTTTGGTTGAATCACCATTTGGAAGTTGAACATTTCCTGAATTCTTTACTGTTGATCCATGAGTTAGCAATTCTTTAGTTCTCACCATATGATCAGTTGCCCCACTATCAACAATCCAATCAAAACTAGAAGTTGAAGGAGTAAACTGAGAATTTCCTGCAAATATACCTGTTGCATTGGCACTACTATTAGTAGCTACTGTGTTTGTGTTTCCCTCATGAATCAATGATTTGTTCATCATCTGTAAAACTTGTTGGTATTGATTAGGTGTGAAATGTTGAGTTAAAACAGCTCCTGAATCACTTGAATTTCTATATTGTTGTGACATCTGATGTGAACCACCACTCTTGAACTGCTGCATCTGATCTACATTGTTGCCATCAGTTGAACTACTTGGATTGTTAAATGGAGAATTGTAATCAGTTGTCATAATATTGGCTTGTCTCTTCCCTTTATAATTGGTAGGATAACCTATCAGCTGATAGCAAAATTCCTTTAGATGTCCATTTTTGTGACAATGAACACAGTACTTCAGCTTGTTACAATCAGCTCTACTGTGGCCTTTCATGTCACAATGATCACAATACAAATATCCACTTCTCTGTTTGTTAGGCTTCACATTACCACTTCGATTATTCTGACCATTAAAATTGTTCCCTCCAGATCTACTAGTGAACAAGGCTGTAGGATCCATTTGCATTTGCCCTCCTATATTATAGTGATCTCCACTTAACTCCCTTTGGCTTTCATCTTGAATTATCATAGCATAACATTGATTAACAGTAGGAGGTGTGTTCATCATAAGAATTTGACTTCGAGCATGACTATAATTGTCATTCAAGCCCATCAAAAACTGCAGAAGCTTCTGTCTAAGCATGCTATCAACATATTCTTTAGATCTTTCACAATTGCAAGATGGAGGAGGAACAATTGAATCAAATTCATCCCATAGATCTTTCAACTTGGAATAGTATACTGAGACTGGAGAAGTACCTTGAGTATGTGTAACAATCGACTTGTGTAAGTGAAATATCCTAGACATATTCACTTTGTCAAATCGTTCCTTCAGATCACTCCAAACCAGTGATGCATTAGAACGAAATAGGATTCCACTCATCAGTTCCTTACTTACATTGTTCATAAGCCACGAAAGCACCATTGCATTACATCGATCCCACTGTTTCTTCTCAGAATCGACTGTGTAATCTTCACGTTTGATGCTGCCATCAATGAATCCCAATTTATTCTTTGTTAGCAATGTTAACTCCATTGCCCTGCTCCACAAGGTATAATTCTCCATTCCTACAAGTTGAATACCAATCTGCACTGCACCTGTAACATCAGAAGAAGACAGATACAGAGGGTGTGTATGATCGATTTTAGTTGCCATTATTACCTCTCCCGATCTACAGATCCAGAGGTCCAAATGAGCTAAAATTTCTCAGAGATCGTACTCCTGCTCTGATACCATCTTAATTTGTTGATGATGATCAATCGATAATGAAGATTGAAGAAGAAGAAGAAGAAGGAAGAAGAAGAAAGAAGAAGAAGAAGAATCTTATTGAGAGAGATACACCTTCATGCCTTTTACAATGTATATTCTATCTCCAATGTACAAGCTACTTATGTATATATACAATCACAGCTAACTAACAAAGTTAATGTTCCAATCACAAAATGACAGCTGGCTAAACTAACAAACAATTAACAACTAACAACTAACTAATTAACTAACTAATTGAAGTTAACTAACTAATTGAAACTTTAACTAACTAACTAATTCAACTCTTTATCATCTTCCTCAATACAATGGGTTTGTGCTTTTTTTATAGAAGCAGTATTTTTCTATGGAGCATATTTTTCCATCATCTGCGAGTGGTTTCAGCTCACCAACAAGCTCATCGATTTTTTCCTAATTAAGTAGTCATTCACAAACCTTCAAATGAAACTCCAAAAGCTTCAGCACTTTGTTGAGTGAGATCCCCCATCATCTTTTTCCTCCTAACTAGTTTACGCAGGTAGTGATTTCAGTCGTGAAACCTTATCATTCGCTGATTTCGGTTGTCATGCAACCAAAAGCAACTTCTCTGCACTCACCATCATTTTCATTTTCACCAGCATAACATCTTGGTGCTGCCTCTATGTAATTTTCTTGGACACGACCAACTGGAATGTGAAGACCAATATAGTTGTAGCCATCCCGCTTCTTTTAAACTACCTTATGATTTTTGTCATATTTCTATGGTCGCAAGAGTCCAGAATAAGGCTGGGCACGGATCGGGGGTTCAACGGTACCGGTCCGATACCATTTCAGTTCGTCCCGGTTCGGTTGCCTACGGGACAAAACGGGACATCGTGAAACGGTATACCGAACAAAACCGCAAGTTGATACCGGTGTATTGGTACCGGTTTATCCCGATTTCGGTTCCATCCGGTCTGCTTCCGATTAATTATTATTAATTAATATATATTATATATTTACAAATTATAATTTATATTTTATAATTTGTGTAATTGTCTTATCCTTACTTTTATTTAATTTTTTAAAATTACAAATTTTTAGTTATTTAAACTACAAGTTATAAATATAACTTATAAATCATAACATATTAATAAGTAATAACGTATAAACTTCAAAAGGTTTAAATCTTGAAAACTTAATTAGACTTAACTTGCAAACTTAATAAGTAATTTTTTTAAAAAAATATCTTTAAAATAAACTTAAGTAAGAACTTACATTATAAATTTTAAAACTATTAATTTAAACTTAGAAAAAAAATTCATATTTTCGTAATTCAAAAAATTATTTTTTGAAATAACTAGATGTGTCGTCCCGTTCATTCCATCCAGTTCCATTCCGGTCCGTTCTAATTCCATCCCGGTATATAGTGGGACAGGACGAAACTAAGTATCCGTCTCGGTAATTTCGGTCCAGTTCATCACAAAACCGGTCAACTCGTCCCGTTCCGGTCTGGTGGTTTCTTTTCGGTCCGTTGCCCAGTCTTAATCCACAATGATGCATATACAACTCCCCTTGTCCACCGAAGCAACACGTATACTATATGGTACTATGTTGGAACTATTAAATAAGAGACAATTTATGCTTTCAAATATAAACGTATTCAAAATTTGTATAATTGTATGAAATGAAATTTTATTCTAAATATGAAAGACTGATGTTAAAATCTTGTAATGTGATTTGTACTTGTTCTGGTGTTGTGTTGGAACTACTAATCAATAAAAACTTATTGAATAAGCGATTTCCTGTGCATTTATGATCTTTAATATCTATTTCTTGTTTTGACATATTTGCGACCTGGAAATGAAGAGGAGACTCATAGACTGTTAATACTATTAGCAGCTGAAGAGGGAAAAAGCTCTACAACGTCTGGTGCATCACAGGTGCATGTGTACCAAAAAGGAACAAGTTTTGTATACCACCAGGAAACATTCTTAGAATAATACCAGTATATATTTGTACACTGGCACACCTTATATTTTTTACTAAGATTTTTGTCACATCAGCTATTTTGAGAGTAAAATTTATCGATTGGCAGATAAATCTTTCCGTTATTATGTTTTTTATCGAATGATACAAAGTGCATATGTAAAATGTTCTCCAAGCAGACGACATGAATGATCTAGTTCATTTGGCTGACTAGGATGATTAATATGCAATGACGACTACATTGTATATTGAGACCAGCTAAGGAAAGTAATTCTAACGCCTTTCATTTGATTTGGCACTTTCTTTGAGCAACTCGAATGGTGTGATTTTAGCCAGTTTACTAAGTTGTTGTCCTAAAATTGCATTATTTAACTGATACAATTTGGTCCTTCCATGTGAAATTGAAGAAAACAGCCTCAAATCTTAGAAAGTGATCGAAAGATACCTTTGGCAATCCTAGAAAAGCCCTCAAATTCTTGATAGTCACTGGCAAGGGCCAGTTCAAAACATCAGCTACTTTATGTTGGTCCATAGCAACCCAATGTCCAGATATGATAATCAATGTGGGATACACCAAAAGCACATTTATTTTGTTTGACAAACAAAGTGTTATCCTTAAGGATCTGGAATGTTCTCCTCAAATGACCGAACATATTCGAGCTATTTTTTAGGATATCATCATACAACACTAAGATGAATTTGCTAAGGTAGTGATGATTCATGAGACTTTGGAATTTTAATGGTGCATTGGTTAGACCAAATAGCACTACCAAGAACTCATTGGTTCGAACATTTTGATCTGATGATAACCAGACCTTAAATCCGGCTTGGAAAAAACTCTAGCCCCATGTAATTCACTCATTAACTCTTCAATAACAAGAATAAGCAATTTATCCTTCACTTCAGTGTGCACTTATTCAATTGCCTATAATCTACACATAATGTTCAAGACGTACCCATCCTTTTTCTTCACCATAACAATGGGAGAAGAGTAAGGACTACTATTTTGCCTGATTACGCCCTAACTAAACATTTCATCCATCATTTTTTCAATCCCATTCTTTTGAGTAGTAGGTTCCTGTAAGGCCTGATATTGATTGATGAAGTCCCTTAATTCAGGGTGATTGTGTCGTCATGCAACATGGAACGAGGTAATTTCTTAGGAACTTCAAATAATTCATTGTACTTTACTAGAAGTGACTGAATATCCTTACTCACTACCTCATCTTGAGAACCTTTCAATGCGAATATATTGTCACCCTCTTGTGATAATTCTTGAACATACCCGCAGAAATCATACATAGCTCCATTGGTTTTGCCTATAACTTGGCTATACTCATGATCTATTAGACCACCTTGTTTGAAAGAGGTTGCATACCCCTCAACGACACCTTATGAACTCTAATACTGAACTCCATCTTGTGCTTCTTGAAATTCATTAGTATGTCCCCTAAAGAAATCAACCTCCAATTGGTAAAATCAGCATATCCGATTCAAATGAAACTCCATGCATCTTCTAGTTCAAGTTGTTACACACATATAGTAACTTTGGATCTTTTTCCCATTGTCTATAGAAACATCAAAGGGACAAATGCTGGTATTCAAGTCCAAATAATTATGTGTGCTTCCGTTTCCTCTGTCAGTGTGATTAGTTTTTAGTAAGTGAAGTGTTCCTTTTGTTCCATGATTAGTTTTAAGTGGTGAAAGAAAAAACTTAGATAATATGCCTTCTCATTTTTTTTTTCCTCCTAAAATGATCTATCAACTTTGTCGTGATTTTTCATTGGCAAATCTAGTCTATCAACTTAGCAAACACTTAAGCTCAAGAAAACCCAGAGAGGAAAAGGAAAAAAAATATGTGTTCGCACAAGTTATTTATGCAGTACGAACTGTTTAATGTCTATTTTGTTCTCACCTTCTTTTGAGAAAGAAATATGATCCTTTTAATCATTTGTTTCTCTACTTTATCACTCAATGCTAAAATTAAAATGGCAGATGGTCTATACTTGTGCTAACAACTAGTGTTCTCTAATTACCAAATTTAAGGTTTGAAAGAGAGAGAACTTGTCCTTTGTACGTAGAGTCTTGGTCAGACATGTTGATCTAAGTTCTTCTTGAGATGGATCAACTACAGTTATTCTAATATTGACGTTACACCTTTATGAGCATTTTGAAAGAAGAAAGAAATTTTCATATACAACAAGTGAATATCTTCCTCTGCTAACAACAACCTGGTCAGTTACCGAGTTATAACCTCACCTCATTTTTGGGGGTTGTCCATGCCTGCCATGAAGATGTTGGGTAAAAAACATCTTCTTTGAGGATTTAGTGGGATGATGGAGTTGATACCTTGTAAAAGTACATATCACTTGACATTTAATTCTTAATTGCCGCTAAAAATGTAATTTTAACGGTAATTGTCAATCTTTGTATATGTCCCTAAATCCTTAGCGACATTGGTTCTAATGACATTTAAATAATGCCGGTAAAGACTTTAGCACTCTTTATTAGTGTCAATATTTAATGCCGCTAAAAGTTGTTTTTGTTGTAGTGTATTGTGCTTCATTTTTGTTTATACATGAAGAAAACATCCATGTAAAGTTTAGGGGTGGCTCTTTAAAAATAAGGCATATGCCTTAGACTAGGAGTGTTCATGGTTCGGTTTGGATCGATTATTGATTAAAATCAAATTCAAATAAAAAATAATCGATTTTTAAATTCTTAAAACCAAATCAAACCAAATTAAATCAAAATAATAACCGTCGATTTGTTCAATTATTTTGATTTGAAAGTATATAGTTTATTGATGGCATATGCATCTCAATAGACACAAAATTATAGTCCATAGAAAAACTATTGTAAATTTTATTAAGTAATACTAGTCAGTAGTCATAGAACAGTTGGAAGAGGACTATAAAAACTCAATACATTGTTATATGACTTATTTCTAAAAAGAGAAAGCAATTTTATATCTGTAGTGAAAAATCAATACTAGTTGAGTTGTCTTGCATAGATATATAACATCTTGAAAGTTGAATCTTGCAAGCTGTGGCAATGAGAGTTTTTCCTAAAAAAACAAAAAAAAATCAATGCTCCAAACTAGTCAATTGTCATCATCTTTAGCTTAGCTTGGGCTCTAAATTACTCAATTCTCAATGTAGTGTACGATATTTTGAAGAAAAAAAATATTATATTAGGTGATATTTACAAACATAAATATGATCTAACTTTTTTTTCTTTAGACAAGACAATTAGAGATAAGTAAAAAGTTCTATTATGGATCAAATTTTAAGAGCCAAATACTGCACTGTGAAATTATTAGGTAGGGTATGTAAAAATCATTTAAATAATAAATTTTTGATGGAGTTAGAATTAGGGTTTTAATAATTAGACTGAAATTTAAGTATTGGGCTTAAGAAATTGATAAAGTTAAATACTTTAGTTAATTAAAACTTAATAAAATACTTATATTTTATTTATGAATAAAATATAAATTATTATTATTATTATTATTATTATTATATATATATAAGATCG
>NC_028642.1:38675141-38682091 GCF_001406875.1 Solanum pennellii | reverse complement strand
TATATATATATATATATATTTAAAATTTTAACGGTTTGTTTGGTTATTTTTGTGGATATCTTTTTTGTAAAACAAAACCAAATCAAATAGTATCGCTTTTTAAAATTCAAAAACCAAACTAACCAAACCCAATCAAATATCGATTTTTAATCGGTTTGGTTCAGTGCGATTCAGTTTGGTTGTTTAACCATAACCATGAACAACCGTACCTTAGACCCTCAAAATCGAAGGGCCTAATCTTTTAGTAGTAATAAAATTATCTTAAGCTTTTTTTAACCAAAAAAAATAAAGAATGTTTAATTTATTTTGAAACATTAAAGAATAATTCTTTTTTATATATCAATTTTTAAATTTAACTTCCACATGAGATGTTTAACACCGTAAGATTATATATATATATATATATATATATATATATATATATATATTATTTGAAAAAAAAACTTGAATCTCGAATATAAAAAAATTGATGTAATTCACGAAATTTAACCATTTCCTTACAGACCTATAATGATCCTCATTAACATTTCTAATACTCTAATGTAGTCCATGTGGTCCAAAACATAACAGACATACAAAATGACTTGAAAATTGAAATTATGATATTGACTATCTAAAAAAGTTCTAAAATATTAAAATCCTAATCCTAGAATACAAATCCATTTAAATTCATCATTGCCACAACAAATTGAAATGTTGGGGGTGACATATTGGGGCAGTAAATGTGATGCAAATGTGCATCTAAAATTAACAAATCTGATAGATAATAAACCTTCTGTTGGCATTGGCTGCATCAAGTTTCTAATTAAGCAAATTCACGTGGTCAAACAATTCTCTTTCAACGCTCTTAAATGCAACTATCTACATGACAAATAAGAAACAGAATAGGTTTTGTTGGAATATACGCTCGATATACTTTATATGTTATAATTTTGCTCATATTTTTATTGTTGATTTATTTGATCTTTACCTGGATACGTAATTATATTTTTGGTCTTAACATTTAGAGATATAATTGTTTTCTTTGCATCGCATATAATAATTTTATCTATAACTCTGATGTGAAATTAATGAAAGTTAATTATATTTTTTAGAAAAGATGTGTCACCGCATCCTTGAGTTTTTTTTTATGTCTCAAGAAAGATGTGTAACCACATTCTTTATTGAAATCGATATTTTTAACGGCTCATATATATATCCTAATGCTTATCTATTGCTAGAACGGTTAAGTGTATTATTAGTGACAAACATATTTTATATTATTTATAATCATGACTACTATTTTAAATAATAAAAATCTAAAATCTTAAACAAATAAAAAAGTTATGGCAAAAGACAACTAAAATAAAAAGTAAAAATTTGCAACTCTTTCATCTCTTAATTTTTCTAAAATAAAATTTTAATAAAGCTGCCTAAACAAACTATGTGTTGGACACAAAAGGTAGTTAATTGATGACAACGCATGGTACCAAATAAAAAATAATGTACAATAGAATAAATAGGAAATATTTCAATATTATTGTGTCAAAATTAAATTCACCTAAATTTCGAACAAACTTCATAGTTCATAACATTGGAATCAAGTATTATATAATTAAAAAAATAAAATACAAAAAAATAAAATGATACCTCTTGCGAAAATTCAGTTCACGAAAAGGAAACAGCCCTAATAAAAAATCATGGACTCGATAATTTTTCTTTTTTATTTCTTGTTTCATTTTCTGTACGTTTTTTCCCTTGGGGTGTGCTGCTTGTATGTATGGAGTGTGGGTGGTGATTACGTGTGTTTTGTAGTGTTGAGGAATTGGGGAGGGAAGTGGGGGTGAGGGTAATGGAGTGGAGTTGGAGTACTGGATAGTTTAATTAATGTATAATGTTTGTCGCGAATGATAATTATAGTAAACTATAACTATGTTGAGTAATTAAATAGTATAAGTTTGCTTAGCCGCGTAATTTTCTTTTTCTTAATTATATTTAGATTAGCTATTTGACTTTTCTCATATTTTATTAGTTTTAAATAATTAAGTAATATTTTTAATATTATAATTTTAATTCACTATATATATTTAAACTAAATAATAATAATATGCGGCTAAGAAAATTTATGCTATTTAATTACTCATCATAGTTATAGTTTGCTATAATTACCAATCGCGACTAACATTGTACATTAATTGTGTGGTTTGGTTTCGAGTTTGTATAATTAGTCATATTTGTATATGTATAATTCGCCAGGATATACAAATACATATGTATAATATACAATTTTTTAACCTATATACATATATAATTCACCTCTCTTCCACTCTCTGCCCTCTCTCGCTCGCCTCTCTCCTCCCTCTCTCAATCTCGATCACCTCTCTCCTCCCTATCCCAATCTCGCTTGCCATTTATATAAATGTATATGTATAATATACAGTTATATACATTATATACATATACAATTCACCTCTCTCCCACTCTCTGGCCTCTCTCACTCGCCTCTCTCCTACCTCTATCGATCTCGCTCGCCTCTCTCCTCTCTCTCCCAGTCTTGCTCGCCTCTCTCCTCCCTCCCCCAATCTCTCTTGCCATATATACAAATACATATGCATAATATACAATTATCTAACCAATATACATATACATTCACCTTTCTTCCACTCTTTTCCCCCTCTCTCTCGCCTCTCTCTTCTCTCCTCCATATAACATGTAGCTATAAAATGTAATGGCATAATACATAAATATGCCCTTTAACTTGGCTTCGAATCACATTTATGCCCTTCAACTTTGGGTGTGCACAAGTACATTTAAACTTGTATAAAGTTGAACAAATAGATACACATATCCTACATGTCATTTTTTGTCCTACATGGTGTCCTACGTGTATTGTGCCATGTAGGACTCATGTGTTTATTTATTTAATAGTTGGATAGTTAAAGTACTTGTTTGTGCATTATGAAAGTTGGAGGTCAAAGTTAAAATTTGAAGTCAAGTTTAGGGTCCAATATATGTATTATGCCAAATGTATTTATGAAACTATAGTTTTGGAGACTAACTAATTATTTTTAAGTGGCTAGATGTGAAAGTTTCACTTAAAGAAAAGGAAAAATTACATAAATTAATACATTTTAAAAAATAATTACTGATTTTAGCGATACTTTTTGTTTATTACCATTTATAGCAATGCTTTGTTAAATCTGTAATATGTATTAAAAGTGAATTATGTATGCAATATATATGAATTATAATTGTTTTTTGAAATATATTATGTTTGTTTGGTAAAAAAATTGTCACATTGTATTATAATTGTATTAAAATGTGTGATAAATATATTATTCATCATTAAAATTTGTATTATATGTGAATAATAAATTGTTCTTTGTAATATGTATTAAACTTGTATTATAAATGAATTAAAAGTGATCAAATGAGGTAAAAATATTATTGCTATAAATGGTAAATATTTTTTTATTATAGTATATTTATGTAAGTTTCCCTAAAGAAAACACATATTTTTGAATATTTTTTACTCTTTTGAATAAACTGATAATAAAACTTAACCTAAAGGATGACTTTATTAGACTTCTACATTTGTTAGAGGTGGCCTAGTATTACTATTTTATGAGTTGAATATTTATATGGATAAATTATCTATATACACATTTTTATTTTCTGAAATTTTCATTATTCCCTACCATTTTAAAATATTTTCAAACTTTCTTATTTCCGCCCAATTTTTAAGTCAATTAGATACATTAGTATCCCAGCCTTGACACATAATTTCCTTCCTTTTTTCACTCATTTATTCTCTGTCTAATTTCACTCTACAATCTTATCAGTTACAATTTTCATATCAATTCAATTCTCAAAAGGATTCTTTACAATCTTATCCGTTAGAATTTTCATACCAATTTTATTTTCAAAAGAAGTCTCTCTCCGATCAATCGAATTCAAGCAACTCAATTGATATACTGTGTTTGCGTCATAGTCGTCTTCTTGTTTTTAGTCTTTATTTTTTGATGCATATGGATCATGATCATTCTTTTAGTGTTGATATTACTCAACTAGTCAAAGAAGGATGCATCTTCGTCTTCTAAATAGATTGCGGAAAAAACACTCAAAAAGGCGAAAAAGTCGACCTACTAATGGCGTTAGTAAGGACTTTGGATTGAGATTCATGGGTTCTAAAGTAAATGCAGAAAAGAGTTGATGTACATTTGTCTTCCAAAGTAATAGCTGAGAAGGTGAAGTTAAAATAGAGTAGATTGTTGATTTTTTCTTGTTCATCTTTTCCTTATATATATGAGTTTAGATTTTTGATGTATCAAGTTGTTTTTGTTTCTTAAATTAATGTATAATATATTCGTTTCAAAATTATGATACATTATTCATTCTGTACAATGTACCGTGTTCAAATTACTAAATTATCTTACGATTATAGTTTGGGAGACATTAACTAGATTTTTAATGTATCTAGTCAATGTTATTTCTTAAATTAATGTATAATGCCTTTGCTTTAACACTATGATACATCATAATTTATCATACACAATGTATTGTGTTGAAATATTAGTTTTGATACATAAACTTAATTACTTTTGATACTTGATATAAAACTTCTACCAAATGTATCATTTATCATGTATCTAGGTGTTGCTAAGTATCTTCTATCTTACTTAAATTTAGAAGGATATATATCTGTACACAGTACATGATACATT
Organism: Solanum pennellii; assembly: GCF_001406875.1. Taxonomy (NCBI): domain Eukaryota; kingdom Viridiplantae; phylum Streptophyta; class Magnoliopsida; order Solanales; family Solanaceae; genus Solanum; species Solanum pennellii. The sequence goes on along the minus strand of NC_028642.1, from coordinate 38,677,388 downwards.
AAGTGAAACACAATTATGTATTAGAATCATAAACGGTGATACACAAATGTTATTATTAAAAGTTTGTTTAGTTCGAGGCAAAATATGAAGTTCATGCAGCTATGGATCTGATATAATGAACATGGAGCACATTAATACATATATTAAATCATGTATTAGATACACAACATAATGATTTATGTACACAACATTCATCTTTTAAACAATCCTAATATCAAATACAATTTTTTTAATCAAATACAACTGCACAAATTGTGTGTTAGATACGCAATTCTATGGAACACAATATTACATCTACTAAACCACAAAATCGATACATGATATAATGCATCGGGTACACAACATTTTGTTATTGCATGAACAAATATACAATTTTCTAAACATGATATGTATTTCTACTAATTGTATCTTAGTAACTACCACAAAGTAATGGATCAATCTCAAACCTTACATCTTATGGACAACAATCACTTATTTAATGTATTTGGTAGAAATACAACACTTGGAAATTTAAATGAGATGCATAAATTGATAAATCTACCATCTCAGAAGTAAAATTAGAAAACGATTACATAACATTATAAAAGGTATGAACAATTCATCAAAGCTATGCATCTCTTCAGTCTTTCTATTTCTTGTATCAATCCATAACGGATACATCGAAATTCAAACTTCTTATTTCTTCACCTCAACAATGTATCAGGTTGCAAGTTCTTTCCTCAACTCATCGATCTTTAATTCAAATGCAATGGTTGACTTGATTGACATGTTCATGTTGTATCAATACAATTTATTGACTAGTTTGATTCAATAAAATGAGATTTTTTTTAAAAGAATGAGAAGAACAATTTTGGAATACATCAACTAATGTATTTTGAAATACAAATTGAAGTGGTCTGTAACTTCTTTGACCATCTCTTACCATGGTGCCACGATCGAGATGAGATGAAGAGTATGCCAAGCAGCAGATTCAACAATTTCTTGTGATTTCCTTCTACTATGATCTATTGCAATGTTGTATTTGAGATTCACAAAAAAAATTATTTTCCAACAACTATTTATTATGTATCTTGTCAAATTTTTGACAAATGTGAATAAACATGAGACGGTGAATAGAGAAAAATAAATGAATTTTGAATTTGTTGATTCTGGAAGTATTTGTAGAATTTTTTGAAGCTAGAAGGATTTGGAGGAGAAATGAGAGAATAAAATTTGAATTTTCAATTAATTGAAATTGCTATCATTTGAGAAAGATTGACAACAAATTGATTAGCTTGATTTGGGGATTCAAATTCGAAATTGATTCCCTTTCCTTAAAAAGTGTAACTGATTTTCTTTCAATGTATTGAAATTAATGTATATGAATTATTTTATATGTATCCGAATAACACTGATTTTGAAGGGATTTTGTAAATTAAAAAAAAGTAGGAATAGAATGTTATTTAGGTTTTACACTATGTGATTTAGGTAAGTTATACTATTTAAATAGGTGAATCCATTACACTTTTAAATCATCAATTTTTAATTAGTATAATTTCGAAAAGAAATTCATCCGAATCTCCTTCATAAGTTATGTTGTGTATAATTGGCCCAATTGAAAATTTAATTCAAGAGTTATATATATATACTAGATATGAACGCTCGTGCCAGCACGAGTCCAACACATGTTACTTTTTATGTTTCAATTTATACGACACAATTGAAATTTTAATTTTTTTTTAAAATATGATTATTAAATATTTGAAGTTATTAATTATTGTAATACATAGTAATTTTTTAAATAATTTTCAAATAATATATAATATTCTCTATGTCTGAATTTACGTGACACAAATAAAATGTAAAGAATCAATCAACTTTTATGTGTTTATATTTAAATATTTAAAGTTGTTAATTATTGTGATTTGTAATATTTTAAAGTCATTTTAACATTATTATTTTTATTTTTTTATTTTTTAATTATTGTTCTTTTGATATAATTTTTAATGTAATTTTTAAATGTATAACATATTAAAAAGAAAAGAAATATAAATAAATTAAAATAGAAAAAGTACTAAACTAGAATACAAATAGACATGTTAAATTTGAAAATATCGTTTGAGTATATGCACAAATTAATGCACGAAAACAAGACAAGAGATTTTAAAAAATACATGAAACTAAAAATATAAATTAAATAAAAGTATAAGTATACATTTATATAAAAGACATATACCGAATATATATATATATATATATATATATATA
>NC_028642.1:38666107-38669407 GCF_001406875.1 Solanum pennellii | reverse complement strand
CTATCCTGGTGTCGGAACGTGACACCCGATCCATATTCTACCCTGGTGCCGGAACGTGACACCAGATCCATATACTATCCTGGTGTCGGAACGTGACACCCGATCGTCTATTACTATCCTGGTGTCGGAACGTGACATCCGATCCTCTAATCTCATTACTTCAGTTCATCAAGCCTTCTTTTATACCAAGGCATCATCATTAACAAAGTAAATTTAAGATTTAGGATTCAACAGCCTCATCATGCTAGTTTCATCACAATTATATATAAACACATCATGCATACACACAATTAAGCATATAGGAGACTTTACAATACTACCCAATACATATCATTCGCTATTAAGAGTTTACTATGAAATAGCATAAACCATAACCTACCTCCACCGAAGAATTGTGATCAAGCAATCTACTTTCCCAATGCTTTGCTTTCCTCTTCGTTTATCCTCTCTCTTGATCGATCGTTCTTCCCTTTCTCTCTCTGTTCTTTTTATTTTTCTTATTCAAACCCTATCTCTTTTTACCCTAATTGTCATATAATTAAGTATAAAAGATGATAAAAATAACCCACTAATTATTTCAAGGTTAACTCCTTTAATCCCCAAGTAATTGAATTATTAAATTAACCCACTAACTTTATAATTATAAGCATGAAAAGTCCAAAACGCCCCTTTAAAAACTTAAGCAGAATTCCGACCCGAGTGAGCTGACGGAGACTGTGACGGTCCGTCCTGCAGGTCCGTCACAAAGCTCAGAAACTCAATTTCAGTCAAAGGTCTGTGACGGCCCGTCATGTCTGCGACGGTCCGTCCTGCCATTTCGTCGCGAAGTTCAGAGAGTCGATCTCAGTACCCAATTTTCTAAATTCTAAGTGTTTTGGAACGAGACCCCCTCGACGGTCCGTCGTGCCCATAACGGTCCGTCGTGGGATCCGTCGACTCAGCCAGTTTTTCCAGAAATAAAATCTGCTGCTCAAACGACTAAACAGGTCGTTACAGGACAAGAGCTACACAAACATCAAAAGAAAAAAGTAAAAAAGGAAAATAAATATATATGAAGAAGCACTTTTAACAGGGGAATAATTAGGTACACATAAGAAGAAAATCTCAAAAATGGTCCCTTTTATGTTGGAGATTAGGTTCTAAATTGTTTCTTAAGTACGCAATCAACAATTTTGATCTTTCAAATTCCATAAAATTTACTATATTTAGTCTCCGTCAAATATTTAATAATTTATATTCATTAGATTTGACAATAACAAAAGGAAACAAATTTAGTCATAAACATCAAAACAATTCTATCAAATCCTAAAATATTAAACAGAAAATTTGTATTAAACACTTAAGGTATATGAAAATTCTATAAAATTGCATTAGACCCTAGAAATAGATATTTAAAAAATTCCAAAAACTACCAAAAAATGTACTCTAAAAGTAAGTTTTCGTTAATTTCTTTTTATAGTATTCAGTAAATTTAACGGGATAAATATTTGACGAAACTAAAAGCGTTAACTATTTAAATTATTTAATATATATGTAAGATACTATTTTAAACCTACATTCATAACCATTTTTGCGTTGTACATCCGATGAATAAAAAAAAACCATTTTTGCCATTTTCTCTATACATAAGCATTAACCAGAATAAAAAATAAAAATAAAAATAAAAATTTTCAACTTCATAACCATTAAAAAAAAAAACTTCATGAATATTATTCACTCTATTATCCATGTTATTTTTCACTTACAAACTTCAGTCCAGAATTGTTAAAAAAACACAATAAGACAAACAAATAGGTTCTACCAAGCTACTTCTGACAAGCATATTGCCGATGAATTAAATTAAAACACAAGTTATTTGATTTGACTTAACACAAAGTTTAAGAATATAAAAGGACTTTTGACTTTTGTGGTCCTAAATTAAAGTTAGGTCAAATGTACAAAAAATGTTTTTTGATCTTGTGGCCTTAAACATGTCACGTGGAAAAATAAAATTAAAATGTTACAAAAAAAAAAGTCATTCTTTTTTAAACAGACTAAAACGAAAAGGAGACTATTCTTTTTTTTAAAAAGGAAGTTTTATGTTTTTAAAATATAATTATGAAAACGTAATATATTAAAGATCATAAATTTTAAACTAATAATGTACTAAAACATCAATAACCCTTATTATGAATTTCCCACGGTCAATTTCGTTTTGATATTTTCAACTAAGTATTTTTTCAATAGATTACGTCCAGACTCAATTGGATATATAAGTATTTTTTTTATATAATCACAAAAATGCCATGTCATATTTAAGTCCGTAAATTTTAAAAAGAAAATCTCTTCAAAATTTCTTATCAAGTCAAACATTATTGTATGAAACAAAATCAAGAAAGTAACACATATACAAACACCAAACACTAACGTTTTTTCTTTTTTTGGTTAGGTTATTAATGAAGTGTTTTTTAAATTTTGTTATAGATGTTTGGGATAAGATTATAGAATAGTTTTTCTTGTGGTGGGATTGTTAGTACTTTAATAAGTGTGTGTTGTGTGTAGGGGTGCATGTGTAGAGTGAGGGGAGGGAGTAATGTGTTGGGAGGATATTTGTATTGGGCTGGTTGGGTAAGTAGAAGTGTGTGCAACTGTCAAAGGAAAAAAAAGTGTAACAAAATTCATTTTAATAATGTACATATCTTTTGTAATTTGAAGTATTAATTCTTTATAAGAAAATGTTACTTGAAAATATAATAGTCTTAAAAAAGCATAAAAGAATTTTGATTTTGTTATATTTATAGTCTCATTATATAATTTGCAGTTTCTTGCTTATCAAAAATACATAATCGATATTCATCATATGATTCAACAAAAGATATAAATTTTTAAGATAAATATAGCAGAATAATTATACTTTAAATTTAATTAAACATGATCTCTTCTAAGTGTCGACGTAAGTACCATAAGATAAAATTACCTAATTATACAATATTTTTTTTCATATTCTCTAAAAAAATTTACCATTTCAAATGTAACGACCTGTTTAGTCGTTTTGAGCTGCAGATTTTGTTTCTGAAAAAACTGGCTGAGACGACGGAACCCACGACGGACCGTCATGGGCACGACGGACCGTCGAGGGGGTCTCGTTCCAAAATACTTAGAATTCTGAAATTTGGGTACTAAAATCGACTCTCTGAACTTCGTAACGGAATGGCAGGACGGACCGTCGTGGGCACGACGGACCGTCACACATCTTCCACAGGAATTGAGTCTCTGAACTCTGTGACGGAGCAGCAGGACGGACCGTCGCAGGCGCGACGG
>NC_028642.1:38615166-38658318 GCF_001406875.1 Solanum pennellii | reverse complement strand
TTAGAATACTCTTAGTTTAGTAATTTGATCATAGATGTTCTTGTGGTGATGACTTCCAGATTTTGGGGAATAATAGATGTTGAATTTTAGAAGTTATTGAATTGGTTTTTATTAATGAGTTAAGTCTTCCGCATTACTTTCTGTTGATATTAAATTGAAATGTTTGGGTTTAGATTGGTTGGTTCGCTCACATAGGAGGGTAAGTGTGGGTGCCAGTCGCGGCCCGGTTTTGGGTCGTGACAAAATATTTTAGAAATTCTTTTTTCTTCTTTTTCTCTCCTTTTCTGGATACATTATTCCTAGTCCTCGCCTATCCAACAATTTTGTTTCTATTTTCACGTCTAAAATTACTCTCACATATTGTCAGTTAGATCCATCACTCCATTTTTAAATTTCAAATGTATTCGCTCTCCAGTTCATCAATTTTAAGTTCTTAAAAAGATAGAACTATTTCTTTATCAATTTTTATCTTTTAAGTTCTTCAATTGGCGTTTTTTAAAATAATTCTGTTAAGATTTTGCATCTACAATTATGACATTGTTGCTTGGGCTAACATCGGCATTAGATATTTTATCATTGGCGGTTGTTATCATGAACATTGCTGAAAATTTTGTGTGAAGAAAACGACGAAAAATTGAAGTTTATTTCTGGTAGGGTTGATTTTTAAACAAAATGGTGATTTTGAATTCAGATTTGTGATACATATGATTCTGCTTCCTCTTTTAGTATTGAATTTATTATGAAAATTAATTTCACCTACTGAACATATGGTACCTTGTGTATTTGATTCTGATGATGAAAATTTTCATGAAAATAGGTCTAATCAACGAAACAATACAGTAGTCATGAAGAATTTGAAAGCGAAGAAGTCGAAAAAAGAAGCATTACTCGAGTTCTAAATCTATTAACACTCAAAAAAAGAAGAAAAAATTTGGATTTATCATTACACGATCAACACTATCAAAAATACAAATTTTCAATATATCTTGTTTATTTTGATTCTTGATTCAATTTTTATTAGTGTTAGTATAGCTCTGATACATCACCGCTACAATACATAATGTATCAAGTTTTAGAGAATAGTCATTATTATTTGTGGACACATCCATTTGAATGTTTTACCTTTTTAAAATACATTAAATTAAGTTTTAGAATTTTTCTCTATAAACTTTTTTATTTTGAATTTAATTTTCAATATTTTTTATTTTTTAATCTCACTATGTATATTTTTCTTTATTTTTTGTTGTTGTAATTATATTGCTTGTGGTATACAATACAAAATAGGATACCTTTAAATTATCTGATATAGATAAGCTTAATAAATTTAAGCATTACACAATTTTATCATTCAAGAGGTTGTTTATTAAGTTATTGATACAGTTGATAAATAACCTCTACAATGTATATTTCAACACGTATCAGTTACATAAATTAATGTATCAAATATATTATACTATTTTCTTTCCTTTTATATATGTGATAATTTAACATAAAATTGCAGTAAATGCAGTCGTTCACAATCATGATAATTGAAAAAATATACCTTATATAAACATTGTACCATATTTATAAAATTTAATAGTTTAACAATGTGATATAATCATTATCAAGCAGAAAATGTACAAAAAGTTGAACAAATTTTTATTTATAAATAGCAACACTATAATATGTTAAAAGTTCAATGTTTTTTTACTAAAAGAAATGTATAACTTCTTTTTGGGGTAAGAAAGTACAGGATCGCGTGTTGTGACTTTCATGTTTATAATGTCCACAAAAGTTTGTGCTCGTTGTTGAATTATCACTTGAAGATTTTTTCCTTTCTTTTCGTGATCGTCCAACTATTCTTTTGTATATAGGTGGCAAGATGATTTCATTATCTTGGTAATGGAATAATTGAGTCTTTCATATTTGCTTATTTATCTTTCAAAATAAATAATGTACTTTTTTCAGAAACATAAACTAAATAAAGGTACTTCGATGATGCAATAACATGTCATTATTAAAAAGAAAATATTGACACATCCCTTAAAATAGTTATTTCTACGTGTCAATCACAATCAATCACACAACTAACTTATACTTAATATGAGATACAAAATATAAATATCACTAGATACATATCCTCATTGGCAAACATTTTGATGTTTTTACAAAAAATGACATGTATAATTTATCATTTATAAAATAATTTTTTTTCGCAAACACAATAAAATGCATAAATATTAATGTATCATGATGTTTTATATCAAGAACACAGTGACTCACAACTCTAAAAACTCATTACTATATATGTCAAACTAGTAATGTATCAAGTTTTAACCAAATGTATCATGACTCATATATCAATATACAAATTCAAAACTAAAAAGATACTTATTAAAGCACAAATAATAAATAAATAAAAATAAATTCACATGTATATGATACTTTATATTATCAACATACTAACTCGAAGGTCTAAAAACACAGTACATATACATTAAACTAGTTATGTACCAATTTGTAATCAGTAACGTATCACGACTTATATATCAATATACCAATTTAAAAATAAAAAAATAGAGGGAAATACATAGCATATTCAGAAAATTGGAGATGTATATCCATAACTTTCTTGCTCTTCAGATATGTATTAATGTATCTAATACATATTCACAACAATTTAGTAATCAAAAGCAGTGGGGAAGTATCTGTAGTATTCTTGCTCTTCAAAATAGCTACTGTGTTTGCACAAGATATTTCGTCTTGTTGAAATCTCCTACAATTACGTATCCCTCGCTCAAGGCTAGCAATGTATCATCTTCCAGATTTATAAACTAAAAGAATAAATGCAGATGATGCAACAACATGGAAACATTAAATAAGTCAATGATACATTGAATAAAATATTATTTTTTAATGTTTTCGAATCAAGAGTGATCAAGTTTTCTAACTGTTCAAATATTAACAAACATGAAAAGATAGAAAAGAACCTGCTTGATTTCTAGTCAAGGCAAATTGGACATGAAAAAGAACTTGGTGACATCTCCATCAATAAAACGTTCATCTACATCTGTACCAAATTAAAAATCACATTATTTGATTACTTTTTGCGCTCTTATTTGAACAAAAACACTAAAAAATTATCAGAATCAAGAAAGTTGAACCACTATTAATAGATCTGTTCGTGTTCTTTTGAAGATCGTCGGATGTAACATTCATGTATTTCTCTATCCATGTTGTTTGTTTTATCAATAATTCCATTCAGCTGTAATGGATGATTCGAGATTTACAAAAGAAATCGTTTGCCCAACAATTATTTCATCACTATTATATCGTTCATAACTCAGATCGCTCAACCAAATTCCTGTATATCTAAACAAAAATCGATAAATTCGTCATGTATTTTGGATCTGTTATTATTTGGGATTAATAAAGGAAAAACAAATTTGAACTTTAAATTCTCAGAATCTGTTACAGATTGAAATAGATTGATAGCAATCTGTTTTGCGTGATTCATGGGATTGATAATTAATTTTAGATTTAGATTCCTTTTTAAGAGCAACAATTAAGTAATTTAAAGTATCAGAATTTATGTATCCTGCTGCATATAATGTATCCAGATGCTATAACTTTTAAGTGATTTTTGTAAAATAGAAAAGAGTAGGGATAAAACTTAGTTTAAATCTTACACTATGGGACTTGTGTAAGTTATAAATTTATTTGGGATAATATACAAATACCCCCTCAACCTATGCCCGAAATCTTAAAGACACACTTATACTATACTAAGGTCCTGTTACCCCCTGAACTTATTTTATTAATAATGTTTTATCCCTTTTCGACCTACGTGGCACTATCCTGTGGGCCCAACGATGGTGGACTTTTTTTTTCAAACTAGTGTCACGTAGATCGAAAAGGTAGAAACTTACTTATAAAATAAATTCAGAGGGTAATAGAACCTTAGTATAGTATAAGTGTGTCTCTGAAATTTCGGACATAGTTTGAGAAAGTACTTGTGCGTTTTCCCAATTTATTTATGTTTTGCAAAATCAATACGTAGTCATTGTTAGTTGTCTACCCTCAATGTCCACATCTTTTTGTTTTATCTTGACATATGAATTACTCTATTTTTTCTCTTTGATCCAGGTGCTTGATGTTGAAAAAGATGTATAATAAGATATTGAGCCATTGCATTATATCTCTTAGTTCAAGGATCAAATACAATCAAATCTAATTGTTTTAAATTCTAGTTATTTGATATTTCAATATTCCATTATTAAATTTGAAAAAAAGAAACAAGTTATTACAAGTATATTATTTTTGAATTGGACGTTGGTATAGTATCTTTTTTTTCCGGAATATGTATTTGGATTGATGAATAAGTATTTAGATAATGCACATATTGCATTATTCATAAAAATTAGATTCATTTAAATATAGATTGAAAACTCAAAGAATAAAAAACAATCAATCTACTTGCTTTCAATTCTATTGAATTCATTTTTCTATATCCCATTATTGAATTTGTATAAATTAGTTATTTATAAAATTATTACGTTTCAATTGGAAGTTGGTATAGTATATCTTTTTCCTCCGATATTTTTTAATTGATAAATAAGTATTGATATAATACACACTATTCATAAAAATTAGACTAAGATAATGAAGTATTTAGATAATACACATATTATTGTTCATATTTACGTATTATGTAATGTCTTTTCTTCTACATGCTCTGTTAATTTTCTTTTTCTTGTTTATATTCTTTTTTGTTTCATCGATTTTTTTATCTGCCTTATATGTGGTATTATGTGGTATTTTTTTAAACCCTTCTTAGGAGCTCCTATTCCTTTTGCTCCTTTAGTACTCGAACTCGCAACTTTCGAATTGAAAGTGAGAGGTGTTTTTCATTCGAGTAACTCCCTCTCGTCTTATATATATGTGTGTGTGCGCGCGCGTGTGTGTGTGGGGGGTATCTTTATTTTCTTCGTCATATTTGCGAGAGGGAATTACTCGAATGGTAAATTGACAAAATTAAACATAACTTCCTAAACTTTAAAATCAAAACTCATGAGTGACCGTTTTAACTGACAATATCAAACATACATTCTAAAAACGTGTTTGAATTTTAAAATTTGGCTAGGTTTTAATTTATTATGAATTAAAATTAAATAATCCAATTTTCCCGTTAGTTTTGTTTTTTCATGTCGGGTGTTTTTAAAATTAAATAACCTAAAAACGTGTTTGACCTTTTTTTTTTTAATATAGCCTAAAATTTATTTAACAAATTCTTAGGCCAAAACTCAATTCATTGTACGAGAGATATATAATAACATATAAAACTTTCATATTTTAATTTTACAAAAATGTTTCAGAATGTAATTTACAATATTATATATCCTTGTCAGGGGTATTTATACATCCATGTATAATAATATACAATTTTATATAGTCCGGAGTCTTGGATTTAAATGTTAACAAAAATTTTAATAAATTTTAAATTTTAACCAAAACGACAAAATCGTTGGTAGAGCAGTGATTTTGCTCAGCAACACCAGCGATTTGCTAAATTTAATGATTTTTTTTTAAAAAAAATTAAATGAAATCGCTGCCATGGCAGCGATATACGATAACAAATTTTTTAATGATTTTTTAATAAATCCTGCCAAGGCAGCGATTCATCTTAATTTTTTTTAACTATTTATTAGAATTTTTTTGAAAAAAAAACTAAAAAGCAAATCGCTGCCTAGCGATTTGTGTACCAATTTTTTTTTTTTAAGTAAAAAAAAAACAATATTTTTTAAATAAATTGCTTTTAGCTTTTTTTTTTAAATTTTTTTAAAAAAAATTAATCAAACGCTGCCTTCGCAGCGATTTACAATTTTTTTTAAAAAAAAATTGTAAATCGCTGCATAGGCAACAATTTTCCTTTTTTTAATTTTTTTAAAATTTTAATTAAGCAACAATTCATAATTTAAAAAAAAATTAACTAAATTGCGCGATTTAACGTTATTTTAATTTTTTTTAAAATTTCAATGCATAGGCAGCAATTTTCACTTTTTTTTTATTTTTTTTTTTAGATTTCAATTAAATCTTGCAGCGATTTTCATAATTTTTTATTTTTTTTTTACTTTTTTTTTAAAAATTGCTCAAAAAAATAATCCTCCGTATTTTTGTGTAGTAAAATTTGTGGAAATTTTTTTTTAATTATTTTCTTCAAATTATTTTAATCTACTTTAATTTTTTTAATGGTAGTAAATCCTGCCTACTTTAATTTTTTTAGTGGTAGTAAATTGCTGTCTTTGTAGTTATTTTACTTAAATTATTATCATTTTTTAAATATTAAATCGCTGTTATTATAGCGATTTTAGTTTTATTAATATTTTTAAATATCGCTTTTCACGTAGCGGTTTCATAAACAACTATGTACCTATATATTCATACATATACTCACGATCATTACTTCGAATTGAATTGTGCCATTATGGAGGAGTCTAGCCAAAATTGAAATTGTTTTTCATCGGATTCAACTGATAGGTAAATAAAGTAATGTTTTCTTATTTCTTAAAATTATTTTTCTTATATGTAATATATTTATATTATTATTTTTATAGGTATGATCAAATTCAAAATGCAGTGAATTATTGTACACAAATCGTAAATAATAATGTTATGGGTGATGAACGAGTTGGTGAGTTGCACAATGATGAACCTTTTGAGCATGAATTAACAGACAGTGATGAAATGTATGACGATGCTGATGATGATGTGGATAATGCACCTAATGCATCCGTTGAAGGTCAAAGTATTAATTATCATTCTACAGCGATTCCATACTTAGATCACACTGAAGAAAATGCAGAAGATTTTATCTATACGAGATGACAGTTCAATTCGAATGACACTTTGAAATTCAAATAATCCTAAACATATCCAGTCAGGTTCTATTGTTGGAAACTAAATATTTTATAGTTGTTTATTTATTTATTTATTTATTTTATGTTGATTAATTTAATTTGTATATGCAACTAGATATGTTATTTATGAATAAGTTGCAAATGAAATCTGCAGTAAGAGCATATAGTCTTGCTATTAAAAAAGAATTTCTTTGTGATCAATCCAAGAGTAAAAGTTGGAGAGTTATTTGCAAGCGTCATGAGTTAGGGTGTGATTGGATGATTCGATTTAGAGAGATTTCAAGCGGTATGTGAAAGACGGGAAAAATGGTTAAACCGCATACTTGTCTTACAGATAATTATAAGGAGGATCATTTCAATTTGAATGATAACATGATTGCCACTTCTTTAATACCATGTGTAATGCAAAATCCAGACATAAATATTAAGATGATCCATGAAATTATCAGAGGAAAGCATCACTATACTCCTAGTTATTAAAAAAAAAGGTCGAAGAAAATCATTTTGAATGGTTTATGGTGATTTTGAGAGTTCACCTAAGGCATTACCTCGATACATGGTTGCACTACAATTATTCAATTCAGATACTATTATCGAGTGGGAGCATCATTCTACAACAATGCAAGGTGAGCAAATTTTCAAAAAAAAATTGGGCTTTTAAACAGAGCATTGATGGTTTCAAAAGTTGTAGGCCGGTCATTTTTATCGACAGCACACATCTTTATGATTTGTATGATATCAAACTGTTAATTGCGGTCGGGATTGATGCGAATGGAAATATTTTTCCACTTGTATATGCTTTAGTTGCACGTGAGAGTTTTGAGTCTTGGTCATGGTTTCTGAAGTTATTTTGGACACATGTTGTTTGTGAACGACAAGAAATTGATCTCATTTCTGACCCTCATCAAGGAATCTTCCAATGTGTTCAATCTTATGATTGGTTGAGTCCACCCAACACATACCATAGATTTTGTGTTCGACACTTAAAAGCAAATTTTAAAAATTTTTTGTAAAGAGTGAACTCGAAAAACTAATGTGGTTGGCTGCTACTGAGCATCAGAAGAAAAAGTTTGTGCAACGGATAGAACAAATCAAAACATTGTCTCCTGCAGCATATAAATGGTTAAATGAATTTTCTTTGGAAAAATGGACAATGTATAAGGATGGTGGTCGTAGATGGGGTGCCATGACGACAAGTGTGTCTGAATCATATAATGGTTCATTGAAAAAAGCTCGGGGGCTTCCTGTGACAGCCATGGTTCGAATGACGTTCAAAGCTCTCATTGATCGTTTTGTCGAAAGAAACAATATTGCAATTGCATTACTTCAAAGTAATATGCCATGGCCTCTTGCGATAGATAAAAAATTTATTGATTATTATCAAAGAGCTTAAGGCCACACAGATATGATAACTTACAACACTGGTGATGGAGTTTTTTAAATTCTTACTTTTGCTCATGATGGTAAAGGTGGAAATGTCCACAAGGTTACTGCAAAACGTAAGAAGTGTTCTTGTGGAAAATGGAGAAATTATCATATGCCTTGCTCGCATGCCATCAAATTTTGTGGACTTCGCGAAATCGAGCTAAAATCTTATGTAAGTAATTCTACAGTACAAAATATTACAAATGAAGATATATTGAGACATTTAACTCAGTGGGTGATGAAATATATTGGCCACCAGCTCCTTTTAATTTAATTGCAAATACTGAATATTTGCGGACAAGTGGTACGCAAGTAAGAAGCCGACTTAAGAATGATATGGATATAGCTCCGGCTTGCATGACTAGAAAATGTAGTGTTTGTAAGGAGACAGGTCACACAAAGGCACGATGTCCTACTCGATTTTAAATATATTTGTCTATGTTTTGTTTTAAGGTTGATGTATTTTTATTTTCTTGTTATTAATATTATGATATATCTATTATATTTATTTGTTGACATGAATTTAATTTTTCTTGCTGCATTTTAAATATTGTTAGTAATATATTTAAAATTGGGTATACGGTCCTGGAATATGTTGTGAATAACCAAACTGTCTCACAACACGATCAACCATGTGGCCCTCACGATAAATTTCATAAATAAGTGGCACCTGTGCCATCCAGACATGTTGTTCCGACCGACACCACTCAGCCAATCCATTAATAACATCTTCCGAATAAGATTGTCAAATAAACTATAAAAAAACAACTAAGTAAGATAATTATAAAAACAACATTGGCAGAAAAATAAAAAAAATATGTACGTGAAAATGAACAATCTTACAAAATAATTTTTTAATAACATTATGTCATATAATATCTACTTTTAAGAACCTACCAAGAATCTATGTATATGTCATTTTACTCACATAATTTTCTTGGTTAGTGAAACATAAGTGCCTCATTTAAAATAGAATAAAAATATGAATAGTTTAAAATACTAATAATATTAAATACCTGTTCATCAGTTAGATTATCTAGTACATCCTTAATCACACCGATTACAGTTCGTGCCTCATTTTGATGATTTCTACATCGCGTCCATTTACGTGCAAGCGCAGTTGAAGCCTCAAGTTGATTGGTCCTTAGAGGCTTTGGCAATGGTTGCAGGGGAATAATTCTTTCCCATGTCCAAATCTACAATAAATAAAATTCACCATTACTTAGAACATACTTAAATTTAAAAGTGTATATTACTAATATATAAAAAATATTAATCAAAAAAATATGTATACCTGCACTAAAGAGAGAAATCCACAGACTTTATTTGATTTTTTCATTGATGCACGGCATAAGCAATTATACAAATATGATAATGTGGCTGCTCCCCATGCTTGTGTTGACATTAAATCTGAATTTCTCATATCAATCAAAATGTCCAAATTAATCTTATTATTGATTTATCCGGAAATATTGATCCACCACATAACGATAACAAATATAATCTAAATCTTTGTTGCATTTCATGCTCAGTGGAGTGACCAGTAATAGCATCCAAATCTTCAATATACTCAATCAATTTATACGTTAACAATCTACTAACACAAGAAAAACAACTAGTATCGGGTAACCATCCTGTTAATTCAAAAATCATTTCTTGTCTACCAGTAATCCCTAAAGCATCAGCTCCATTTAAAATTATAGGAGTACCATCTATTACCATTCCGAATAAAATTTCAACATCTTTTAAAGTTATGGTAGCCTCGCCAGTTCGCATGTGAAAAGTATGTGTTTCTGGACGCCACCTTTCAATTAAAGCAGAAATTAATCTGGAGTCATACGACACACATCCTACATCAAGAATTCCTTTAAATCTACAATTTTGAAAATACTGACGAATGTGAGAATGTAATGGATGATATTTTATATATTGTCAAAATTCAATATCACTGCGACGCATATATAAGCAAGACTTCTCTTCTTTTAAACTACCATTCTAAATTCCTTCGGAACGATGATGAACTTGAATCTTTAATATATTATGCTCTACTGGACCAGGATGTACGTACACATTTGACGGATGCATATCTATACACAAAAAATAAAAATAAATATTAACATTAATATAAGTATCAAAAGATAGAATATATACATAATATCATATAAAAGTATAAAATAATTAAATAAATTAAAAATAAAATAAATTCAAACTCACCTTATAGAGGAAAGACTATTAAAAACTTTAGAAAATAAGAAAACTAGAAAAGATTTTAAGAACTTTGGAAAATTGAAATACTGCAATAAAATTTGAATGCACAATCATCAATTTATAACAACATAAAAGTGTAACATGTGAGTTTTACACTGTTTGCATGTGATACAAGTCAAATCAATTTATATCAAAATAAGAAATGCACTATTCAATGAATTTATAACAAAACAAAAACGCACTATTTGTATGTGAATTGACACTATATTTTATAAATGCATGTGAATTTTTTTGTAAAAATTTGAATTTTTTTTGTAAGAATTTGACATGTCAACTTTTTTTTTTAAAGCTGACATGTAATTAACTCAAAAAATTAAAAAAAATGGAGAAAATTGAAAAATAAATTTGCACAAATTTTACTACACAAAAATAGGCAAGCTTTATTTTTTAGATCAATTTTAAAAAATAATAATAAAAAAACAAAAAATTTCTTATAAAAAAAAAATGTGAAAAATTATTTTTTGTAAATGTTTGAATCTTTTTTTAAATAATTTGACATGTAAACTTTTTGTAAAATTGACATGTGATTAACTTCAAAAATAAAAATAATTTGGAGAAAATCGGAAAAAAAAATTGCACAAATTTTACCACACAAAAAAACGAAGGATTATTTTTTTTAGCAATTTTTAAAAAGAATTTAAAAAATAAAAAAATTATGAAATTCGCTGCACTGGCAGCGATTTAATTGAAATTTTAAAAAAAAATGAAAATCGCTGCCTATGCAGCGATTTAAATTTTTTAAAAAAATTATAAATCGGTGCTTAATTAAAATTAAAAAAAAAAGGAAAATCGCTCCAAAGGCAGCGTTTAATTAATTTTTTAATTTTTTTTAAAAAAAAGCTATTGCAGCGATTTATTTTAAAAAATTGACTTAAGTTTGAAAAATAATTTTAAAAAAATCGGTACACAAATCGCTTTCTGTTGCAGCGATTTTGCTTTTTTTATTTATTTTTTTTATAAAAGCTAGGCAGCGATTTGCTTTTTAGTTTTTTTTTAAAAAAAAATTCTAATAAATAATTTTAAAAAATTAAGATCAATTGCTGCCTAGGCAGTGATTTATTAAAAAATCATTTCAAAAAAATTTATATTGTAAATCGCTGCCACGGCAGCGATTTCATTTTTTAAAAAATCATTAAATTTAGCAAATCGCTGGTGTTGCAGCGATTTTGCTTTTCTCGGCGAGTAAAATCGCTGCACTACCAGCGATTTTGCCGTTTTGGTTAAATTTAAAAATTTATACACCATTTTGAAATTTTTGTTAACATTTTATATCCATTAGGCTCCGGACTCCAATTTTATATACTATTATACAAAATATTGATTTCGCCTTTTTTCTAGAACCTAAGCACCATATTTTTTCAAAAACACCTAAAAGAAACTACTCCAAATCACTCAGAATTTCAATATAGGCTTTTGAATACCAATCTTTTGCAACATTATTCACTTGAAGCATAACTTCTTTGCGAAAAATCGATTGTCAAACTTTGAAGCATTGAACTTCAATGATATTTGGACACCGATCCTCCGTAGAATTTGTGAAATAAAAATTAATAAGAATATGTTATTAGCAAATAATGGGGTTTCATTATGAAGCAATATTTTTTTAAAAAAAAAGTGTTTTTAATAAGTTAATTGAGGTGGAGACCCAAGATAATAAATTATTAAGATGATTTTTTGAAATAGAAATTCAGTTTGAAAGTAGAGTATCTGGTTGGGTCTTGTTAATTTTCTACACTTCAAGATGATGAATAACAGAGTAGATAACAATCTGAACGAAGAAAAGGATAGAGAGCCAATTTTTATTATATTAACAATGACAACACAATTCCTATTTATACAATAAGCGTAGCTAGCTTTCTATGGATTAGTTAGTTGTAACAAACTTTTAACCAACTAACTAATCTATCAATCAACTAATTTACTTATTGAATGAATTCTTTAGTCTTAATACTCCCCCTCAAGCTAGGATGAAAAATATCAAGAATTCCTAGCTTGGATAGAAAGAACTGACGCTTTGACTATTCCAAGTCCATTTGTAAGTAAGTCTGCCAACTGAGCTTTAGTTCCAACACGTTTGGTTTGATCAAGCCATCTTTGAGCTTCTCTCTCACAAAATGGCAGTCTATATCAATATGCTTAGTTCTTTCATGGAAGATTGGGTTAGAAGCAATTTGCATAGCTGTTTTACTGTCACAACATAGCTTGACTGGAGTTTTGACATCAATTTTCAAATCCTTCAGCAAACCAAATAATTAAATAATTTCTGAAACTGCCGCTGCCATACTTCTGTACTCAGCCTCAGCTGAAACCCTACTCATTGTATGTTGTTTCTTTGATTTCCATGAGACCATGGACTCTCAAAGCATGATGACATATCCTGTTACTGATCTCCTAGTATTGGGACATGCTGCCCAATCTGAATCGCAAAATGCTGTCAAGTTTGTAATTGAACCTTTCTTTAATAATACTCCTTATCCTGGTGATCCCTTTAGGTATCTAAGGACTCTTAGTGCTGCATCCCTATGTGACTTCTTGGGATGTTGCATAAATTAACTTAGGACCTGTACTGCAAAACAAATGTTTGGTCTAGTTATTGTTAGATAAAGTAGATTTTCTATTAACTATTGATAACTATGTACATCAATCATAACAAGATCATCTTTATTTCCAACCAATGAATCATACTCTATTGTAGTGAGCTTAGTATTCAATTCCATAGGTGTAGAAACTAGCTTAGCACCACTTAACCCCACAGCGGACAACAACTCCAAAGTAAACTTTCTCTGATTGAGTAAAATGCCCTTATATGATCTCAATATCTCAATTGCCAGGAAGTATCTAATTTGTCCCAAGTCTTTTACTTTGAATTTGTTGTGTAAAGTCTTTTGAGCATTCTCAATCAAACTCTGATTGTTCCCTATAATTAACAAATCATCAACATACACAAGGATCATCACTATATCATCACCTGACTGTTTTTTGAACAACGAATGATCATGTGAATTCTGAACATATCCTGCTTCTAATAGAGCATTAGAAAATTTTATATTTCATTGTCTAGATGCCTGCTTTAAACCATATAAAGACTTAGTCAATTTACATACTCTAGTCTCCCCCTGTCTGTGAAAACCTTGTGGCAAAGCCATATAAACTTCTTCATATAAATTACCCTATAAGAATTCATTACTAACATCCATCTGAATGAGAGGTCAATCTTTTGAAGCTGCAATTGTAATGAGAGTTCTCACTGTTACCATCTTAGCAACTGGTGAGAAGGTCTCATGGTAATCTAACCTCTCTTTTTTACTATACCCCTTAGGTACCAACCTTGCCTTGTACTTGTCTATAGATCCATCAGCATTATTTTTTATTTTCAATACCCACTTAGAGCCAATTGCTTGTTTACCTGGTGGCAAATCCACTATATCCCAGGTATGATTACTTTCTAAAGCAGCAATCTCGTCAGTCATAGTTTTTACCCATCTGTCATCTAAAGATGCTTCTCTAAATGATTTTGGTTCCACTGGTTGAGAAAAGGTACCCAAATAGGCTTGGTAAGAGGCTGACAAATGACAATATTGAAGGTAATTGGAAATAGGATATGCACAATTTGCAGAAGACTTTGGATTAGTAATGTAGTCATCAAGCCAAGTAGGTGGTTCAGAAATTCTGGGAGGTCTTGTTTTTGTTTGCGGAATTTTGGTTGTTTGTGTATCTGGTAATGGAACCTGATTTCTTCATTTAGAGAAATATTGTCTTCTGAGATTTTAGTCACTGCATCAACCATTGTATCAATTTTAAGTGGTTCAATACCACATTCACATGATTCATCCACTGTTGTATCTAACACAACTAGAACCATACCACCAGTGGAATATACAGTACTCAATTCTGTACTATTTAACTCAAACATGTCTAACTCAGGAGACAAATTTCCTGTTTGATAAGGAGAGATATGTTCTCTGAAGACTACATCTCTGCTTACAAAGAAAGCCTTCTCAACTAAATCATACAATTTGTAACCTTTTTTGAACTTCAGAATATCCTAGAAACACTGACCTTCTAGCTCTAGAAGCAAACATATCTCCTTTTGGTAACTTGGATGCATAACATAGACAATCAAAAACTTTCAAGTGATCTATACTAGGTACTTTCTGATGTAACATCTCATAAGGAGATTTCCCTCCTAGTACTTCAGTCGGCAATTTGTTTATCAAGTACACAACAGTCCTAACACACTCTCCCCAGAAAAAAATAGAAAGAGAGCTTTGAAACCTTAAAGCTCTTGCAACTTCTAAGATATAAGTTGACACCCAATTTTGACCGACCTTTAACCATTTCTAGGAATACTTTTTGATTAAATACGTATTTTAAATTTTAGAATTTTTAGTCGACTTTGCTTGAAAATCATATATATTAGTATGTTTTACTTTATAAAATTATCGTAAATATTACTAAAATATTTTACAATTATTAATGAATTTCAAATGTTTTAAAAATTTAAATGATTTTCAATTACAAAAATACTTTAATATAGTATTTTAATTAAATAGTAATTCCTACACTTTCCTTAAAATTATTCAAATTCTAGCCTATTATATTATAATTTCTTCCAATTCTAGCCACTCCAATTAAAATTTTATTACAATCATAGCCACTCTTTCATTTCAATTCTAGACAATTTAATTGCAATTTTAGCCATTCCAATCCTCCAACCAATTTGATTTTAATTTTTCATCTTTTAATCTCATCCATCCATCTTAAAAAATAATTCCTAGATCTAATCCTAGCTCTTCATTTCAAATTAGATCAACGGTTGAGATCAACTTTTCCTATCTCTCTTTAACACCAAAAGATCTAAACCTAAAAAGATTTTTTTTTCCCTCTCTCCTCCTCTCCCCCTTCCTCACCTCCCTCTCCAGCCGCCCCCTTTTCTCCCTACATTTTTTCGGCGACCCTCACTTCTTCTCCCTCTCCCTTCGTCTTTCTCCCCTTCCCGTCCTCCTCCTCTTCTCTCCTTCATCGCCTCTTCTCCTCCCTTCTCTCTCCCCTCACCGGTGACCTCCCTTCCTCCCTCCTCCCGTCTCCCTCGTTATTTTTTCTTTTCTGGCAGGGACGCAGGCAGCAGCTCCGACAACACCAGCAGCGAGAAGCAGCAGCGACGGAGACTGCTCCGACCGGCGACGCCCCTTTCCTCCGGTTCCTCCCCCCCTCCCTTCTTCCTCTTTATCTCCTCTTCTCCCGCCTTCCTCTCCTCCTTTCTCTCCCTTTCCCTCTTCTTCCCTTCTTTCTCCCTCCGTTTCCTCCTCTGTCGCCACCCGCTCCCTCTCGCTCCCTTTCTTTTCACCTACTTCTTTTGCAGGCAGCAACTCGAGAACCAGCAAACACCAGCAACAACAGAGAGCAGCTCCGATGATCAGCAACTCCAGCGGCTCCGGCCAGCAAACACAAGCAGCAGCACCAAGCGAGGAGAACAACCAGCAGCCAGACGAGGACCACCGGAACCAGCAGCAAGCTCCGGTGGAGCATCTATTTGTCAAGGATTTCGAGTTATTAAAAAATGGATCTTAACAGATTTGTCCAGGTTAGTGTTCTTGTGTGATTTATCATTCAAGTTCTTAGTTTCATTATTAAATATGATTGTTTTTTTTTGTATACTATCGTAAAAAATCATCCCTTAATTGTAAAGTTACATTGAGATACTGTTGATGTTGTTCACTGATGAAATTGATAATCTTCAATTTAATCGATGCCTTATATTTTGCTTCTGCAGATCAACTTGTTACTATCTATTGATAATAAGAGTTTACTTTTTGATTAATTCTCCAATTGATGATTTTCTTGCAAATTTGCTCACTCATCTAATTACTCTTAATAGTTTCTTCTAATTGCCCTTTTCTATTAATAGTTGATGATAAATATGTGCTGATTTGGCTTATCTTTCGAATAAGAAAAATATTATGCAATTTTGCCTAAATATTCTATCTTCCTTATTGCTAATATTTTAGTTAGGTTCGGATTCAATTGAATCATTGTGATTGTGGTAAATATTTACTTTTCCTTCTAGAGATAATGCTTTGTCCTTATTTAAATATGTGCAGATTTTTAGTCACCTATTTTTGGTAAAAGATCTCCAATGATTGCTTCTATTATTTGTTTAAGAAAAATTGCCAAGATATGCTCTTATTAATTATTTTCTCCCTAAATTGTGTGCCCCTCTTTGCTATATAAGAGACCCCCTTTGCATTCTTTTAACAAACATTCACATCTTTGAGAAGAATTCACATTATCCAACACATTCACTCTCAATCACAAGTTGTCTCATCACTCCTCATTCTCTCATTGCTCTCTTGCTACTCTTAAAATACATTAAGATTCCGGTAAACATTCAAGTGTTCTTCTTCGCTACTTTGCTACTTTGATTTTGTTCGAGTAAAAGTTGGATCAATTTGTTTTCATTGCTACCATCTCTTTTGCTTAACTGGTTAGTATTCTTAGCATTTACATTATCCTTGCATTCACACATTTGTGTAAGTTATTTTCTGTTCTTTTCTATATATATAATTCGTCATTAAATAATTACATATGTGTCTCATCTTGACTAAATAAATTGTGATTACTTGTGTAGTTATTTGATTGCTTTGACAGGTTTCAAACTTGAAGTTCAAGTTGAAGATTAGCCATGAAGAAAGATTTATTTGTTTAATTCATATATTTGAATCTATATTTTTCTTATTTATTTATTTGAATTTTGTAATATTTGTATAACTCTAAAGCTCTCATATATAAATTTATTTGGGGGATCGTCTAAGGGAAGTGGATTTACATGCTACTTGTTCATTTTAATTTTTTTAAAGTTAGAAATCATGCCTATAGGTTTATTCTATTTTTAAATCTTTAACCACCTAGAATTATTGTTTGTAGGTGTTGTAATCTAACCAATTTTAAACATGCTTGATGCTTTGTTTGTTAATAAGTTTAAAAATAACTAGATTTCATTAATTTTTGAATGTTAAAATCAAATCCTAATAATTTAGTAGGCTGTTAGATGTTAAAAAATATGTTATAACTTTTCAGCATTGTCTTATCGCGTAGAAACCATGCCGAAGGATTAAAATGTTCATATCATTTAGATTTACAAAATCATCATATATGTGTTACTCCGTTTTTGAACACCTAGAAATCATGTTTATAGGTTTGTAAATAAAACTTTAGCATACCCACTCCAATAAAATTTATTGTGCATATTCCCCCCCCCCTCCTAAATTAACTAATATTATCAATTAGTATTCTTATTTGTCCTCTTGAAGATTTTGCACTTATGATGCAATATGTTGTTTTCTTAAAATAATAAAATAAAATCATTTCATGCATTTAACAAATTACTTGGTTTTTGAATATATTTCATAGTAAAATCTTTGAATTTAATAAATTTACTACATTAATGTTCTACTTTTTTTTTCTTCTTACAAAGTTTTGCAACATGATTTTTAAAAGTCATTATTCAATCCTCCTTTAAAACTTTAAATTGATTATGACATTGTTTTCTTTTAAAAATAAAATTATAAGCACTATCTCCTAACCTATCGTTAGTGGGAAAGTCAAAGGAATTATGAGGTCTAATTCCAATTTTTTAAACCGACGCGTCCTCGGAAGTACCACCTACCCATTTTTAAAGGAATTATGTGTATTTATATGTAAATATTCATGTGCCTATATGCAAAATGAATCTTTTAAATCATTTTCAAAAATATAAACTATTGTTATTTTTCTAAGACCGACCTCAAATCAAAATTGTTTCTATGGTGGAGGAGCGCGATTAACAATATTGTGGCATCAACCCTATAAAGAAACAAACATTTTTTAAAAAAAATAAAATTTCTATTCAAAATTTGCTCAATTTTTCAAAACTTTACTTTCACACATATCAATTGCTTAATATTTGCAATATTTGTTTATCACATAGATCATATGCTCAAATAATAAATAATTGAAGTAATCTTAATGGTTTATTTGAGGTAGCTTAAAATAAAAAAAAATAAAAATTTTATTGGCTTATCTATTTGTCTATTTTTGTCTCCTCGCTTATCTTTATCTAATTGATTAGTATTTGTTGTGTTTATTATTTCTATCACCTTCTAGCATGCTTAATATTAATTGAAATAATAACATAAGCTATTTGTTCGATTTGTTTATAACATAGTCTCGTATGTTAAAATAAAAAAAATAAATAAAAAAATTTAATTGTTTATTTATTGCTATCACCTAGCCTTGCATATCTAAACTAAATAAAAATAATAAAATAGTCTTAATTATTTTATATTTGTTATCACTTAGCAAGCTTAAATAAACTAATAAATGAAGTGACCTTGATTGCTACTTGTAACCCCCACATAGATTGCATGAGATACGGCCGGGACCCACATTTGTGGACCTCGAGGGATGCCTAACACCTTCCCCTCGAGGTAATTTGAACGCTCACCCTAATCTCTGGCTCGTTGACCTTAGCTAGACTTAGTTAGGTTAGATAGGTGCCCTAACGCGCCTTAATTCGTTAGGTGGCGACTCCAAACTCAAAATCCCAAAAGAGTTGTTAGGTCGTGCACAAAGCCCATTTTTGCGAAAAATGGGGCGCGACATAATGGCGACTCCGCTGGGGATATTAGGTTCTTACCATTACGTGTTAATTGTTTATTTATGTGGGATTTACTTTATTTTTGTCATTTAATTTTTTGTTAGGTGCTTACCATGTTTAGTTTATTTTGTTGCCTTATTTACTGTCTTCACTCCATGTTCCATCCCTTTCCCTTTTCCTTAATTGTTTATTACCATGTTTCACCTCTTCCCTTTTCCCTTATTTGCTTAATTACATGTTTATCCCATACCCTCTTTCCTTATTTGCGTGATCTTTTAATATCTTTATATGTTTGAATTCCTATATTTATTCATGCTTATTTATCTATTTATTGTTTATAAACTGTCTATATGTTTCCGCTTTCCAACTTAAATGCTAAGTGTTTATTGCTTTGATAACTGGCATTTCGCTCATACCTCCCCCAATTGGGACCCTCTTCCTTTTTTTTATTTTGTTCTCGTGATGTTGTGCCTTTGCACCTCTCACAACTACTCCAATTTTATTCAAATACCCATTATAGCGAGTCGGCATATGCGTGGACGTAACGGATAGTTTTACTACCGCGAAACCACGAGCCTCTCGCATTGAATTCTTTTCAAGTCCGTGTCAAGCCAACTCTTAGAAGTCCTTGTTAGGTCATACATGCTGCATAAACCATAGGTGGTTTGACCATTGGCGTCAATCCACATAATTAGTAGCCACCCTATTGTCTAAAGGGCCCCAACACCCTTTAGACAAATTGCATACTTATGTGTCAATTTGATAATCATATTTAAATCAAGTCATTATGTCAAAATGGAGTTAAACACTTTCTTTGACTCTAAACTTCAATTTGGAAAAGTATAACTTGAATCAATTATGTGACCTTATTCTATTAACTGTTATAATTGTCCCACTTTGAGGGTATTGTGTCATTTATTTGAAATTATAATTTTGGCTCACTATATAATCACTCGCTTTTGTGTTTATTTACTTCTTTGACTAAAGTTTGTCTAGTATTTGGATTTTGGGCTCGACTAAGAATCTGCAATATGACAAACATGTTCAACCTTCGAAAAAATCACACCTCTTCTCGTCCAACACAAAGTACCTTTTGGACCATCTCTCCTCGTCCTACTCAGACCCTCTCTCAACAAAGGTCTCCCACACGCCTCAACTTTGATACTTTACAATATGAGAGAATAGGTGACAAAATAGAGAAGTCTAAGCTAGATGCTCTGCAGCGAAAAATGCATGACTTGGAGAAAAAAGTGAATGGAGGACTAAACTCAATACCTACTCATGACCTAAGGTATAAAAATTTATGCCTACACCCAGGAGTTGAATTGCCGTCGGGATTTAAAATTCCAAAATTCAACATGTTCGACGGACGTGGGGATCCAGTAGCACATCTCAAAGATTTTTGTAGCAGGCTAGTTGGCTTAGAAAATAATGAACCTCTCCTAATGAGGTTATTTATTCAAAGCTTATCAGGAATAGCCTTCACTTGGTACGTCAAACAAGACTTCGACAAATGGCTCGCATGGGAAGACATGGCTCGAGACTTTGTGGAACAATACAAGTTTAATAAAAAGGTTGACCCTACAATGTTAAATTTGCTCAAATTGAAGAAATTAAGTCATGAATCTTTTGAGGAATATGTCATACGGTGGAGAACGGAAGCCTCCAAAATACGTCACTTACCGCATGAAGAGGAGTTGGTCCAAACTCTCATCAGATCACTTGAGGGTATATACTACGAAACCCTGTTCTTCGCTGGTATTTCAAAGTTTCGACAGTCTAATTCGAATTGGAAAAGAGTTAGAATATGGCATTCAATCTGAAAGAATTACTGATACACAAATTCCTCTCCAAGTCCTGAAAAAATCATTAAATGAAAGGAACGAAGATGCATCAACCTATGTACCTCTGAAACAAAGTAATCAGAATATTGAGCAAATTCGTGCTATTCTTGAGCCTTCCAACCCTCAAGTATCTCAACATAAAGTGAGGAAACCTCGTGTCTTCACTCCCTTAAGGGAAACTTTGACCGACATTTTCCAGAGATTATGGGCTAAAGGACTTCTAAGACCAATAAATAGATGGAATCCCAAGCACTCTACTTCAAACTTTGATCTATCCAAAAATTGTGCCTATCATTCAAACATTCAAGGTCATGACACCGAAGTATGTGCAGCATTGAGAAATAAGATTCAGAATATGATTGAAAAAGGAAAAATTATAGTGCAACAAGGACCACAAAACAACAATTGCAATCCTTCTATGGCGAATACATTCATCGTTCAAGCAGATCCTACAAAGATGTACGTTAGGCACTTGACAAGGAAGCGTAAATCACATCAGAGAAATTGAAGGACAAGACTCTTATGAACAAAGTTGGCTTTATTGTTCTCAGACCTTATGCCCAAAGCCTTCCTCATTCCTTTCATTTTTCCTTGTAATTCTGAATTACGTTTGACCTGATTTCCTTTTTGGATATGTAGGCAACCCTTGATGGGTCCGGTCTCTATCAAATAAATTTCCTTTCTTTCCCATGGTCATTCAAAACACTCATTTACAAATTCAAATCTAGGCTAATTGACAATCCATGAACATAATTGACACTTGAATTCAAAGTCGAGCCTTAATGTCCAAATACAAGACAATCACTTTCTTTGGAACTTACAATTTTTCTTTGAGTGAAGCAGGATCAAAAATTCCCTACTAATAAACTAAGGCAGAATTTTTGAGTAAACCTCAAAAATTTTCATAGAGTAACAAAGTGAGTATATATCTTATACTCTAAACTGGGGCAGAAATTTTTGAGAAATCCTCAAAAATTTCATCACAACGGAATGCAACTCTAAAGGCAAAACAAGCACAGGTATGACCATCTCTCGCCTTTTGAATTTATGATTTTTCTCTGGATGCAGGAATAAATTATATATGAGCGTACTGTCATATTTAGGAGCTCCTATGTAAGTCATACTATCCTCAGATTATTTTTGAAGAGGCTATTATCAATTTTCTTCTACGACTGATTGAATATATATTTAAGCTCTCCCGCCTTATTATAATACGACATTTAGGCTCTTCCGCCTTACAATAGGATACTTAGGCTCTTCTGCCTTACAATACGATGTTTAGGCTCGTCTGCCTTACAATACGACATTTAGGCTCGTTTGCCTTACAATACGACATTTAGGCTCTTCCGCCTTACAATAGGATGTTTAGGCTTTTCCGCCTTAAAATATGATGTTTATGCTCGTATGCCTTACAATATACCATTTAGACTCTTCTGCCTTACAACAGGATGCTTACATACATCTACCTTACAACCAAACATTTTCCGTCTATAGTATTATATCGCTATACTATCAAATCTATTGGAGTTTGACGTTATTCTTCGGAGATGGATTTTAATCCTTCAAGAAGTTTAAGACTATCAAGGCTTGCACTACGTTTCAAACAGATAAGCTTCTTATCACCTCTTGTCATTTATTTAGAACTCATATTTTATTATTATTGGACATACTTTATCTATTTATAAGCTAACATTTTATCTAGAATTTGCAGATATGATTGATCGCCCCTGATTACAATTATCATGTTATCACCTATCACAACAAAGACCCTATCAATTCTTTGCTCCGATCCTTGCTCAAAGGCTGATAACCTCACTCTATCATGCTCTTCCTGCTTTCCTGTCATACTCTTTTAGCCTCTCAATCTCTCTCTTCTCGCTACTGTAATCTTATCCATTCATACGGATATCGTGCCTTCTGAATACCTTAGCGCTCTTTCAACTTTTAAGAGTTTCATTTGCTCTTGAATCTAGAACTACAGACAACCTGATTCTCGTATAACCAGAGATATGTAGGCGACTTAATACCAAGGTCTCAGTCGTACCCTTTTTCAACTCTATATCGTTTCAATTGATCCAACTGACATCTCTCGTCGGTCGGACAAAATCGGCTACTAAGTCAACGTTGGTTGCCCGACAATTCATTCTTCATTCTCAATCAACCAAGGGGCAGCTGTTGACACACAATTTTTACCGACCTTTAACCATTTCTAGGAATACTTTTCGATTAAATACATATTTTAAATTTTAGAATTTTTAGTCGACTTTGCTTGAAAATCATATATGTTAGTATGTTTTACTTTATAAAAATATCATAAATATTACTAAAATATTTTACAATTATTAATGAATTTCAAATGTTTTAAAAATTTAAATGATTTTCAATTACAAAAATATTTTAATGTAGTATTTTAATTAAATCGTAATTCCTACACTTTCCTTAAAATTATTTAAATTCAAGCCTATTCTATTATAATTTCTTCCAATTCTAGCCACTCCAATTAAAATTTTATTACAATCATAGCCACTCTTTCATTTCAATTCTAGCCAATTTAATTGCAATTTTAGCCATTCCAATCCTCCAACCAATTTGATTTTAATTTTTCATCGTTTAATCTCATCCATCCATCTTAAAAAATAATTCCTAGATCTAATCCTAGCCCTTCATTTCAAATTAGATCAACGGTTGAGATCAACTTTTCCTATCTCTCTTTAACACCAAAAGATCTAAACCAAAAAAGATTTTTTTTCCCTCTCTCCTCCTCTCCCCCTTCCTCACCTCCCTCTCCAGCCGCCCCCTTTTCTCCCTACATTTTTCCGGCGACCCTCTCTTCTTCTCCATCTCCTTCATCTTTCTCCCCTTCCCGTCCTCCTCCTCTTCTCTCCTTCTCTCTCCCCTCACCGGCGTCCTCCTTGCCTCCCTCCTCCCGTCTCCCTCGTTATTTTTTCTTTTCTGGCAGGGACGCAGGCAGCAGCTCCGACAACACCAGCAGCGAGAAGCAGCAGCGATGGAGGCTGCTCCGACCGGCGACGCCCCTTTCCTCCGCTTCCTCCCCCCTCCCTTCTTCCTCTTTATCTCCTCTTCTCCCGCCTTCCTCTCCTCCTTTCTCCCCTTTCCATCTTCTTCCCTTCTTTCTCCCTCTGTTTCCTCCTCTGTCGCCACCCTCTCCCTCTCGCTCCCTTTCTTTTCACCTACTTCTTTTGCAGGCAACAACTCGAGAACCAGCAAACACCAGCAACAACAGAGAGCAGCTCCGATGATCAGCAACTCCAGCGGCTCTGGCCAGCAAACACAAGCAGCAGCACCAAGCGAGGAGAACAACCAGCAGCCAGACGAGGACCATCGGAACCAGCAGTAAGCTCCGGTGGAGCATCTATTTGTCAAGGATTTCGAGTTATTAAAAAATGAATCTTAACAGATTTATCCAGGTTAGTGTTCTTGTGCGATTTATCATTCAAGTTCTTAGTTTCATTATTAAATATGATTGTTTTTTTTGTATACTATCGTAAAAAATCATCCCTTAATTATAAAGTTACATTGAGATACTGTTGATGTTGTTCACTGATGAAATTGATATTCTTTAATTTAATCTATGCCTTATTATTTGCTTCTGCAGATCAACCTGTTACTATATATTGATAATAAGAGTTTGCTTTTTGATTAATTCTCCAATTGATGATTTTCTTGCCAATTTGCTCACTCATCTAATTACTCTTAATAGTTTCTTCTAATTGCCCTTTTTATTAATAGTTGATGATAAATATGTGCTGATTTGGCTTATCTTTCGAATAAGGAAAATATTATGCAATTTAGCCTAAATATTCTATCTTCCTTATTGCTAATATTTTAGTTAGGTTCGGATTCAATTGAATCATTGCGATTGTGATAAATATTTAATTTTCCTTCTAGAGATAATGCTTTGTCCTTATTTAAATATGTGCAGATTTTTAGTCACCTATTTTTGGTAAAAGATCTCCAGTGATTACTTATATTATTTGTTTTAAGAAAAATTGCCAAGATATGCTCTTATTAATTATTTTCTGTTGGGTTTTAGCAAGTGTGAATGGGAAAAGAAAAGAGAGAATATGAAATGTGAGGGAACTACTTCTGAGGGAAAATGAAAAGTCATTTGCAAAGTGCAAATGAAAAGTCATTTCTTATAAATTTGCAGGTAACAGTAACATTCCGAAAAGTTGTTACTCCTTCTGAAAAGTCGTTACTTTTCGAAAAGTCGTTACTTTCCAAAAAGTAGTTATTTTCCTAACAGACACAATTTTTTGAAAAGTTGTTATTTTTTCCAAAAGACACAACTTTCTGGATAAAATGGGTCTGAACAGATTTCACTGAACAGACATGTTCCTTGCTGAAAATGGCTATAAAAGGAAGTCAATTTTTGATTTTTTAATCACTGAAAATTTTTTCTTTCTCTGCATTTATTTTTCTCTCAAATAAAATCAAAGTGTCGATCGACTGAGTCTGTGTGACTTGTTGCTGTTCTTAAGTTCGTTGAAGTTAAAGAAGTTTGAGGTACCGCTATTTCTTTAACAGGTTTAATCCGTTTTATCTTGGGAGAAATTAATCCATAACCTTGGGTACAGTGAGGGGATTAAATTTCTTAAGGACACAGAGTAGTTTCTGTGGACTCGGATTAATTCTTGTATTTTATATTTTTTCTGCTTCATCTTATTTCTGTTTCTGTTTCTGTTTATTAACTTTATAAATACAAGTTATTGTAAGAATAACAATCTTAAGAAATTTAACAGTTTCTGTATTTGAGGTTTCTGGAGATTAAAACCTTTATGGTTTTCTACTCTGCTTGAATTTTTAAAATTCATTCGATTAACGATTAAAAGAACATAAAAACTTTATCGTTAAATCAGAAACAGTTTGTGTAAAGATTTGTTCTTTACTGTTAGTATTTTAAATACTTAATTTATCTGCCATTTGTGACAGAAAAAAAAATAAAAATGACTAATTCAAGTCAAACAAATGCTGGAACAGTAAGTGCTGCAACAACGATTGCACATAATCGTTCAAATGCTGCCTTAGCACCGGCTGAGAAACCTGCAAAGTTTTCTGGAGTCGACTTTAAGAGATGGCAGCAAAAGATGTTCTTCTATCTCACTACGTTGAGTCTGCAGAAGTTCATCAATGAGAATGTTCCTGTTATGTCAGATGAAACTCCGACTGATGAACGATTCTTGGTAACAGAAGCATGGACACACTCAGATTTTTTGTGTAAAAATTATATTTGAGTGGTCTGCAAGATGATCTGTACAATGTGTACAGCAATGCAAAAACCTCAAAAGAACACTGGGATGCTTTAGAAAAGAAGTACAAAACAGAAGATGCCGGAATGAAGAAATTCATTGTGGCAAAATTTCTGGACTTTAAGATGATAGACAGTAAGACTGTCGTCACCCAAGTTCAAGAATTACAGGTCATAATCCATGATCTCCTTGCTGCAGGTATAAATTTATTTAATGCCTATGTTAGAAATATTAAGTTTTCCCTTAATACTCACATAACCTTTAATGTAGGATTGATTGTGAATGATGCTTTTCAAGTGGCTGCAATTATTGAAAAGTTACCTCCATTGTGGAAGGACTTTAAAAACTACTTGAAACACAAACGCAAGGAGATGACTGTTGAAGATCTCATAGTAAGGTTGAGAATCGAAGAGGATAATAAGGCTGCAGAAAAGAGGTCACGTGGTAATTCAGCAATATCTGGAGTAAATTTTGTTGAAGAAGATTCCACAAAATTAAAGAAAAGAAAGAAAGCATCTGGTCCAAAAAGCAATCCTCCTAAGAAGAAATTCAATGGAAACTGCTTTAATTGTGGTAAACATGGTCATAGGGCTAATGAATGCCGGGGTCCTAAGAAGGACAAGAAAAAGAAGGATCAAGCAAACTTGGCTGAATCCAAAGGAGAAATGGACGATCTCTGTGCAATGCTTTCAGAATGTAACTTGGTTGGAAATCCAAGAGAATGGTGGATAGATTCTGGTGCCTCATGCCATGTTTGTGCCAACAAAGAATTATTTTCATCATATACTCCAGCACTTACAGATGAAAAATTGTTTATGGCAAACTCCGCTGTTGCAAAGGTGGAAGGAACTGGCAAAGTCCTATTAAAGATGACATCAGGCAAGGTGGTGACTTTGAATAGGGTCTCATATGTTCCAGAATTGAGAAAGAATTTAGTTTCAATTCCTGTTCTGACCAAGAATGGATTTAAATGTGTATTTGTTTCTGATAAAGTAGTAGTAAGCAAAAATGATATGTATGTAGGAAAAGGCTACCTTAGTGATGGCCTTTTCAAACTCAATGTAATTGCAGTTGATATGAATAAAGATTTTGCTTCTTCTTACTTGCTTGAGTCTAAATGTTTATGGCATGAACGTTTGGGACACGTTAATAACAAAACCTTGCGAAAACTGATTAACTTAAATATTTTGCCAAAATTTGAGTGCAATAAATCAAAATGTCAAATTTGTGTTGAATCTAAGTATGCTAAGCATTCTTATAAATCTGTTGAAAGGAATTCAAATCCTTTAGAATTGATTCACACTGATATTTGTGACATGAAGTCAACACCATCACGTGGTGGGAAAAAGTATTTCATAACTTTTATTGACGATTGCACTAGATATTGTTATGTCTATTTGCTAAATAGTAAGGATGAAGCAATAGATGCATTTAGGCAATATAAAACTGAAGTTGAAAATCAGTTAGATAAAAAGATCAAAATGATCAGAAGTGATAGAGGTGGAGAATATGAATCTCCATTTGCAGAAATATGTTTAGAAAATGGAATAATCCATCAAACTACTGCTCCCTACACTCCTCAGTCTAATGGAATTGCAGAAAGAAAAAACCGAACTTTAAAAGAAATGATGAATGCTTTACTTATAAGTTCAGGTTTACCACAGAACTTGTGGGGGGAAGCTATCCTTACAGCAAATCAGATACTTAACAGAGTGCCTCACTCAAAGACAAATGTAATTCCATATGAGAAATGGAAAGGTAGAAAACCCAATTTGAAATATTTCAAAGTGTGGGGGTGTCTAGCCAAAGTCCAAGTTCCTATACCTAAGAGGGTAAAAATAGGACCTAAGACTGTGGATTGTGTATTCATTGGATATGCCACAAACAGTAAGGCATGTCGATTTTTGGTTCATAAGTCCGAACATCCGGATATTCATGATAATACGGTAATGGAATCAGATAGTGCTGAATTTTTTGAACATATCTATCCGTATAAAACTAGACTTGAGTCATCTAGTGGGGGATCTAAACAACCCAGAGAAGAACCAAAAGAGAATGAACAAAATGAAGAAAGTCCAAGACGCAGTAAACGTCAAAAGACATCTACTTCATTTGGATCAGATTTTGTAACATTTCTTCTTGAAAGTGAGCCTCAAACATTCAAGGAAGCAATGTTGTCTAGCGACTCAACCTCTTGGAAGGAGGCTGTTAATAGTGAAATTGAATCAATCTTAAGCAATCATACTTGGGAGTTGGTTGATCTTCCTCCAGGGAACAAACCCTTGGGTTCAAAATGGATCTTTAAAAGGAAGATGAAAGATGATGGAACTATTGAAAAATATAAAGCAAGACTTGTTGTCAAAGGTTTTAGACAAAAAGAAGGTCTTGATTATTTTGACACATACTCGCCAGTGACTAGGATTACATCAATTCGGATGTTAATTGCACTAGCTGCAGTATACGGTCTTGAAATTCATCAAATGGATGTGAAAACAGCCTTCTTAAATGGAGAGCTTGAAGAGGAAATTTACATAGAACAGCCTGAGGGTTTTGTAGTTCCTGGTAAAGAAAAGAAAGTGTGCAAACTTATTAAGTCACTTTATGGGCTAAAACAAGCACCAAAACAATGGCATGCAAAGTTTGATCAAACCATGTTGTCAAATGGATTTAAGATCAATGAATGTGATAAATGTGTTTACATTAAAGATACTCCAAATCAGGAAGTTATTTTATGCCTATATGTAGATGATATGCTTATAATGAGCAAAGACATTGCTAATATAAAAGCTACAAAGCGTATGCTTGCTAGTAAGTTTGATATGAAAGATTTAGGAGTTGCTGATGTGATATTAGGAATTAAAATTCTTAAAACTCCTAACGGTCTAGCATTGTCTCAAACTCATTATATTCAAAAGATACTTGAAAAATTCAAATTTTTGAATTTTAAAAGGGCAAAGACTCCAATTGATGTAAATCTTCATCTTGCAAAGAATAAAGGCGAAAGTCAGTCTCAATTGGACTATGCTAGCGTATTGGGAAGCTTAATGTATGTCATGAATTGTACACGACCAGACATAGCTTGCGCTATCAGTAAACTGAGTCGATACACAAGTAATCCTAATCATAATCATTGGTTGGCAATGAAGAGAGTTTTGGGATACTTAGATGACACTCAAAACTATGCTTTACATTACAACAGATATCCAGCCGTTCTTGAAGGATATAGTGATGCAAATTGGATTACTGGGTCAACTGAAACAAAATCCACAAGTGGATACGTTTTTACTATTGGTGGAGGAGCAATATCTTGGAAATCATCCAAACAAACATGTATAGCTCGCTCTACAATGGAGTCTGAATTCATTGCTTTAGACAAGGCAGGTGAAGAAGCTGAATGGCTCCGGAATTTCTTAGAAGATATTCCATTTTGGCCCAAACCAATGGCCCCTATATGCATACATTGTGATAGTCAAGCTGCAATAGGAAGGGCTGGAAGCATTATGTATAACGGCAAGTCTCGTCACATAAGACGAAGACATAACTCTGTGAGACAACTACTCTCTAGTGGAATTATCACAATTGACTATGTGAAGTCAAAAGATAATGTGTCGGATCCACTTACAAAAGGCCTAAATAGAGAGGGAGTTGAGAAATCATCGACGGGAATGGGACTATGGCCGAGAACAAGTCATCGTGGCGGTAACTCTACCTAGAAGACTGGAGATCCCAAGATCTAGGTTCAAGGAGATAAAACAAAGTCATTGATGACGGTTCAACATTGTCAAAGGAAAAGAAAAAATTATTATTATTTTATGGTCCATTCTCATGATGAGACAATGTTTAGTAACCAGGATAAAGACATAAGGACTTTTTAATGGTTTCTAAGTTTGATACAGGGAATATCAAATGGTGTATCTATGGGATAACACATTTAGAAATCACCTATGTAAGTGTGAAGTGTAAGCCGCTTCAAGGAGAATCCGGTAAGGCCAGTTCTTTAAGCACTTACTATCCAAGATGTGTTCATGGCTGAAACGAACAAAACAATGAGAACTAAGAACAGTTCAAGGGTTGATTGTGTGACATATGTTGTCTAGGTATACACCAAAGCTCGACGGTTCAAAGATATCAAATCTACCGATTGACCGAGTATATCCGATATATGTTCACTACGGAAAGTTTAAAGGGAAACCTACTTATCCAGATGCGATTAACCTTTACCTACAAGACACACAAGTTTTTACATGCATATGTTTTAACAATAGCCTTCCCCATTCATGTGGGGGATTGTTGGGTTTTAGCAAGTGTGAATGGGAAAAGAAAAGAGAGAATATGAAAAGTGAGGGAACTACTTTGGAGGGAAAATGAAAAGTCATTTGCAAAGTGCAAATGAAAAGTCATTTCTTATAAATTTGCAGGTAACAGTAACATTCCGAAAAGTTGTTACTCCTTCCGAAAAGTCGTTACTTTTCGAAAAGTCGTTACTTTCCAAAAAGTAGTTATTTTCCTAACAGACACAATTTTTTGAAAAGTTGTTATTTTTTCCAAAAGACACAACTTTCTGGATAAAATGGGTCTGAACAGATTTCACTGAACAGACATGTTCCTTGCTGAAAATGGCTATAAAAGGAAGTCAATTTTTGATTTTTTAATCACTGAAAATTTTTTCTTTCTCTGCATTTATTTTTCTCTCAAATAAAATCAAAGTGTCGATCGACTGAGTCTGTGTGACTTGTTGCTGTTCTTAAGTTCGTTGAAGTTAAAGAAGTTTGAGGTACCGCTATTTCTTTAACAGGTTTAATCCGTTTTATCTTGGGAGAAATTAATCCATAACCTTGGGTACAGTGAGGGGATTAAATTTCTTAAGGACACACAGTAGTTTCTGTGGACTCGGATTAATTCTTGTATTCTATATTATTTTCTGCTTCATCTTATTTCTGTTTCTGTTTCTGTTTATTAATTTTATAAATACAAGTTATTGTAAGAATAACATTTTCTCCCTTAATTGTGTGCTCCTCTTTGCTATATAAGTCTTTTAACAGACATTCACATCTTTGAGAAGAATTCACATTATCCAACACATTCACTCTCAATCACAAGTTGTCTCATCACTCCTCATTCTCTCATTTCTCTCTTGCTACTCTTAAAATACATTAAGATTCCGGTAAACATTCAAGTGTTCTTCTTCGCTACTTTGCTACTTTGATTTTGTTCGAGTAAAAGTTGGATTAATTTGTTTTCATTGCTACCATCTCTTTTGCTTAACTGGTTAGTATTCTTAGCATTTACATTATCCTTGCATTCACACATTTGTGTAAGTTATTTTCTGTTCTTTTCTATATGTATAATTCGTCATTAAATAATTACATATGTGTCTCATCTTGACTAAATAAATTGTGATTACTTGTGTAGTTATTTGATTGCTTTGACAGGTTTCAAACTTGAAATTCAAGTTGAAGATTAGCCATGAAGAAAGATTTCTTTGTTTAATTCATATATTTGAATCTATATTTTTCTTATTTATTTATTTGAATTTTGTAATATTTGTATAACTCTAAATCTCTCATATATAAATTTATTTGGGGGATCGTCTAAGGGGAGGGGATTTACATGCTACTTGTTCATTGTAATTTTTTAAAAGTTAGAAATCATGCCTATAGGTTTATTCTATTTTTAAATCTTTAACCATCTAGAATTATTGTTTGTAGGTGTTGTAATCTAACCAATTTTCAACATGCTTGACGCTTTGTTTGTTAATAAGTTTAAAAATAACCAGATTTCATTAATTTTTGAATGTTAAAATTAGGGGTGGGCATAAAAACCGGAAAACCGAAACACCGAACCGAACCGAAATTTTTCAGAATTTCGGTTTCGGTATTTTGGTTTTCGGTTCGGTATTCGGTTTAATTTTTTGTATTTTCGGTATTTCGGTTCGGTTTTCGGTACATATTACTTTGGAATTCGGTATTTCGGTTTAAACCGAAATATTATATTATAATTTATAAATTATATTATATTTAATAATTATTAATATTAAATAAATTTTTTAAAAAAAATAAGAAACTTTAAGTTGAAATATCAAAGCCCATTAAGTTGAAATATCAAAGCCCATTAAGTTGAAAAATCAAACAAAAAATTGAAAAAATTGTAAAGTTTAAAATTTTAAAAAGCCCACTAAACAGGCCCATTAAAAAACCGAAATAAAAAACCGAACCGAATTAACAAAAACCAAACCGAATTAACAAAAACCGAACCGAACCGAAATATTTCGGTTCGGTATTCGGTACGCAATTTACAAAAACCGAAAACCGAAAAAACCGAAAAAAAAAACCGAACCGAACCGAAATACCGAATGCCCACCCCTAGTTAAAATCAAATCCTAATAATTTAGTAGGCTGTTAGATGTTAAAAAATATGTTATAACTTTTCAGCATTGTCTTATCACGTAGAAACCATGCCGAAGGATTAAAATGTTCATATCATTTAGATTTACAAAATCATCATATATGTGTTACTCCGTTTTTGAACACCTAGAAATCATGTTTATATGTTTGTAAATAAATTTTTTAGCATACCCACTCCAATAAAAATTTTTGTG
Organism: Solanum pennellii; assembly: GCF_001406875.1. Classification (NCBI taxonomy): domain Eukaryota; kingdom Viridiplantae; phylum Streptophyta; class Magnoliopsida; order Solanales; family Solanaceae; genus Solanum; species Solanum pennellii. The sequence continues at coordinate 38,625,379 of NC_028642.1, read as the reverse complement.
CATATTTTTCACCCCTCCTAAATTAACTAATATTATCAATTAGTAATCTTATTTGTCCTCTTGAAGATTTCGCACTTATGATGCAATATGTTGTTTTCTTAAAATAATAAAATAAAATCATTTCATGCATTTAACAAATTACTTGGTTTTTGAATATATTTCATAGTAAAATCTTTGCATTTAATAAATTTACTACATTAATTTTCTACTTTTTTTTTCTGCTTACAAAGTTTTGCAAAATGATTTTTAAAAGTCATTATTCAATCCTTCTTTAAAACTTTGGATTGATTATGACATTGTTTTCTTTTAAAAATAAAATTATAAGCACTATCTCCTATCTATCGTTAGTGGGAAAGTCAAAAGAATTACGAGGTCTAATTCCAATTTTTTAAACTGACGCGTCCCCGGAAGTACCACCTACCCATTTTTAAAGGAATTATGTGTATTTATATGTAAATATTCATGTGCCTATATGCAAACTGAATCTTTTAAATCATTTTCAAAAATATAAACTATTGTTATTTTTCTAAGACCGACCTCAAATCAAAATTGTTTCTATGGTGGAGGAGCGCGATTAACAATATCGTGGCATCACCCCTATAAAGAAACAAACATTTTTTAAAAAAAAATAAAATTTCTATTCAAAATTTGCTCAATTTTTCAAAACTTTACTTTCGCACATATTAATTGCTTAATATTTGCAATATTTATTTATCACATAGATCGTATGCTCAAATAATAAATAATTGAAGTAATCTTAATGGTTTATTTGAGGTAGCTTAAAATAAAAATAAAAAAATTTATTGGCTTATCTATTTGTCTATTTTTGTCTCCTCGCTTATCTTTATCTTTGATTAGTATTTGTTGTGTTTATTATTTCTATCACCTTCTAGCATGCTTAATATTAATTGAAATAATAACAGAAGCTATTTGTTCGATTTGTTTATAACATAGTCTCGTATGTTAAAATAAAAAAAAAAATTGATTGTTTATTTATTGCTATCACCTAGCCTTGCATATCAAAACTAAATAAAAATAATAAAATAGTCTTAATTGTTTTATATCCGTTATCACTTAGCAAGCTTAAATAAACTAATAAATGAATTGACCTTGATTGCTACTTGTAACCCCCACATAGATTGCATGAGATACGGCCGGGACCCACATTTGTGGACCTCGAGGGATGTCTAACACCTTCCCCTCGAGGTAATTTGAACCCTTTCCCTAATCTCTGGTTCGTTGACCTTAGCTAGACTTAGTTAGATTAGATAGGTGCCCTAACGCGCCTTAATTCGTTAGGTGGCGACTCCAAACTCAAAATCCCAAAAGAGTTGTTAGGTCGTGCACAAAACACCTTTAACGGGCTCTTCAAGATTTTATTACTCAGCAATTGTGAAGTGTGAGTTAAAGTGACTAAATGTTGGAGAGAATAATAAATTTTAAAAAATAATGATGTGATTATAAATTCTATTTACATGTGAATTAAATGGTTAGTAGATATAAATGTGGGGCTGTTTTAACAAAATATAAACTCATGAATCAATTTTGTACTAAAATATCTCCAATCATGATATGGTATTCCCATATGATTTCATATCAAGGTTTTTGAAGAATATGAAATCATATCTCATGAGATGAAATCATGAAATGAAATCAGTGTAAAATCACATATTCAAACGTGATTTCATCTCACAATATCATATCGTGATATGATATCGCATAACTAAACCCTACTTAGTATATAGATTTCATTCTGAAAACTACCATGAAGTCAGAAAATAAACAACAAGGGAAGGACTTGTATATTTTATTAATTTACCTTTGAAATCAGCTTAACTTTTTTTTATATGAGAAAAGACAGAAAGTAACCATTAAAGTTGTCCCGAATTTTAAAAAGACATTTTAACTTTGTAACTGTCCTATTACCCAACTAAACAATTATGAACCGGTATTATTATATAATTTTTCGATCAGCCCCAAATTTTAAGAAGCAAGTGTGTCACACACCAATCAATACATGACACGTGTTAATTTAATTAAAAATATATTTTCTTTTTCATTTTAAGTTTTTCATTTATCTTTTTTTCTCTCTCTCTTACTTTTTGGACTTTAATTTTGATTTATTTTAAATTTCATTCTATCTTCCACCTTTCTTCATTTTCTTGTTTTTTTCTTCACCTCCCACCCCTCATGTCAAATTGAATCTCACTCCCATTTTTTTTTCTTTTCTTTTTGTTCTTCTTCTCCGGTCAAATTTTATTCATAAGATTATTTATACTTTACTAAATTATTGATAACAAAATTAATTATTTTCTAAATAATTTAATATTTTAAAGTATCATCAACTACTCATTTTCATATAAATCCAAAATTAGAATCATAATTTTAAAAGAATAAATTAATTTTCGATTGAAAGAACTTAATTGAAATCGGATAAAACAAAAACTATATGATACTCCCTAATCATCTCATTAATTTAGCTCATTTTCATATAATTTCAAAACTAGAAATGATAATTTTGAAATAATCATAATTCTCCGAAATATGAAAAAGTTTAATTGAAATTTGGATTAAAAAAAATAAATAATACTGATTAATCATCTTGAAATCTAATGTGCTTATCAAATTGTTCGAATGTAATATAATGTTTAGATATAGTTTTAAACTAAAGAGATAGTTAAGCTAATAATAGTAAAAAGGGAGATGAAATTGTGATAAAAAGTGACATTTAAAGTGAGGATCTTCAATTAAGATGAAAATGATTTTTTGAAGAAGAAGGAAGAAAGAAAAAGAAAAAAATAATAAGGAGAAAAAGTTAAAATAATAAGAAAAACAAGAAAATGTATTCTATAGGAAAATACTTGGAAAAATAAAATTATATTCGTTTTTTTGTTTGCTGACGCTCTTTAAGAGAGTGCATACACTCTCCATGTCAGATAGACAATAAATGATGTAATAATATCAATTCAGAATTGTTTAGGGGGATAATAGGACGCTTGCATAGTTTAGGTGTCTTTTTGAAAATTCGAAACAACTCAGGTGTTACTTTATGTCTTTTCTCTTTTTATAAATAACAACTAACTATTCTTGAAATTAAAAGATTATGATTTAATCTTATCAAGTAACAATTTTAACACTCCTAAATTTATAAATGACGATATAATTTATAAATGACGATATTATAAATAAATATATAGTCACTCACTCCTAATATTGAATTATTTTAATCGTAGCTTGTTTCCCATGTGGGGAAGAAGAAATATATATAAAACATGTAATATTAACTGTCCAGCACTAGAGGCAGACAACTTAACGTGGCACCACCTCTTCCCACTTGTTTCCCTAGTTCGTACGTGCAGTTTCGGATTCAAAATTTTATTAAGAGACTAAAATAATGCTTAAAAATTTAAACATATTATACCAACCTCTAACCTTAGGTTTAAGGTTCAACATTTATATGCATTACCAATTTTATATATATATTGATTTTATATATTATATAACTTTTTGTCAAATAAATCTCAATTTTCACATATAATGAATATAAAAATTATATTTGTATATTATATCTATAGTTGTATAATTGCGCTCCATAACAAATTTTATATTTACTATGGAGCTTTTGATTGTATAATTCACTAGATACATTTAATTTTATACAAATTATTCTGTTTTGTATAAATTCATTTTGTACATTGTAATTTGTAAGATTTGTATTTGTATAATTATAAGTGTATAGGACGAAAAAATATATATATTTGTATTATATATACACTTTTATCTTGTTTTATACAAATACAAACATATTTTGTACATTTTATATATTATGGGTACTTATATATCGAAAATGACTAACTGTATACTGAACCAGATGACAAAAAACAAAATGTTTAGTGCGAATTACAAATAAAATAAACTATGACTATAAAATATAATTTAAATTAATAATTTTCTATTTGATATAAATTTCCCGAATTTTCCTTTATCATATTGCAAGCAAACAAAATTTCACTATTAAATAAAGTTTGCTTGTAATAGGTGATTACGTATAGCAACTTTGACACACAAACATAAATAATCTATTAAATTGGATAAAAGTGTAGAATTTCTTTATTGGTATTCTAATTGAAAATAATTGAATTTTCTCATGGAGGATATTAGGGGTACAACTTTATTTTGTTTGTTATAAAGTACCTTTTTATAGCAGCCAAAGGATTTGTGTGCTCAAAGATAAACAAACTCCTTTTTCTCTTTCAAAAATATTGGTCCCAAATACTGTGCTTTTTCTTTGCAATTATTGATGGCTACCCAAACAAGTTATCATCTTTTGCTTTCTTTTCTTCTTCCTTTCTTATTATGGACATTATCCAACTAAGTGTCAATTGATCATGTGTATGATTATTTTATTTAAAAATTTAAACGGTTAAAAAATTAACATACTTTTTATCTATTTAGTTTTGTCATCCAAAAATACTCGTACTCATTTGCGATCCAAACTCCCTTTTTTGTTTTGTGAAACACATACAAAGTTTTTACTTCTAGTTGATATTAATATTCTCACCAATTTTTATACAAGTTTTTAAATTATTTATATCAGATATAATTATTATTCTCACCAACTAAAGTTATAGTAGTTGAATTTATAATTCTTATAATCATTTATATCGAGAAATACATGCTTAACGTGAGGAGATTGTCCATATCATGAGGAAGGATTATATTAAAGAGTCATACATTACAACTCAATTTCATTTTCTTTTACTGGATTCAAGTTTGATTAATAAATGTCATATCATTTAGGATTGTTGTGTGATAGTGCATTATATTTATATTATGAATTTTTGTTTTTTTAGTAAGATAGTATAAATAAACTGGGGCTATGTTGATAGCTATCACAAGTTATGTGGTTCTTATTATTATGAGCAAAAAAGTATTAACTTAAAAAAAAAAATTTGTATGTCCAAACAAAGCTTCTCCTTTTATCGCATATGATTTCATACCATAATTTCACCTCACATGGCCAAGTAGGCATTCAAAAACTGTCTTTAGTTACTTTAAATTCCATATTAAATTAAAATTGGACGAACAAGTTAAACTAGAGAAAGCATTATCTTATTCTAATGCGCGCTTTAGTCGTTAAAGAAATAATATTATTGTTAGTAATTATTTAATCATGTCTTCAACAAATTATGATAGTTGTGAATGTTAATTGAATTAATTTATTTGATTTAACAAAATATATGAGTTCATTAGATTTTGGAAACCTAGGCGCTGCAATTTTTAGATTTTACTAATGAGATTACACGATTATACATTCTACCCAACTGAACAACCAATCACTTTCTTATTTTCACACGCAAGAAAGAAAAACTAACTCTTTATATGGTTCTCTTAATTTATCCAAACATGCCCACACACAGACAGAGAGTACCATTTTAATTGGCAAAGAAATTGTATATCTTGTGTATATCAAAACATTTAATTTTTTATATTCGTGTTTTGATACAAAAACAATTCAAAAGTAGTTAAACTTTTTTTCTCAACAATTAAGCCACTAATAAGTTTGCTAGGGTGAAATGTTATATTTTAGATAAGACGACCATATCAAAACCAATTAACCTTGTTTGCTTATGATTAGTCTAATAATTCTAGACTTGTAGTACAAAGAAATTCAGTACATATGATTTTTCTTATGACCACTGTATTTGGGTCAACTTTCACATACCTTAATTAATTCTACGAAATATTTGTCACCTCCTATCAGAAGATACGAGACATGAATTTGTCTACAATAAAATTTTGCTATCCGCAAAACATGGATCACAATTTGATACACCAGAAGTTGTCAATTGTCAATGGCCACGAAGATAAAATTGGTCATAATATTGCTGGTCAAGTTTTCAATAGGAGCAGACAAGTTTATGCCTGGTCTCCATCACAATATACTATTCAAATTTATTGTTTCATTGTGCAGAATACAAAATTATATTCTATTTATTTCAATTTATATAGATGATATTCATTTTCATTTTTAATTAATCTGAAAAAGAGTGATACATTTTTATATAATTAATATATTAAAATGTTCATTGTATATTTAGTGATACAAATATCTATCTATAACTTATTTTAGATCATAATTTTTTTTTCAAATTCCGTGATATATAAAAATTTATAACATAAATTAAAACGAAAAAATCGTCAAAAAAGTGTGTGCTGCGTAGATAATAGATATGCATGCTTCGTGAGTGTATGACAGTGGGAAATTCACAACAAAATATGACCGGCCATTGCCATTCTCATTTAACTTATTCTTTGTGCTCTATTCAAAAATTATATTCAATATATGCTATTTATATGCAAGTGTGTGACAGCAGGAAATACAAAAAGAAAAAGATATGTATGTTAAAATATATATATATAACTTACTTAAATAATTTTGGATATGAGAAAGATAAACTTTCATACAAATATAAAATATTTTTTCCCTTTTATCAAGTATATACATGTAACAACTGGAGTGGGTGTTTTTTTTTTTTATTGAACACGTGATGGCTACCCTTTACCTACTTTAATTTCTTTGGTTTACTACATTATCTTAAATCAAACTTTCTTTTTTTTAATTGCAAAGTCTATTCTTCGTGAATACAGAAATTTTACGGGACATATTACCCATTTTGAGGAAACAAATAAGAGCGGTTTCACATATATCAAATATAAAAATTATATTTATATATTATAATTATAGTTGAGTTCAAAGTTAGAAGGATAATTTTTTCTTTCGAAAAACATAAATGATACATTAAATTTTTATTTTACTAAAAACGCAAAAAATCGTTCCTGGCGGAGCGATTTCCTTCGACAAATATTGATGTTGTTAAATTTTTTTCAAAGATCATTGCAGGGACAGCATTTTTCTGAAAATTTTTGTTTTCAAACCAAAATATGGCTGCTTTTTATAAAATAAAAAACAGAAATTTAAAATTGAAATCGCTGCCAGTGCAGCCATTTGCTTTAAACCCCCTTTTTTTTTTAACCATGGTTGTCACTTGATTTTTATTTTTATCCTTTTAAAAAAAGTTCTTAAGAAAATCCAAGGCGGCCATAAAACAAATTTTTTAATAAAATATTGACAGCAATTTTTTAATTTTTTTTCCCAATAAAATCGCTCCTTGGCTAGCGATTTGTAGATTTTTTTTTAATATACTTAAAGAGAATCGCTGTTGTAGCAGGGATTTTCATTTTTCTAAAAAAAAAATCAAGAAAAACACTACTAGGGCAGCGATGTTTGAAAAGCAAATTTTTTTTGGCAGCGATTTTACAGATTTTTTTTTTGAGTAACGGCGTCAATAATTGTCAGAAGGAAATCGCTCCGTCATGAGCGATTTTGCACTTTTGGCTAAAAAAATTGATATGTCGTTTATGTTTTTTGAAAGAAAAAAATTGATCTTTTAGCTCCGAACTCAATTATAGTTTGTATAATTACACTTTATAGAAAATATTAATATGTATATTTTGCTATACAAAAGAAAGCAATTGTATAATCTGTTTATGTTTCAGTATACATATACAAAAGATCAATGGTATAATTTGTTTTTGTATAAAGGCAGAAAGAGAGAAAGACAAAAGAAAAATGTGCAAGGAAAGATCGTATTTGTATACTCATAAGTGTATATGACGAAAATATAAGCATTTGTGTTTGTATAAAGTGAGAGTGGCGAGCGAGTTCTGGGAGAGAGGAGAGAGGGGAATGAAAAAAAATAATATATATATATATATATATATATATATATATATATATGTATATAAATTTCTCTCGCTTTATACAAACACAAACGCATTTTATATATTTGTGTTTGTATAAAAGCGAGAGAGAGGAGAGAGAGAATGAGAGAGACGAACGATTCACTAGGAGAGAGGCGAAATAACAATAATTTGCTATGAAATATAATTAAATCAAACTATATTGACAGCATTTAATTTGAATTAATAGTTTAATTTGTTATTATAGGAGTACAATTTCCCATAAGTTCCTTTACTTTTAAGTAATCGACCTTTTTTCAATTATAGTGTAATATTTTCAAGTAACCAACCTGCGTATTTATGTAATAATATAATTACCCTCAAGGATTTACTGTTCAAAGTGATTTAATAATACGGATTGATTAACAAGACTACATTAAATCACAAAATATGAAGGTTGAAAAATGATAGAAAGAAAATGAAAGAAAAATGATGTAAATAACGGGGAAAAAATGTATTTAGAAATAAAATAATAATAATAATTAACTAAGAAAATAAAAAGAATATTTTTAAAAAATTAAAATACAAAAAAGAAGAAATTAAAAATAACCTTACAATTACATCCCATTCTCAATTCCCTTCCCCTTCTTGAGAATTGGAAAGGATAATTATACCTTTCATTATCAATTTGATAATTACTTGATTAAACAAATATGTCAAATCGTATAATTCATCCAATTACGCCTAATTTTAGTTTCTTTGTGGCTTTTCAAATAGGTCATAAAAAGTAACGTGTCTTATAACTGAATTTGTAAAATATTATAATAAAATATTTTTTTGGACTAGTCTATATGTGTTAAACAATGACATTGGGCGTGAGGTGGGGTGTTAAAGAATGACAAAAATCTCATATCAGTGGTTAATGAGATGGCTGGACTCCTTATAAGACTTGGGCAATCCTCCTCCCTTTGAGCTAGCTTTTGGGGTGTGAGTTAGGCCTAAGATCTAATTTCTTTTGAGGTGTGAGTTAGGCCTAAGATCTAATTTTATAAGATGTTGACAAATTAATTTAGACAAACGATCATAAAAAATACTAAATATTTATTTATTGTTTATATAATTGATCGTACTTGCTTGTGTTGGCAAATGATTACACCCTTTTAACGATATCATTGTGCAATTATTTATAGCTTGGTTTAGAGTTTAGATTAGACAAATAGGCACCTTAACTAGCGTTTGGCCAAAAAGCAATTGTTAATAAATTTTAAAGTTATATTTGAAATGTTTAATTGATCATATTTAGAAATCTGGTTTTAAATATTTTTTAATAAATTATTGTCCTCTAATTTGATCTTTCTTGAGGACTGCTTCTTATAAATCTTTAAAGTATTTTTAAGTACAATACATATCTAAACGTAATTTTATATTCAATCACAATTAATTTAAAGCCTCAAATTTTGAAATTTAAAAATATTAACTAAAATTGTAAGTACATTATAAAAAAATAAAAAATAAAAAGTAAAGAAATAAAGCACATCATCAGCTTAGCTGTCAAATTATGAAATTGAGAGTAAGATGGTCAAATGATTGAGAGCTCAACTTCCAAGGTAATCAGCAAGTCCTACCCTTTTGGTCACTTGATCGACTTTTTCACTTTGCAACCTTTTTTCTCCACTAATTTGGTGTTCCCTACCCACTTCTTTTTTAATTCGTGAAATATCGATTGCTTGGTGAACCCTGTGAATTGCGTGAAAGTAGGATACTTCAAATTTGGGAGTCAAAGAGTTTTAGAAAACGTTCTTGGTGGAAAAAAACCATCAATTTAATTTGAATCGTATTTTTTAAAGTCTATTTTAAAAACATACATTCAACAAGTTTTCTAACATATTCAATTAGTGATGAGGTACTTTGTATCTTGACCTGTGTTTGATACTACTAAAATGTATTTTATCATGTTAATAGTTTTGAAATTATTTTAAATTTGGCAATTACTGTTTATATAGTTATATAATACTTTCTCTAATTTACTCTATATTAAGTGAATTACTATGACATTTTTTATAGTTTAAAATAAGTGAATTATTCAAAGTTTTAAAAAATTATTAGGATTTTATAAAATTTATCCTTCATTATATAAGGTTCTTAACTACTTTACATTTCATTGACTAATGATTTTGAAAATAATCAAAAGAATGATGTCTCTAATATATGTCTTTAATATTTTTGTCCGAACAATTCACTTAATATAAATTTAAAAAAATTTCTAAAAGTAATATAAAAATAATATTCTTTTAAAAATAGACAAAACATCTCTATTTTTGATAGGGCCAAGCAAATACTACTTTACTCAAATATTTGGAGAAAGGTTCCTCATGTGCATGGGCAGTCTTATCTTGATTTTATGTCTGGGGATGCATTCTATCTTTCAGTTTACCTTTGTACTTCCATCTTTTCATTTCTTTAGTTAAAC
>NC_028642.1:38570112-38613616 GCF_001406875.1 Solanum pennellii | reverse complement strand
TATATATATATATATATATAATAAATAATGTGGAACTTTTGATTAAAAGTGATAGGAATTGATTTAAGTTTCACTCTCCTTGACCAAAACAATGTCATTTATAATTATTATGTTGCTGTTTTTTAAAAATAAATTTGATTAATTTTTAAAAATAAATTAAATTATATTGAAAACTCTTAATTAGTACACGTCTGTATACTCCTTTGTCTCTTGGACATAACTAGTTCTAGTGGAAAAAATTTAATTAATTATCTATTTTAGAATATAGTATAAGTAGCTAGGATTATATTATTAATTCTTTGGTAGTAAAAAAATTATTCATTAAACATAATTAAGAGTCATTACAAAGTGGGAATAGTCTAGGCAACATAGCACTAATTCTATCTCTTTCAAATACTGAAATAACAAGTAGAATTATACTCTTTCCATTTTCTTTAATTGTTATGATGCATTTTAGAGTCAATTTGACGAACTTTCAAAGTTAAATTAAATTACATTAAAATGTTAGTTAAAGTTTATATTCAATTTTGATTGATTTTTAAAGTTAAATTAAATTATATTAAAATATTAGTCAAAGTTCATATCCAAATTGATTGATTTTCAAAGTTAAATTAAATTATATTAAAATATTAGTCAAAGTTCATACTCAATTTGCCTGATTTTCAAAGTTAAACTAAATTATACTAGAATATTAGTCAAAGTTCATACTCAATTAAACTAATTTCAAAGCTAAATTAAATTATATTAAAATGTTAGTCAAATTTCATACTGTTTGACTCTTATTTAGAAAATTGTAACAATTTAAAAGAAAGAAGGAAGTATATATATTATTACATCATAAATTTAATTTTTTTTAACTCAAAAATTTTAAAAGCTATTTAAATTAAGTTGACTTAAATGGTTTGTCCAGCTGTCTTGGTCCAACATTGATAAAATCTACTAAATCATCAACATTTACAAATTACATTAAAATACATTTATTATAGTATATATATATATGATGACATTAGAGACTATCCCAACTACATGTTGACAAAGAGCAAAACAATGTCACTTATAAATTAGGGGAAAAAAGTTTCTTCCTTCCTTCTCCACTTTGAAATTAGTGAACAAGGAGAGCCCAACTAGTATATACATAATATTTATATAAACCTTAGATTATTTTTTGTGAAATCCAAGATGGGAGAAGAGTACTTTGTAGAAAAAGAGAAAATGGAAGAAAATTTAGAAGAAGTGTCAAAAATCCACTTTGTTTTAATACATGGAATTAGTGGAGGTGGATGGTGTTGGTACAAAATCAAGTCACTTATGGAGATTTCAGGTTATAAAGTTACATGTCTTGACCTCAAAGGTGCTGGAATTCATCCTCATGATCCTACCACTATTATTTCCTTTGATGATTATAATCAACCTCTCATCAATTTCTTATCATCTTTGCCTCTAAATGAACAGGTTCGATCCTACGAATCTATTTAAATCTATTTTAAGGTAACACTGCGTACAACAGACTTATTAACACTTGTGCACATGATTAGGTAATTTTGGTAGGACACAGTGCTGGAGGACTTAGTGTCACAGATGCAACTCACAAATTTCCCAAAAAAGTGAGGATGGCAGTGTATATTGGAGCAACTATGTTGAGAAATGGATTTGTGACTGAACAAGATGTTAAAGATGTAAGTTATTACTTCTCCATCCTTGATCATGATCGTAATTGAGTCAAAATTGAGATTTGAAGTTTATGAATTTTGAATATTTCGTACGAGAAATCTATAGGTGGAGTGAGGGATGGTGAGATATGTTTGTATAAAAAGTTAAAAAGAAGAGAGGATATTTTGGCTGTTGTATAAGAAATCTGCGTCATCCGTGCAGGCTATACAAATAAAATTAGTACAAAATTGTCTATTTGTATAGTATAAGTCTCTTTCATATTATATATTTAAATGTAGCATTTGTGGCATTATCCGTCAGAATCTCTCTTCTTCTAGGCCTTGGCCCTGCCCTTTCCCTGCCTGTAAGAGCTCTTATTTGGGCTGCTTCTATGGCCTTATTACATCATCCTGTCCTACTACCTGGACTATTCTTCATTTATCAGTTTTTTAATAACCGTGTTAGGTTCAAGGTTAGACATATGAAAAAGAAAAATAAATTATTCAAGTATTTATTTTTGTTGAAATTTAAAATCTGATATCTCGTGATTTTCAATTAGCTTAGTTGATTACTATGCTACACCTGATCGGTGCTAGACTTTTTTTCTAATTTGACCCCTGTAAATATAATTTATAGTATTTGTTTCCTAGCTTTAGGGGCCCTTTGACCACGGAAACTACTCCTATTTCACACTATTATTATAAGCCTTTTGAGTTTGAAGTATATATTTTTTTGATTAATTATAGTGAACATTTCTATATTATGACTATTTTTTCTCTTGTATTTTAAGAAAAAACGCACTATACAATGAAAATCCTACACAAATATCAACGCATTAAGTGCGTAATTTATTTGTTTTTTTAAAACAAAAGATTTTTTTAAAATAAAAAATAAATTTCACAAAGAAGTATATATATATTTATTTTTAAAATTAGGAAAGGAAAATAAATACTTTGGGTGAAATTTTATCAGCGGTTTTGATTGAAAGGATAATGATATATATATCTATAATTAATAATAGAAATAAACGCCAGATATATAAGTAGTAATATTTTTCAGTTTGAACATGTTTAACTTTTTTTTGTAATTATAAACTATAAAGGCTATGTTTTCCCCATTGATATGTGAATTGATTAAGGCGTTTATTATCTTTGTTAAAACAGGGGATTCCAGATTTATCTGATTTTGGTGAAGCTATTGATGTATATGAGATGAGTTTTGGATTAGGAGTAGAGCAACCTCCAACGAGTGCAGTCATCAAGACAAGTTTACAACGCAAAATCATTTACCAAATGAGTCCAATCGAGGTATAAATACATTAGTTAGGATAATTCAACGGTTTCTCAACTAATTCTAATGAAATTATTGTTACAGGATTCAACATTAGCAGCAATGTTATTGCGTCCTGGACCAATTCAAGCTTTAGCTAGTGCTCGATTTAAAGAAGGGGAAGGTGCAGAGGAAGTGCCTAGAATGTACATAAGAACAGCGTATGATCGAGTGGTGAAGCCAGAACAGCAAGATGCAATGATTAAGAAATGGCCTCCAAAGAATGTGTACACATTGGAAAGTGATCATAGCCCATTCTTCTCTGCTCCACTCTTGTTAGTTGGATTGCTTAGTAAGGTGGCTTCTTCTATTGGCTGCAATACTGATTGACATACTCTCATCTCATATACTTCCAACTTGTATATACTATATATATATAGTGTGGTTTACTCTTCTTTGCAAAGGGGATTTAACTCCCTAAGTATTAATAGAATTGAACAATTGAAAGACAATAAATATTGAGCAATTAATAGGCTCAAAGTGTCAATGTGGTTATTTACTTGCATATGCGCAATGATAAACATGTGTAGTCAAGTTAAATTTATAAGAAACTGTTCAAGCTAAGCTTATCTACTACTTAACCCCTTGTTCACTCATTTTGTTTCTTCTCATTATAACATTAACACAAGTAATTTTTCAAGATGCTAATTGAACGAAGGCTTTAAAGTTTGAAAAATAAATCAATATATTTTCTTACAAACTTCATTCTTCTAGCTCTTTGAGATGCAAAATTGTTAATATTTTTATAATTATTTTCTTTTAATAATTCTGTTTCAATTGAAATATAATTAATCAATTTAATCTTCACTCGGGTCCTAAGAATCTTCTCCTAATAATTCTCTACTTTTTTATAATGGAAAACTACAATAAAAGAGTGATAATTGATAGTTCTCTTAATATATATATATTCTTACCTATGTTACACCAACAAGGCCCATTAGCTCAGTTGGTTAGAGCGTCGTGCTAATAACGCGAAGGTCGCAGGTTCGAGACCTGCATGGGCCAATTTTTTTCTTGATTCATGTACTCTGGTGAAAATTCAATTGGTAAATTAATAGACCCAAAAACGTTGTATTTTTTGTTTTATTATTTTGCTTAGAAGGTCAATATTAGTATTATTTTGTTATGTCCACTATTCTAAAAACAAATTCTCCACCAATATTTGATTAGCACAAAAATCCAATCGTCACAAATGTGTTGTTACATACCAAATTTGATTTCATTTAAAGAAACTATAAGAACATGTTAAGAGTTATCGAAAAAGGGTCCAAAATATCCTTGAAGTATTAAAAATAGTACAAAATTATCTTTCATCCACCTATTGGTTCCAAAATGTCTTTTCAATCACTTCTTTAATTGTTTTAAAATTAAACTCTTTAAAAAAAATTTAAAATACTTGGCTTTCAACTATTGGTTATAATTTAATTTATAAATCAACCCACTACCCACTCATTACTAACTAAACCCTAGGGCTGGGCATAAACACCGGAAAACCGAAACACCGTACCGAATCGAATTTTTTTGGTATTTCGGTTTCGGTTTTCGGTTCGGTATATGTTTTTGTATTTTTCGGTATTTCGGTTCGTTTTCGGTATGTGATTTTGTGTAATTCGGTATTTCGGTTTACCGAAATATATCATATTATAATATATATTTATATTATATTAATTATTAATATTAAATAATAAATATTATAATAAAAATAAAAAATTAATAAGTAAAAGACTTTTTGATATAACTATTTTAGCCCATTAAGCTGAAAATCAAACAAAAAAATTTGTAAATTTTTATAAAAGCCCAACTAAGCAGGCCCATTAAAAAAACCGAAATAACAAAACCGAACCGAAATAATAAAAACCAAACCGAACCGAAATATTTTGGTTCGGTATTCGGTACACAATTTACAAAAACCGAAAACCGAAAAAAAAACCCGAAACCGAACCGAAATACCGAATGCCCACCCCTACTAAACCCTACCCAATTAATAATCCAATTACAATATCAAAATCGTCATAAACACTACTAAAACACGATGAAATTATAGATTCCTGAAAATGACATTCAAAATTATTCGAGTCCGAATCGAAGCCCAATTAGATTTAGGTTGAGCCGCTTATTTAGGAGGACAATTTCAATAGGATTCTCTTTCAAGATTGTATTAGAAATTTATGATTAAAGATAAAGAAGTAATACATCCCAAATTAATTCATGCACTTTTTTTAAATATAATTTTATAAATATTTATGATTTATTTTAAAACCTTTAATATATTTTGAAAAAAAGTTACCTATGAAGTAACATCACATAATTGAGACGTAAGAATAATTAAGATGAACATAGTCAGACTTTTAAGTTTATTGGTAATTTTTATTTAGACACTTGAATGTATGATAATTTACTTCTCTAGATATTTTCGCCTCAAATTTTTAAAAACACTCAATTGACAGTAGCTTTTCTATTGTTGCATTAATAATGTGACGGGTTTATTAATTTGGAGGGGTTTAATTAGTAATGGGTGGGTAGTGGATTAATTTATAAATTATACTAATAAGATTATAACAAATAGTTGAACGCCACATATTTAAAAAAATATTTAAATAGTTTAAATATAAAACCGTTAAATAAGTGGTCAATTTTGAACCAAAAAATGGATGACAAGGGTATTTTGAACCCAATAGGTAGGTGAGAAGGATATTTTGAACCCAATAGGTGGATGAAGAATAATTTTATACCATTTACAATACTTTGAGAGTATTTTAGGCCCTTTTCCGAAAAGATATTATCAGATAAGAGTACACAATACTCAATTAATAAGTATTACCTCTTGCAAGCTTAGGTCTTCTAACCAAAAATTAGAAATTAGGAGTTACACATCCACAAAATTATTATTCCTCAAGATTGCTTTCAAAGAAGCAACTAATCATGTACATAAATACGGACCATGATATAATTATCATTATAATTCTACATGCCTAAAGCAGAACATTCATGTAATATACTTGCAAATAACCTTCCTCAACAATAATAAAATATCCAGTGAAATCCTACAAAAAGGTCTGAGAAAGATAAAATGTATGCAGACTTTACAAAAACAATAATAAAATAATTTGAAGCCAAACAAATGCCATCAGAAAACAAAATTGCCAACGTAGTATTAGGGAGAAATTGACAGATTTGATATATGGTTTTTAGGAGAAGCATATATTGATTTACTCACCTATCATAGATAATTTTAAAAGCATACTTGAATTGACTTATTTTAAGTGTTTTTAAGTTAAAATAACGTTAAGATAATTTTGTAATGTTTGAATAAAATAAAAATCTATATATTGTTAAGCATTTTTTTTACTAAAAAGATAGAAATAAACAAAAATCATAGTAAGTTAGTAGAATTCCTAACTTATGGCAGCCAAAAAGCTATAAGATGCACTACTTGAATCCGTCAAATGAGTGATTATCACGTCAATAGAAGTTGAGGCCACAAAAGAAAATTTTCTAGCCACTTTGCAAACTCTCATTGAAATTTGAATGCCATGATCACAATAATTAAAGAAGAGTCTTAAATAACATATTGTAAAATCAAGCTCAAATCACAATGTAAAAATAAAATGGAGAGGAACAACATAAGATTAAAAAAAAAAAAATTCAAAGTGTTTCTCAAGTATCTACAAGATCACAATATGAGTTTTTATACTTTTATTTTAGTGTTCACAGAAGCATACAAAAAGTTATCATAACATGATATTAATTACGAAGATCACGAGGGGATAAGATTACGAAGGTGTGAAATGTTAATATCTTAATAGTGAAAAATAATGGAGAATTTATTTCTAAAGTAGTGGACATCCACACTAACTAATTATTTCGTAATAGAATTAATAAGACTAAATTTTTAGGATGGTTTGAAGAATCATTACACCTGATTTAATTAGTATATTTTATTAAACTAGTTCTAGCTATCCTAACATGAAAAATACCATCTGTTGCCTTTTGTTGAAGAATAAATAATCAAAGCCATAATTAAATTGTGTCTTGAAAGATATTTTAAAATTAACTATCCCGTTAAATAAAATATTTTAGGTACATAAATTGTTCCTTAATATTCTATACAAACTAAAGGACAGTTTGGTGTATTGGGGCCTTAGTTTAGACTGGTAGTATGTATCATTAACTTTCATCAAATTGAACATTCCAATATCTTGAGCCATGATCAAGTTCTCTCATGATTGATGACTTGGAGAACGAGTTCGTTGAAGGCTCTGATACCATATTAGAACATGAAGAATACTTGCTCGAGAATAAATGATGCTTTCTAATTCATTATTCGATACAACATGAGAGGATATATTGGCATACAGAAATACATATAAACACACAACAATTAGGACTCCTAGCTACAAGTTATAACTCTGTTACTTGTGTTTGTAGCATTGGTCTAGCACGAGGAGAAGAGCTCGTGGTAGAACACTATCTAATTCAAGGACATATTTATTGCATTCGATCTCCAAAATCAATCGAAACTTTTTGGTTCATTCATGATAATGTGCATTGGATGGATCATTTGTTCGTTGAGGAAGATGTTGTCTCTCATTATAGATGTTTGATTTGCTCAATCATTTTAATCACTTCACCCATTGAAGGCCTCATGTCAGGCACCTTTGCTACACATAAAAGTGCAATTTGAAGCATATGCACCATCTCTTCTTGAATATTATGGTACTTCATCAGCACTGCATCAAAAACTTCAGCTGTCCATTCCTCTTTAACAACAGCTCGTACCCATCTAGGCAAATTGACTACGTCCTCGTGCCCTGGCAATGGCAGAGGAGATTTCCCAGTGAGCAACTCAAGAACCAACACTCCAAAGCTATAAACATCTGATTTTTGTGTGCCTTTTCGCGTTTCAATCACTTCTGGAGCATGGTAACCAACAGCCTTATTCTTGATGGATGTGTGATTCATTAAAGGGCTTAAGCCAAAATCAGAAATGCAACCATCTAAGTCCCTTGTAAGAAGTATGTTGGATGCTTTGATGTTTCCATGAGTAAATTTCACTCCGCCTTCAGAGTGGATATGAGCTATTCCTTTTGCTGCTCCAAGACAGACCTTCAACCTGGTATCCCAGTCTAGTCGAGTTCTTCCGTTACCTGCTATAACCAATATCATGTAAGAATAAAGCCCAAAACATCAATCATTAATAATCTGTAGCAAGTGATAGATGACACTACAGTGCAAATCAGAGTTGAACAATATATACCGTTAGTGACAGAGCTAGGATTTTCACTTAGGAGGTTCAAAATACGTAGAACTCATTGGAGGCTCAACATCTACTACTCGGCTATATGAATAAAAAGTGTAATTTTTTGTATACCATGCAAGGCTGTTGACAAGCTAACACTAGGCATATATTTATAAACAAGATCATGTAACAGTACGAAACAACTACTACTACTCGGCTATATGAATCACCACTGATCATGTCGCTCCATTTAAGCTAAGACCATGTAAGCATAAAGCCGAAATTGGAATAATTATCAATAGCATAATGTGCAGCAAACATGATCTGTGCTAACATGAAGTTTTATATAAGAAGAGTTAAGCAGCTTATACCATATAAGGCGGATGACAAACTACCATAAGGGACATATTCACAAACAAGAAGTTTCTCATCCTTTGAGTAATAACAAGCAAGAAATGGCACTATATTTGGGTGCCTTTTAATCTTTCCAACAATATCCATATGCTGTTCAAACTCCTTCTTAACAACCCTTACTTCCTTCAGCCTTTTCACAACTATCATCGATACCTCATCCAACGAAACTCTGTAAGCAGTTCCATAACTCCCTTTACCAAGAAAATCAGCAGAAGCACTTAACAGATCCTCAAGATCAAAGTTATAAGAGCACCCTTTAAAGAACGTTAGCTCGTTTTTTTCTGAATCTTGAACCCCATTTCCAAAGTCTTCCAACTTCTCATTCTTCTGTTCAACCATGCTTGTGTTATTATTAACCTTCTTGTTAATATAACAGAAGTAGATGAATAAAACAAGGAGAATAATCACACAAGGACCACCTATTGCAATTGCAATGATGATTTCATTACTATGTTTCTTAGAGTTGTCGCCTTTACGTAATGGAGATCTCGAAGAACAGCTACTCAAAGGTGTTCCACATAAATTAGAGTTCCCCACAAAAGAAGAAAGTGGGAACTTCCTAAGGGAATATGGAACTGATCCATTTAGCATGTTGTAGCTCAAATTCAAAAAACTCAACCTTGACACATCAAGATTGGGAATTGATCCGGATAATGAATTGAACTTTAGGTTCAACATGGAGAGTCGAGGCAAATTCTTGATCGTGGGGGGAATTTGTCCGGTAAAAGAGTTGAAGGAGAGATCTATAACACCAAGTGTTGATGAAAAGGAAACAGGAATATCACCAGAGAAGTTATTATGTTGAAGGTAGATAGAGTAAAGAGAAGGGATTGAAAGGATATCAGAAGGAAGATTTCCATTTAGATTGTTTGCTCTTAAGTTAAGGACTTGAAGAGCATCTAGTTTGCCAATGCTGTTGGCTGGGATATGGCCAGTAAGTCCAACACCAGGCAGATGAATTGCAACGACTCGCGTTCCATCTTTGTTGCAAGTTATCCCAATCCAAGAATTGCATATTGACAAAGCAGAGTTCCAGTTGAGTTTGCTAAGATGTGGGATAGATACAGCAAATTGAAGTAGAGCATGTTTGTCAGAATCAAGATTAGCAATAATATGAGGAAGAATTGCTAGCAAGGATAGAAGAAAGAAGATAGTTGCGCGTAAATCTTGTAGTTTCATTATCATTTACTACTCAGGCTATGCAAATAATGCGCGATTATGAAGAAAAATCAGTTGGTTCCTCTTGTGAAAAACAGACTAAGTCATTGTGTTAGGAATGTTAATCAGTCTACACAAGATGTTTAGTGAAATGATTTAAGACCTGATCAATTTTAAAATGTAAGCACTGGAAATTTATTGATTGATTATTGAGAATGCAAGAGGCAAGCCAGAACTAAACCTTATGATAATTAGTCTTTTAAATATTTGGATCATAAGTACAGTTGGCTATAGGAAAAATTATACTAAACTATATAAAGTTATCTTCTAGATGGTTTCATAAGGGCTAGTGCTGACTTTACCTCTTGGTGTTCCAATTAATCCTTGGCCCTGTGTTAATTAATCTCACAGAGTGAATCATGTTCGGTGTAATATACCACAAATATAAAAGTATCCTCAAACTTTGGGGTATGGTAGTTGTTTTTATTACCTTCCACACGTCACTCAGTCATGTGTCTTGTCTAATTGTGCTTTTGAATAATTTTCACTACTCTCCACGTATCGTAATTAGTTATGGTCACATATCTTGACTACCTTTTTACCCTATAGACATTTCGTTTTACGTGAGTTATGATTAGAATCGGCTCATTTATGTAATTATAGAAGTATATATTGCCCACTTTTATAATGAGAAATATATCGTAAAATTGAAGAGTACAACATACCCTTTTTTTCCTCAATGAATTTCATTTTCATCATATTTTGAGAGTGAATCTATGCTTAAAAACCAAGGTACAATTTTCTATTAGTTTTGAATAGTTCATGACAATAAATAAAGAGCATAAAACATTAAATACGCAAATAAAGATTGAATATTTGTTTACAAATGTATCACTCAAAACAAGCAATTCAATTAAAAAAAAAAAGAAATAAAGGGATGATAAATCCCTTATGGAGATCTCCTCTTGTAGGTACTTGGTACCACGTTATTGATGAGGATTTGAAACATATTTATTACAGATTTTGTATACACATGGAAGGGAAGTAACATTGACTTTATATATAACTAAACTATTTACACATAAAAAATACTCTTACACTTCCATGGTTTATTATATATATATATATATATATATATATATGCTCAGTTCAATATATAACAATATGTATATAGTGACATTTCACCCCAACCACAATTCATATCTGTTGATTCTTCGACTGTTAGAAGAGAAAAATATTAGATAATAAAGAGTTAAGGTTGTATATATATAGCTGAAGTAAATGTTACGACTACGTCAAAATTTAAAGCTTATTATATAAGCAAGTTTGAGATATAAAGGGCAAGGATGTCATTATTCCTTATGATTATATTATCCTGGTCAGCTTGAATTAAAATTGCTGGGATCAAAATAAACAAGTTGTCAGGCTGAAGTTAGTAATTGTAAATATTAGTGGCGATAAATTAACGACAAAAAAAACTTTTAACTAAAAGAAACATGATATTTTGATATAGTTTAATTAAGGGGCAACTTTCACATATAGTAAACATAAATTTATATTTGTATATTGTAACAAAGTTTGCATAATTGCGTTTCATAGCAAATATATAGATGTATAATTCATTATACATATACAGTTGAAGCAAATTATATAAAACGAATTGTATAAAACGAGAAAGAGAACAACTATATACAATTTGAATTTGTATAAAACGAGAAAGAGAGAAAGGCAAAAGGGACTTGGGCAGGGAAATATTTGTATTGTATAATTATAAGTGTATAGGACGCTTATATACAATTTGAATTTGTATAAAATGAGAAAAAGAGAAAGACAAAAGAAACATGGGAGGGGAATATACAATTGAATCGACTCGTATAAAACGAGAAAGAGAGAAACTATATACAATTTGAATTTGTATAAAGCGAGAAAGAGAGAAAGGCATAAGAAACTGGGCAGGGGTGTATTTTTATTGTATAATTTATAATTGTATAGGAGGAAAATCTATGTATTTGCATGTGTATATACAATTTTCTTCAATTTATACAAACAGAAACGCAATTTATACATTTCGTTTCTGTTTGTATAAGCGAGAGAGGCGAGGGCAGCGAGCGAGATTAGGGAGAGTGGAGCGCGAGATCTAGGAGTGGGAAGAGAGGGGAACGAAAATATATGTATTTATACAATTCCTCTCGCTTTATACAAACACAAACACATTTTATACATTTGTATTTGTATAAAAAGCGAGAGAGGCGAGCGGGACTGCCACCAAATGAGAGTGGCGAGCGAGATTCCACCAAGGAGAGTGGCAAAAATAACTATAGTTTGCTAAAGAATACTATTAAATTAAAGTATATTTATAGCATTTAATTTGAATTAATAGTTTGCTATTAATCACATATAAAAAAACTAATATAAAAGAAATATTAAAACTATTCAAAAAATAATAATTAACCTTTAAACAAAATTCTTGAATTTCTACATTGTGAATAATATTGTATTAAAAAATGATCTTTAATTTATAAAAGTCCAAAACTTTTCCTTAAATAAACATTAACCAAATATACTTTTTCCAACAAGGAAAATTTTTCCACTAAAAATCTTTTGTATCAAGAAAAATTTGTAGAAATAAAGCACCGATAGAATCCAAATTAAATAGAGACTGAATTTTTTTGCAAAAATAATTTTCATCATCCTTCGCAAAATCTTCGATGTTAAATATAGGTATGAGTTAATAATATAAGAGCCCTATATTATATCACAATGATCACTATAACATAACAGTGCATAAACTATTTTCTTTTTAAAAGAAAAAAAAAGAGAGTTATGTTAGAACTTACAAGTAAACATTTATGTTATAAATTCATCGAATTAAGTGGATTGTTATTGAGTTTATCAATTAATTTATATTTATTATTTATGTGTATTTTTTAGGTTTTATAAACTTTTGGATAAGAATATATCTATTTATTATTTTACTTAATATAGTAATTTTTGGAATAATTTTTAGCCTATAAATAGGGTTGTTCATTCACTGATTCATCATTGTAAAAGATACACATGACAGACATGAAGACATTTGAATGAGATGATCTCCCCTACCACAGTGTTTCAACAACAGTTTCTTAGCGACTTATTGCCTTACCACCAAGACCGCAAGACCACCGAATGATTGAACATTATTTCAATATCTAGAAAGAGTACCAACTCTGACTCTTGTACCGCTGGAACAACTTTTTCTCTCATCCTTCATAAATGTTGCTCTTATACTTAAGAACAAAAAGAATAGCTTGGTTCCCTTTTTTCCGAGGGGCACTGATACTCTAATCTAAGACCTTTACATATCTTCGCTATCGCTCATGACTTTCGTCTTGTATGATATTGGTCATTGGAATCAAAGAAAACGAACTTCAGAGTGGTCACTTCCCTCTTCTTATAATTACATCAGACAATGCTTCCTGAGCTAGACAGAAACAACCTTCAACCTTCAAATCTGTTCAAAAGCATTCACTGACCACCACATTCTACTCCTCGTATATCTTTCGTCTATATTATTTATTGTAGTATATTACTTATATTTTATTATAACAAGTTATCAACACGACTCTCTAGCCAATTGATACTAAGTTTTAGTTCTTGTTTAACTCAAGTTTTGATTGATCTCGTTATGAGAATTAAGAAGGAAAATGATAACTACTAGAATCAAGATAGAATATGCATAAAACCAGATATATATTTTCTAGAATATTTTTATAATTTAGCATACATTAATGTTCGATTACTAATATTAAGTAGGAACTAAAGGCATATACTACTACTGATTGAATATGTCATGCTCTACATAATTCCTTAAATGAAAGAAGGTATATGAAGTTTAGTAGCATGAGTTTGATTATTATTTTGAAAAACTCAAAAGGTGAGTCATGTTGTACTTCGGTCTATTATATCATTGGTTAAGGGTAAGTCGGTGAATTCAAGTCCTATCGCACCAAAAAAGGTAAGCCATCAGGTTAAAGTCCAGATGCGCCATAATAAAAAAGCTTGAGATTAAGATGATAGATTCATGTTCTACCACACCAAGAGGGTAAGACATCAATTTGAGTTTTGATTCACCATGATGATAAGGATTGGATTCGAGTCTCATAAATTATGGTCTAACACGCCTTATATGGGTAGGACATTGAGTTTGAGTCATTGCGCCATAATAGGAGGGGCAAAATGAGAGGGGCAAATGTGCATTGATTATTGAAGGGCAAGAGCTCTAATGAAAGAAAAGTATAACGGATGGTATTGACATATCATTTTAAAAGTTCAAGAGTACATTTAATTAACCTTTTCCCTTATTTTTTAATATAACAGTCTAACAAAATCCATTCAATACTTTTCATTTTTCCATCTATTTCACATACACTACAATAAATAACTTTTAGTAGCAATAAATAGACACATTAATAAAGAGTGTTAAAGTCTTTACCGGCATTAGTTAAGTGCATTAGATTCAATGCCGCTAAAACCTTTAGTAACATATACAAAGAGTGTTAATTGTCACTAAAAATACATATTTAGCGACAATTTTTAATTAATTATCGCTAAAACTCATTTTTTATGTAGTGATATTAAATATTGCTAAAGTTTCAGTTGCATATGTCTTGATACCAAAGCAGAAGGCATGAAAAAGAAATATCCGCCTTTTAAGGTTATATATATGTATATATATATATAGTGTTAATTATCACTAAAAATACATATTTTTCGATAATTTTTAATTAATCATTGCTAATACTCATTTTTTATGTAGTGATATTAAATATTGCTAAAGTTTCAGTTGCATATGTCTTGACACCAAAGCAGAAGGCATGAAAAAGAAATATATTCTTCCGCCTTTTAAATGACATGATCAAAATAGGAAAATCCATTAAATTTAGAGTAAATTTCACATATAGCAAACATAAAAATCATATTTGTATGTTATAGTTATAGTTTGCATAATTGCGTTTCATAGTAAACATAAATATGTATATTTCGCTATACATAAAAAAAAAGCAGATGTATAATTCGCTATACATATACAAAAAAAAAACAGTTGTATAATTCATTATACATATACAAAACAAAGCAGTTGTATACAAAAGATCAATTGTATAATCTGTGTATGTATAAAACGAGAAAGAGAGAAAGACAAAAAATATTGGGTAGAAAAATATTTGTATTGTATACAAAAGATCAATTGTATAATTTGTGTATGTATAAAACGAGAAGAGAGAAAGGCAAAAGAAAACTGGGTAGGAAAATATTTGTATTGTATAATTATAAGTGTATATGACGAAGATATATGTATTTGCATGTGTATATATTATTTTCTCTCGCTTTATACAAACAGAAACATAAGTTATACATTTCGATTTTGTTTGTATAAGCAAGAGAGGTGAGGGTGGTGACCAAGATCTGGGAAAGTGGCGAGCGAGATCTGGGAGAGGGGAACGAAAATATATGCATATATACAATTTTCTCTCGCTTTATACAAATACAAACACATTTTATACATTTTATAAAAAGCGACAGAGGCGAGCGAGACCGCCACCAAACGAGAGTGCCGAGCGAGATTCCACCAGGGAGAAAGGCGAAAATAACAATAATTTGCTATAGGGTATAATTAAATCAAAATATATTTATATTTATTTAATTTGAATTAATAATTTGTTATTATATACGATTTTCCCTAAAATTTATAGATATTTGTGTACTTCACCCAAAAAGATATGAAATTCTTACTAACTATATATAGGCTACATTAAAATTTCAACAAAAATTGTTATATGCAATGTATCTATATTGTATATATATCTAATTATGTATATATAATATATAAATGTGTATAAATAATGTATAACTATGCATCAAAAATGTATATAGATCCATATATTATGTGAGTTGGCAAACATCACTAAGTAATTAGTTAATAAGGGTATAGTTTAATTTATTTTCTGCCAGTAAATACAATTTCCATTTTTTTTCCATATATAATTAATGGGACTCACCACCTTTTTGTATACCGACCAACAGAGTCTTTCATATGCTTTTGTATATAATTTCATACTAAATTAAATTTATCTCTCCTATTTCCATTCTGTTCTCCTAAAATCACTCTTCTACTTCTAATTTGAATTTCGAATTCCACATTCTCTCTCCAGTCGTGCTTTCACTTTTCTCAGGTAACCGCCAAAATCGTGGGTGAATTCATTTTTTTTCTTTTTTCCTTCTTCAACAATTGTATATGTATGATGCTTGTTATTTTTTCATATTCTTTTAGATAAACTCGTTCTTACTTATGACATTATAAATTTTTCAAAATCAGAATGGATGATTCATCTCCATTTGTGAGGATTACGAGAGGTATGTCATAGCATGTCAATGTTGATGATAATCCACCATCGTTTTCAATGGATTTAACTCAGAATTTTGGGGTCAATGTAGGGATATAAGCAAGTTTAAGATGAACAATCTATTCAAAAATTGAGATCCAAGAAAAAATGACCCGATGACAATTCAGAAAGACTTCAACAATTCGAAGTGTAGGGACATTAAAATTGTTGAAAGAGGAAGTAAGAGAAAAACCATAAATAATGATTCTAAGGAGAGTGGATCTGCTTCATCAGAAATCGACAACTGGAAAAATTCGAAAAAATAGAACATACTCTATCCCTTCGATTGTTCTCATTTTTTGCCCAATCTTCATTTTCTTATTGGGATAGCCCTCAGGAACATGATTTGCATGAAGTGTATGTTTATTTTCTGCTTAATCACATTTTGTATATTAATATTTATATATTTTATTAGTTATATGCAATATTTATTTTGAAGTCTAGTATAATTTCTGTCTAAATCACATTTGTATATTGATATGTATTATACAAATTGCATGAAGTATATATGTATATTTTTTGCTTAAATCACATTCGTATATTGATATTTATAAAAAAATTTAGTTGAATGCAATTTTTGATTTGAAGTCTATTTACAGTTTCTGCCTAAATCACATTTGTTTATTGAATTGTGTATTTACAAATTACTTGAAGTATATGTATATAATGATTTGTATATTGTGCTAATATATACAAATATTGCTTCAGATATTTGTATATTTAAGTACTATATTCATATACACATACTCATGTACATATAAATTTACAGTTATTACAAAGAAAATGTAAATACAAATATAGCTTATTTAAACAAATTTTTAGTTTTGTATAAAACCATATAATTGTATGCAACACTTAACTGAAACTTTTTGTATCTTTGATTTTTTATAGTGAATTAGATTCATGCGCAAACATCTAAATTTGTAATTGATATTTGTATATTTTATTCATTACTTACAATTTTTATTTTGAAGTCTATGTATAGTTTCTGCCTAAATCACACTTGTATATTGATATGTATTTATATGAATTGCTTGAAGTATATGTGTATACATATAAGTAATGGTATAAAATACAAAAAAATACTCGCATTAAAGAACACAATTGTATTCAAATCACATACAATACATATATACAAATCGTATCACTCAACTTTTTCCGAAAAAAAAAATAGAATAAAATTGTCAATATAATCTTGTATAAGCGATACAAATTTTTGTGAAACATCAAAATCAATAAAACAAAAATTATTTGTTATTCAAGATTTTAATTATATACCATACAAATCAATTGTATACTTTCTTGCCGCTTCAAAACATGAAGTTTCCTTGAAAGAAACGATTACCTAGCGTTGAATATACAAAATTATTGATTAAGGGGATGCTTCAATCATTTGAGGAGACAAGATCTTATGGACTTTCAATCACTGTAGAACTCTTTTTTGAAAAAAATATTTAATTTTGGATGTTTAGCTTAAATAATGGGATTATGTAAATCTTATGTTGCCGTTTACCGCTTATGATTCAATTTATTTATAGAATAAAATATTGTATAATTTTTTAACCAAAAAATGTTATATACAAATTAAATGCTTAACAACAAGCTAAACTATATCCATAAAATGTAGTTATATAAAAATATCCATAGAGTGTTATTTTAAAAAAATTGTTTGTCATATATGAAATTTTTCCTTGATTATATGATATTATACATTAAGGTTATTTTTTTTTCCATTCTAGACCAACCGAAATCTCTTGTGTAAAAAGTATTAAATTTTGGATATGACCTTCTCTCAATATTTTGAGTCTTCTGAGATATTATTCACTTGAAATGATTCATGTTTGCGACATGTTGAAATTAAACATCGAGCATTAAACAAACTTTAATCGCTAATGGAGTCTTCCAATTCAGATCAACTCAAAATATCCTTCAAAGTGTCCTAAATTTTATATATGAGCTTCTCTATACGTTTTAAATGTTTTAATATATACAATTAGCGTTTGTGACACATCTTGAAGAAATTTTAATAATTAAACATGGAATCTTAATTAATCTTTCACGTTCAGTCACATAGAAGAAGGAAAGCAGCAAAGGAGGAGGAAGTTACACTTCGTTGGAATAGAACAGTGGCTGAATGGCCATTTTGGATGATAAGAGATAATTAAGTTATTTTAGATAGATAATTTTGATGTAAAAATTACTTGAGTGCATATTTTTAGTGTACATTTTAATAAATAATTACTGATTTTAGCGATATCTTTTTATTTATTATCATTTATAGCAATAATATTAAAAATAAATTATGCATAAAATATAGATGTATTATAAGTATTTTAACATACATTATGATGGTTTGATAAAAAATTGAACGATGTATTATAAGTGTATTAAAATGTACGATAGATGTGTGATACATAACTAAAAGTTGTACTATATGTATTTTATAAATTGTTTTCTGTTATATGTATTAAAACTATATTATAAATATTCAACTGATTTTTTTTATTGCTATAAATGATATATATTTGCTTAATATAACAAATTTTTGTAAGTTTCCCTTTTTTGATCCAATTGATATATTGTCGAGGAACTTACTTAAATCCACTTGTTTAGGAGTTAATTATTTAGATATACTCTAGCTACAATATTGCGAATATTATCAGATTTTGTGCATTCAGATACATCAATGCATGTATCTCGAAATACATGGGCTCAAAATTAAGTATAATTTGTTCTAGGTACAACGTATCCAAGTGGATTCATATGTATTTGAGATACATAAGATATCTCTCTCCCCTCTGTTGCCTCTCTCGCTTCTCTCCCATCTCGTTCACCACTCTCTCATATATTTGGTATATTAGATACTTGAGGATATCACAATATACATACATATACATGTATCTAATGTAAAATTCACACACACATAATATATATATATATAGCATATAACAAGCTACCTCCTTCACTATCTCGTTCACCTTTCTCCCTATTCTAATATTTTTCTCAATATACTATGAGCAAATTACAGAAATCACATATTTTTAATGCAAAATTATAATCCCTTAAAAGTTTATAATTACAAAAATCTCTCAAAACGGATACAATAATATAACCGCTGATACATTAATATAGTGCGCAAGATACATTATTTGATGCGCGGGATACACTAATCTGATGTAGTAGGTACATTTTGTACATGATACACTAATCTGATGCACGGGATATATTAATTTGAAGGCAAGACACACTAATATGATGCGTGAGATACATTAATCTGATGCGCGGGGTACATTTTATACATGATACACTAATATGATGTGCGAGATACATTAATGTTATGCCCGAAAATGAGAAATTTTAGAAATTTGTATAACTTATATGGGATAATGGTAATAAGTAAAGTAAAAAGTGTAATTTTCGTAATTAATCCATATATTAATTAGTGGTAAGATAAGTAATATTTTAAGGGATAATTGTAGAGAATGACAAATTGATGATTTAAATTAAATGGAGTAACTATCGTTTCAACTATTTCCTTTAATAAGCAAAATCTCAATCACTTTGCTATTACATGTCCCACTGATTTGTATAAATTATTAAAAGAATAAAATAAACGGACATTTTTTTTTCTTTTCTCTTTCTTTTATGCAATCTCTTCTCCTAATTTCTTCAATTTCTCCCAAATCTTCTCTTCAAATTCAATTTCAAATTTCAAATTTCTCCAGCACTTCCTCGTCGCGTTTTCAAAATTACTTCAAAAATTTCAGGTACCGTCAAAAACTCTTCTCATTCTATCAATTTTTGATTTTTTTTCCCACTTATTTCAAACTACTTTTTCACATCAATTCATAATTCATATAGATTTTTGGTTCAAACAATGGATGTCCAATCTCCATCGAAGAGATTCACAAGAGGTGTACCTTTGAATGTCGAAAATAATGTTAAACATCCATCGTTTTTCTTGGGTCTAACTCATGATTTTGGGGAGATTTCAGGTTCAATGTCTAAAATCAAATACAATGCAAGAGATTAGTTTCAAATTGAGGAATGACCCAATTAGATTTCTGGATGGAGGTATCAAAGATAAGGTTGATGTTGTTGTTGTGTCAAGTAAGAAAAGGAAAGATAAAACTAACGTTTATACAGAACACAATGATAAAATTGAAGTTGTTGTTTCTGGGTCATTGAAGCATGTGAAGGAATATGTATAATCATTTATGTATATGTTACAATTTTATGATATTTTTATAGTTTTTTGTGTTATTCATGTCTTCTACTGCTTGCTTATATAATTGTGGTTGTATAAATGTATAATATTAGTAGGAATTGTGTAATGTTCATTTAACCATATAAATTCTCACACTTATGCACATACATAAATTGATGTATTTCACTATACATACTATGTAACAATTATACATTGAATTTGTTTGTATAGACATAATATCAATAGTTATTACCTTGACCTTTTGTCCTGCTTGTGTGCTTTTACCTTTTGCTTCGGAATTTATGAAATCGCTCTATTTGAATTATATATGTTTTGACTTTTCTGATTTTCATATTTGTATTTAATGTAGGAGAAACATCGTAGATCATGAATTTAAAAGATTGTATTTCATCTGTTTGATTGCTAAATATATTTTGTGTTAATTCATCTCTTCTATTGCTTTTTATACAATTATGGGTGTATAAATGTATAATATTAATAGTTACTATATAATGTTCCCTTAACCATACACATTTGCTCACGCTTATACGCATTTATAAATTATTTCTATTTCACTATATATATACTATGTAACAATTGTACATTAAAATTTGTTTGTATAAGTATAATACCAATACTTATTGCCTTACTAGTGGTACAACAATGTACCTATATGAATTATATAAATATTTATACAATTGGAGTCACTGTGTATAATGAAACAGAATGTGCGTGACTTCATGATTTTTTTTCCTTTTTTATAAACGAAATTAGCGTCTTTTTATTTATTTTTTATACAATCAAAATGTATATAAAAAAGGGGAAGACTAGCGAACATACATAAAGAAACATCCATAGCAAACTAAAATTTTGCCACGAAGTGCAATTTTAAAAAGTTTGCTATAGATATAGTTAGCAAAAATTATCTAACTACACATAATTTATTATTATACTTTCTTATTTTTCCTACTATTTTAAAAACATATCAAATATCCCTTCTTTTGCTCCCATTATCCCCTTTTCTGGATACATTAATATGAAATCTCATACCCATGATTTTCCTTCCTTTTTTCAAGCCACAAATCTCTCTAGAGTTACTTCTATTAATTCATTTTTTAATTTTAATCTTTTATCGTTCCAATTAACGGTTGTTGATCGAAAAAATATTATGTCATGTCAAATACGTCCGCCTTCAAATAAATTTCTCAAAGTTAGATCAATGATTCAATTACTTACCTTATAAATTTACTATTATATAATATATGAATTTGCCTCTTTTTATGTGATGTGTCGTCGGACCATATTTCATTATGGTAAGCAAATTAATTATCTACAAAATATCTCTATAATTAGCTTATTCAGATAAAACATTGATTTGGAAAAGATCCTCTAATCATATTCCATAAATAATAAGTTGACTAAATAGATATGAACCAAATAACTTATAGACAACAATTACATGTTTAATGTATTCTGTAACAATACAATACTTATCAATCTAAACGAGATATACAGATTGGTAATATATTATGCACTATTTTTTTTTAGATATGATACATAATTCGAATTTATGCTAAATGTATCAATTGCATTATAACTACCACACGATACGTATGATTTCAAATCTTACATCTTATGGGCAACAATTATTTATTTAAATGTATCTAGTATAAATACAATATTTATCAATTTAAACGAGATACACAAATTGGTAATGTATCATGAACTAACTTTGTTAAACAGGATACGTAAATTCAAACTTATACTTAATGTATCAATTACATAGCAACTACCACCCGGTAACAGTTACATGATAAATGTATCAATTGCATGATAACTACCACACGGTAACGTATGATTTCAAATCATACATGTTATGGGCAACAATTATTTATTTAAATGTATTTAGTATAAATACAATACTTATCAATTTAAACGAGATACATAAATAGTAATGTATCATGCACTAATTTTTAGATAGGATACGTAAATTTGAACTTATACTTAATGTATCAATTACATAGCAACTATCACCCGGTAATGTACCGATTTCAAATGTAACATCTTATGCGCAACAATTACTTATTTAATGTATCTAGTATAAATACAATACTTATCAATTTAAACGAGATATATAAATAGTAATGTATCAAGCACTAATTTATTAGATAGGATACATAAATTCGAATTTCTATTAAATGTATCAACCACACTGTAATGTATTGATCTCAAATCAAACATCTTATGGATAACAATTATTTATTTAATGTATCTAGTATAAATACAATATTTATCAATTTAAACAAGATATGTAAATAGTAAAATGCTAAGTAGCAAAAATATTTATGATGAATCTTCTAAAAAATTTCGATAACTGGTCTTCAATAAACTAGGAGAAGAACTTTGAATCTTAAAAACTTCAACAACTTTGAATCAAAATTGAAAGGATCTTCGATGAACTGGAGAAGAAAGAATCTTGAATCTCAAAGTTTTTGACAATCTTGAATCAAAAATTAAAAGTGATGAACTTGAAGATTCAAAAAGGAATTCTCTGTCCAACAACAATTCCATCACTTTTGTCGCTTACCCAAAATTTCGATAAATTTTTTTGAATCAAATCTGAAAGATTTCTTCGTTCAACGGGGGAGCAATTTGAAAATTTAAAATATTGATATTCTTCGATTTTTCCTATTTATGAATGAGAATAAGAAGAACGTAAGGCATAATTTATGAGATTTAATTAATTTTCAAATTTTATTCTCTTTTTAGCGCAACAAAAAGATTTTTCTTATATTAGAATTAAGGCCAAAGTCATATGCGGCCACTCAAACTTGTCCCGATTATTCATTTGGACACCTCAACTAGACGTACTACCTATTGAACACTTACTTGACATTGAGGTAACTATAGGATATCTAACTAATGGTGAAGATGGTGAGGCTATTAACTTAGGTGAAGAAGGTGAGGGTTGTAACCTTAGTGGTGAGGGTGGTGAGGGTGAAACTGTTAACCTAGGTGGAGAAGGTGAAGTTTGTAACCTTACTGGTGAGGGTGGTGAGGGTGAGCATGTTAACCTAGGTGGAGAGGATGTGGATGATAACCTAGGTGGAGAAGATGCATCTGATTTCTTGAGTAGTGATTCAGATTTAGATATACCTTCAGAAGATGGTTCAGATATTGATGAGGAGCTGAGAGATTTTAGAGAAGAAAGAAGAAACAAAAAACAGAGAAAAAAGGCTACTGAATTTGAAGAAATACCAGTTGGAGAAGCTGGTGGTATAGATAGAGGCTTTGAGGATATTGGAAAGAACAAAACTGACAAATATGCAGAAAAATTGGGTGGAGATGAAGATTACATTGATAGCTCTGACTGTTGGAGTGATGATAGTGATGAGCAACTAGATGCGGATGCTGTTAGGGGAGTAGACATACCTGCTAGAAGGAGAAGCAAAAAGGTTAGGTATGATGAAGATTGTGAAGTGTCAATTTTTGAGCTTGGAATGGTCTTTGAAGGTGCAGATTAGTTCAGTAAAGCAGTGGCAGATTATGCTGTAGAGTATAGAAGACAGGTAAAGCTAAGACCTAATGAAAAACATAGAGTGAGGGTGAAGTGCAAAAATATTAAGTGTAAGTGGTTGTTATATGCTTCGATTGACAGGGACTCAGGTGATTTTATTGTAAAGAACTATCATCCTATTCACAAGTGTATTCCATTAAACATAAATAAGTTGTGTAATTCAAAGTTTATTGCTAGAAAGTTTAAGGACAAAATTATATCTCAACCATATATAAGGATTTGGAAATTCGATATTTGGTTAGAAAGACATTGGGTCTTTATGTTGGTAAGACTCTTTGTTACAGGGCTAAACAGAATATTATGAGGGAAGACATGGGTGATTGTAATCTGGAATTTGCCAGATTGTGTGACTGTGCAGATGTGATCAAACAAACCAATCCTGGAAGCTCTTGTTGGGTAAAAATTGATAAGGAAACTAAACCAGGGAAGAACCTTTTTGTGTATTTATATGTATGCTTTCATGCATTTAAGCAAGGATAGTTGGAGCGGTGTAGGAATATAATTGGATTTGATGGTTGTTTTCTCAAGGGAGCTTGTAAGGGCGAATTATTAGTTGCTGTTGGAAAGAATGGGAACAATCAAATGTATCCCATTGCCTTGGCTGTTGTGGATACAGAAACAAAACATAGTTGGAGCTGGTTCATAAGTTATTTAATTGTTGATCTAAACTTGGGAACTGGTGAAGGTTTGCCTGTGATGTCAGATATGCAAAAGGTATTGTTTACACAATTTCTTCTTTTTTTAGTTTTAGTTTTACTACTCCAATTACTTATTCTGTATGTACTTTTTGTTAGGGACTTATTCCTGTATTGTTTGAGTCGTTACCAAATGCTGAGAAAAGAATGTGTGCTAGACATATATGGAGTAATTGGCATGTTAACTGGAAAGGAGAAGAAAGAAGGAAACAATTTTGGAGATGCTCAAAGGCCTCTTTTGAAGTCAAGTTTGGTGAAGAAGTTCATGCAATGTCTAAGCTAGGTAAGAAGAAAATAACAGAGGACTTACTACATTATGATCCCATAAATTGGAGTAGAGATTTTTTTCAGACTCATTCCAAGTGTGATGTTGTAGAAAATAACATGTGTGAGGCTTTCAATTCCTGGATCTTAGCTGCTAGACATAAATCAATTATTACCATGCTAGAAGATATTAGGCATAAAATGATGAACAGACACATAGACATGATCAAATTTGCTGAAACATGAATATCAGACATTGCACCTATGGCAAGAGCAATACTAGAAAGAAACAAGGAGTATTCAAAGAACTGTAATGTTCAATGGAATAGGGTGAATGGTTTTGAGATTAGTGATGGTGAATACTCATTTGTTGTTGACTTGGAGAAGAAGCATTGTGACTGTAGGTTGTGGATGCTGAGAGGTATTCCTTGCCCTCATGCTATTTGTGCTTATTATTACTTGAATCAAGATCCTGATCAACATGTAGAGCACTAGTATATGAAGGAAACATTTCTCAAGGCTTACAATCATTTCATCCAATCAATACCCAATATGAGAATGTGGCCTAAAACTACAAATCCATCAATAGAGCCTCCAAAACCAAGAAAAATGCCAGGCAGACCTTACAAGAAGAGAAGAAAGAGCAAGGATGAGCCCAAAAAATGGGGAAAATTTTCCAGAAAAGGAGTAAAGATGACATGTTCCATTTGCAAGAAAACTAGTCATAACAAAGCTGTGTGTGCAAGAGTAAGTAATACTAGTCATATTCAAATTTGTAAATTGCTTAAAGTTTATAATCATATGTTTTATTTTGTGGTGACATAGTATGGGAGGGGGAGCACTTCTCAACCTACAAGTCAAGGAAACAGCCAACAAAGTTCAAACAAGAGTAAGATTTGTTTTACATATTGATTTGCCTTAATTTTCATTTAGACAGTTATTCATATGTACTTATTTTTTTTTCAATAGATTAGAACACAAAGTTCTGTTTGTCCTGATACCAGTGTTGTGCCAAGAACTGTGCCAAGAACTACCCAAAAAACAGTAAGATTAGATAATGGCTAGCCTTTAAAAATTCATTTGCATTTTAAGTTTGTTCTACAAGTTTTCATATATCCTTATTTATGTTATATAGTCTACAATTGGAGGTCCATCTACAATGAGATGTCCATCACATTCTACTTCCAGAACCACATATGCAACTACACAATCAAGTCAACCAACTTCTATTTGTGCTGACACAACATCTGTGTCAAGATCTGCTCAAATAGGGTTCAAGTTGGAACTGGAAGAGGATTGGGAAGAAAAAAAGCTAATGCATCAGGTCACAAGAGACCATACAGTTCTGCCTCATTTGCTGCTGCTACTGGAGAAAATAGAAGGCCTACAACTGGTTTTGGTTTTTACTCTAATCCTACAACTGGAGCCCAAGTATTTAATGTATGTTCACTTAACATATTTACTATGTTTTAGTGTATATTTTATAGCCTTATAATCTAACCTTATTTTACACTTTCTATCTTATATTGCAGCCTGGTACATCAAGTGAGAAGATTCTACGTGGTCTTACAACATTGAAGAGTGCTTCACCAACCAATATAGACATTGGTTTTAAATCCCGTAGCCTAAAATGGAAGGGAAAAGATGCAGTCAGCACCTCACAATTACAACAAATGAAAGCTAAAAAGAAAAACTGGAAGTAGTTCATTTGGGAAGTTGTTATGATTTTGGCCCATGTTAAATGGGTGTCTATTTGAAAACAATTTACTCTTTAGTTTATTTGAACACTCGTCTAATGTATTTTTGAACATTGAATTTGTGTTAGCAAGACTATGTATTTTGTAAGACAATGGTTTTTTATTACCTCTCAATGCATTTGTGTTATGTATTTTTTAACCATTACTGTGTGTTATGTATTTTTCAGTCATGCATTTGTGTTATTAACTTACTTTTTGAACAACAACTACACTACCTTTCAATGCATGCCTTTTGTTTTTGTCAATAAGACTACTGATCAATTCAATTCCAGAAAAAAAATTCAAAACACATGGCAAGTTATCAATTCAACAGTGATCAATTCAACTCAAACTTCCAATTTGATACAAAATATGAAGGACATATACCAATTAAAACATCACTAATTGATCTAGAATAGCTACCTAACTACTGCAAAATTAAACAATTAAGTACTACAATCCTGAACTACTATCAACTACAAAATATTAAAGAACCATTTAATAGTTAGTAGACACGAAAAACAATCACAACTCGGTTAAATTTGATATTTTCCTAATCCCTTTGGAGTTTAACTTCCTTAAGCTTCTTGTTCAATACCATCAATTACACTTCACTTTCATTCAATTGAAATTTCAAAGAACTTTTTTCTTCTTCAAGCTCTTTCACTTTTCTCTTTAGTCGATCAATCGGATTTTGACCGTCTACGAGTCTATTCATTGAGGATGATTCATCAACATTTCAAGCGACGAATCAATCCATCTAAAATATCCACATCCACCATTTTCCTACAAACCATATAACAGTAGTAAGGCGTAATAAATATACAAAAATGTTGATTTTTCAAATAGTACAACAAGAACAGTTTTTGTTCGAAAAATAACAAACCTTTGATGCTTTGCATCCAAAAAATCGACGACCTGGGTTCAAAGGAGTCCTCGAAGTTTTCAGTCGACAATAATAACCACACTTGTATATATCGACTTCCTCGATATTCACTGAAATTTGCGACATTTGATAAAAGAGAATTGATTTAGAGAAGAAGAGAGAAACTTAGATATTTAGAGAAGAAGAGAGAAACTTGGAGATTTAGAGAAGAAGAGAGAATTGGAGATTTAGGGTTCTAAATGGATTTTGGGGAAGAGGAATTGGGGAAGAGGATTTTGGGGAAGAGGAATTGGGGCTTTCACTTCAACTTTAACATTGAAGTATAATATTAACGTTGGTGCCATGTAGGCAGGGTAAAAAATGAGAGAAAAACAAATTCACGCACTCCATTTGCGTGAATCACAAACGATTTGCCATGTAGGCAAAAAATGATTGTACGGTTCAAATCTGGGGTGGTTGAGGTGTTGAAAAGGTAGTACATCTAGTTGAGGTGTCTAAATGAATAATCGGGACAAGTTTGAGTGGCTGCATATGACTTTGGCCTAAAATTAATATATTCGGATGGTGAGTTAATATATCAAGGAGATACAAATTTTAATGAATTATTGTAATTAAAAAAGGCCTAAGTCATCTGCAGCCACTCAAAGTTGTCCGCATAATTCATTTAGACACCTCAACTAATCCTTGTGCCAATTGAACACTTTATTTATTCAAAAGTCATTCCTATTAGACACAAAATGCTGACAAGGAAAAAAACGTGTAATTCACTTTCCTTGAGCGCGTTAATTTATTAAAAATAATATTTTTCCTTTTTTTTCTTAATTTATACCCCTAAGTTAATTTTAAAAAAATTAATTAACAAAAAAAAAGGACAGTTCTTCTTCTTCCCTATTTCTATCAACCCCACCCCCACCCCCATACCCATGCACCAGTGGTTATCTTCTTTCCCCACCATTCTAATGATTTCAGAATTCTTAGCATTTTGTTTCGTTTTTTTTTTATTTTTTGTAAAAAAAAAATCTGCTAATTTAATATGTGAGAAGAAGAAAAATTCGAACATTGGACTTAAAAATTGATCGATATTCGTCCATCTCTATTTCGATCACTCCGATTGAACAAACATCGCCACTCATTAATTTATTAAAGATGATATTAAAAAATTCAACATACTTTCAATTTTTCTTGGTCATGAATCTTAAAAATAATTTATTGACGTTTATTTATTTTCACAAAAATCTCAAAACGCGTGGAGAATAACAGATGATAGGAGAATAAATTTGAACGGGAGATTTTTATTTTTGTTATCAATGGTGAAATTGATGGTGGCTGCTGGGGTTCACAGGGAAGAGGAAGAAGAAAGGTCAAAGGGTTAGGTGGGGGTGGGGGAGATTTTCTTTTTAAATATTTTTGTGATTAATAAATAAAGGCTGGAAATTATTTTTTATTTTTTTAAATTGAAAAATTATATTTTATTGTTAGACTGGGTCCATGTGCCAAGTGTCATAATTTTATTTGTCATTGTTTTAAGATAATGCGCGTGAATTACACGCAAAATATTTTTAAAAAAGTTTTTGTTTTATGTTCAATAGATACATATTCTTTAATATTAAAGTGTCTAATAGGTAATAGTCCTAGTTGATATGTCTAAGTGAATTATGCGAACAACTTTAAGGGGCTGTCGATGACTTAAGCCATTAAAAAAAGAATAGAAATAAAATATAATTTGCTCTTTACCTGGTGGGGATTTAGGTAAAATTTGCTCTATTTTTTTTAAAAAGCCCAATCACGATAGACCCAAAAGAGAACTCCTCGACCGCCCAGTACACTCCGAGCTCCTTTTTTTTTTCCTTTGCTGTTTGAATGAAGTGAGATTGATGCAATCAGAACTCAGAAGTCGTTAAACGGATTTCCACTTATCAAATTTGAGTAGTTCCTATGGCTGTTTTCAGTCCCACTTGTTCTTCTACTCCCCCACTTCTCTCCTTCAGAAACAACATCTCTTTCTTCCCTTCACATCGCCCTTCTTTTCCCGGAGTCCGGTACACTCTCACAGTGAAAGCCACCGTCAGCGTCGAGTCTCCGTCGTCTTCCGCCACCGAACGCAGTGATGACTCGCCCAAGGTCTTACTTGAAGTCCGGGACCTCTCCGCTGTCATAGTCGAGTCAAAGCTGCAAATTCTCAATGGTGTTAACCTCACTGTCCGCCAAGGCGAGGTATTCAATTTCATTTCCACAAATTAGGTAATTCGTTTTTGAGTTATTACTTACAATTGATGGTTCTGCTGGATCATTCTACCTAAGTTGTATCCATATTTGATGAAAATTTTTGAGCTGTATTTGGTAATTCTAGAGGTATTTCATAGTTCTTTTGAAGTTTAGAGTTATAATCAATAGTTATACCCAACCTATTAAGTAATTGTGTATTCTGAATTATATAGTTTATTGTGTCTTTTGATAATTTCAATTTAGTGATTTATGTTGGTCTTTCTGTGGAAGGAAAATTGGGAGGAAATTTGTGTATATCTAAGAAATTGGTACTACTGGATAAATGGTTGGATGAATTAGAGATTAACAAGAATTTTCTTTGTTTTCTTATCTATTCAGTTCCTATTTTTGTATATTGGAAGAAATGAGCAATAAACTGGATAAAAGGTCAATTGAACAAGATAAACAAACAACTAATTGTCTTCTTTTTCCTTATTCAATTTTGTTCCAGTTTTTGTTATTTTTTCAATGAGATGAGGCTTACCCATTCCTTTTGACATGGGGATAAGCAGATTATAATTGTCCAAGTTCTGACTATGTATTTATATTGGAACAGGTACATGCTGTAATGGGTAAGAATGGTTCTGGAAAGAGCACCTTTGCCAAGGTTAGTGCTTTTTTGTTGTTTTCCTTGGATCTTCTATTGTGCATTTAGACTTTTCTTATGTTAGAATCCTTGTAGAAATTCTAGAATATGTGTGATTATAATAGGTAGCTTAACTTACTCCTATTGTAATTACTCTTAATTTCCTTTTTCTAGGGCATGTAAGCATATTATTTAAACCCTAATAGTTTGAGGGAATAATCAAGGCGAGTTCTCTCTTTTATAAACCCCAATGGTGTAGAAGCAGAATATTGAGATATCTAGGTGGCGACATGTGAACTAATGTAGATCAAGCAACTACCAATGAGTTGAATTATGGAGAGGCTAAGGAAATGGAGATTGTGTGTGAAAATGAAGTTGCACTTCACATTGCATCGGACCTAATGTTTCACACGAGGACCAAATACATAGAGATTGATTGTCATTTTGTCATAGAGAAAGACGCCGTCACGAGGTTTGTGCGGTCAAATGACTGACTAGCTTGCATACATATTCTTCAAGTCCCTGGTTGGTTCCAAAACAGATTATATATGTAGCAAGCGTGGGGCATATAATTTGTATTCATCAGCTTAAGGGGAGTATTAGAATCCTTGTAGAATTGTATATTCTAGAATGTGAAATCGTTGTAGGTAGCGTAATTTATTCCTATTGTAATTAGGTTTTGGTTTACTTTTCTTTTTAGGACATGAAACATTAATTTAAACCCCAATAGCTCTTATTTTCTCTTCTGTTTCACAGTTACCTAGTTCTTTGCACATCCGGATAGTATTATTGATATTGTAATTCATCTTCGTTTTCGGGTGATGTTATTTGTGCATACGCCTTTTCCTTGTCTATTCTATGTTTCTTCGTCTCCCTGATGTTTTATAACAAAAGATAAATTCCTTTTTATTCTTTTGAATGATCTCTTTGGTTGGTCATCTCATTTTGTTTTACTTGGACTTTAGTAGGCATTTGGACAATATTTGGTTGAAGTTGGTAAAAAAAAGTTTTTGAAGCTCAAGCTGAAAAAGGGTATTTGGAAGTTCATTATGTCAGGACATGAGTGTCTATTGGAAAAAAATAGTATAATTTGTGAGTGAACCATTATTCACATGAAATACTCAAAAGTAGTTTCTCAACTTCACTTTCTCTTTTTTCTCCATGTCTCCTTGCAAAGTCACCTGTGGCCATGATTGCTATTTGCAATATGTTGTTTCTTGATCAGAACTTTTGGTATGGACTGAATTGTTTCAGGTTCTTGTTGGGCATCCAGATTATGAAATTACAGGAGGCAGTGTGTCATTTAAAGGTGAGAATCTACTTGAGATGGAACCCGAGGAAAGATCTCTTGCTGGTCTTTTTATGAGCTTCCAGTCCCCAGTTGCCATACCTGGAGTAAGCAATATTGACTTTCTTAACATGGCGTATAATGCTCAAAGGAGGAAACTTGGACTGCCAGAACTGGGACCAATTGAGGTATCTACATGTGACCTTCATATTGTATGAATATTAGCCCCCATCTCATAGGGAATTTTATGCCCTATTGTTTCTCAACTAGAAGAGACAGATAGGTATTTCCAATCTTGGATAATTCTCATGTGCAGTTTTACGGGTACATTGCCCCGAAGCTTGAACTTGTCAACATGAAGATAGACTTCTTGAACAGAAATGTAAATGAAGGATTCAGTGGTGGAGAAAGGAAGCGCAATGAGATTCTGCAACTAGCGGTATTCCATGCTCCCTATCTTTCCTTCTCCAATCATGACCATGACATCAATGTTTATGTTTCAAGGCTGCTGTTTAATGAGTATTAATGAATATCAGATATGATCTAGGGTATCTGGTAACCAATTTTTGACTTACTGTATGATTATGACTTCTTTAATATACTTCTCAAGTTGGTCTTTACTTTTCAGACCGGAATATTGAAATTATAGCACTTAATTTAGTTTTATATCGAAGGAAGAGATGTTTTCTGTTCTTGACTATAATAAGCATTTGACTGAAAGTCACAAGTGTCTGAGCTTTCCAAAGTTTCTTGTTTGATACAGGTTCTCGGGGCTGACTTGGCAATACTGGATGAGATTGATTCTGGTTTAGATGTTGACGCACTTCGAGACGTAGCAAAGGCAGTAAATGGACTTCTATCACCAAAGAATTCAGTGTTGATGATTACTCATTACTTACGATTATTAGAATTCATCAAGCCGACGTATATCCATATCATGGTAAGCAAGTGCCTACTCAACTAAGCTGAACGGAAAAGAAACAGATTGACCACTAAATTTGGTTTGTGATAAGAAGTAAAGTAGAAGAGGGTTGATACCTTGCCAGCATTAGGAAATAATGAACTATTCTTTCACTTAAAAAGTTTCTAAAAGCAAGTAAAACTACATTCTAGATTTGCCAAATATAATTTGTTTCTTCATATGATCTGCATTCTGATTCTGTAATCTTTTAGGTAGCTTGAATGGTACACTAAGGATGTAGCTGTATTATGATGCTCGTCTGTTATGTTATATAGATAAGCTGCCCAAGATTTTTGTAGTATTTATCTTCTTTAAGGTTTATCCCACTGTTGGTGCGGTTTTGATAGTACTAATGATTTGGATTGTTTATTAGAGTCTTCATTGCTTGGTTGATCAGGGTTCGACCTTTGTTTGCTTTGTCTTTTGCCCTTGTCACTAAATAGTAAAGGATGCCGAAGAATATAAAATCCCTCTGCGGAATAGTTTTTGTGTTATACGTGTATTTTGGCTCTAACTTTTCATTAGTTTAGTTGTCACTAATTAATATCTGAATTTGATTTCCAGGAGAAAGGGAGAATCGTGAAGACTGGAGACATATCCATAGCTAAAGTTCTGGAGAAAGAAGGGTACAAAGCAATTTCTGGCCCATAGAGCTGCCATGAAGAATGATGATTTTGTCTGGTTTTGTCTCATCAGCTAGCTACTAGAGGAAATATTTCTACTGCTCCAACATTATTTAAGAAAGTGGCAATTAGTGATGCTTCCACTTTTCTCATCAAATGATTCAAAATATCAGTGCTCAATTGTCTCGAGATTTAAGAGTAAGGATAACTGTGTCCCCCTGATGTGGGCAAAATGACAAATTTTGATGACATGGGGAATGAGTCATATACTTGTATTTTATCCTGTCTTTTTTCTTCTTCTAAAGATTAGTTTTGTATCGGGAATTATAGTAACTTATTTGGTTGGTTGCTGTCTAAAAGAGTTCGATTCTCCACCTGAGCCTGATGATCTACTTTATGAGGAGAGGCCTTTTAACTCTTAATTCAGTTGTGGGCAATTGCTTTCTTGGTCCCTTAGTTACTATAAAATTCTTATTTAGTTCTACTGATTGTCGAAGAACTCCAAAGCATATATGTTTCTTGTTTCCAACTAAAATATCTTTGATAATGTACTGAATCAAATCAAACTGATTGATGCATTTTCGCTTTTTGCTCAAAATTGTTCATAAGATTAAAAAAATCTAATAACTACTTATGATCAAATGTAATTTCAATTCAAATATCATCTCTTATGTTTATAATAAAATTTATTTTTTCATATTTTATATTTATGATGAAACATGAACGAATGTCTATATAAATTTTATAGAGTTTGAGAGACTATTTTCAAAATACTCG
The DNA here is from genome assembly GCF_001406875.1 of Solanum pennellii. Classification (NCBI taxonomy): domain Eukaryota; kingdom Viridiplantae; phylum Streptophyta; class Magnoliopsida; order Solanales; family Solanaceae; genus Solanum; species Solanum pennellii. The sequence continues at coordinate 38,579,542 of NC_028642.1, read as the reverse complement.
CCACTATAATTTATATAGAGTTCGAGAGACTATTTTTAAAATACTCGCCACGATAATTTTGACGAATGTTTCAAATATTTTGATTCTATTCCAGCGAAAGAGAGCTATAATTTTCTCTGCCACGTCATTGCAAAACGCTGTGTAAGCTCGAACCTTATCCACGTCATTTTAGTCCTCTGTCCTCTATGCTTATCGAAGTTGAGAGAGGTGGAGTGGTAAAATCTGATCGGCGCCGGAGTCAGAGTCGGAGATGAAAGTTCTTCACATCCCATGCTTAGATGACAACTATTCCTATATGTATATTATATATCAGAATGTCGATTTCGATTTTCTAATTCATATCAGATTTATTTATTAGGTTTTTTTTTGTTGCTTTTCTATGAATTTCGGCAGGATCATCGATGAAACTACTAAGGAAGCTGCGGTGGTAGACCCCGTCGAGCCGCATAAGGTCCTCAGAGTTGCTCAAGAGAACGAAGTTGACCTCAAGTTTGTTCTCACCACTCATCACCACTGGTTTGTTCACACTCCTAATTAATCATTTCTTCTTACGCATCTGAAATTCTGAATAATAGTTGAGAAAAAGAGTGCGGAAGTTGAAATTGGAATTTTTTTTTTTTGTGAAATTCATAAGTTGTGTTTGTTCATGAAATTAACTTGAAAGTGTATGTTGATAGTTGAAGGTTTGAAACCAATAATTCAATTCAGATATACCTTTAGGCTAGTATTTATGTATCTCAATACAAGTGCTGAAATAGTATTCACGCCCAAGAAGCCATTATCCACGGGGTAAAATTATTATAAGGGGATGATCAATTCAATCTGATGTATGATGAAGGATTGATTATCCTGAAATTGCTATTTTCAAGTTTATAAATAAGGGCGCGTGAGTTTTTGAACTTGGCTTACTAGTTGGACGAGTGTAGGCAAATGCAAACTTATGACGTATTGTCTTGCAAATAGAGAAAGAGATTCGTGGGACCGTTTGATCATGCTTGCTTTTCAAATGACATCAGTCTCCTTAGAAAACAGGTTACTTTTGTTTCTTCATATCAATGTGGGGACAAATTTGGGAATTATGTGAACTCGAAATCCCAAATTCTCCTTGTTTCAGCTCAAGAAAGATATTCTTTGCCAGCTCTCTTGAAAAAGATGTTGATAATAGATGCCCTCTCCATCACATTTATATGACGTTGTCAACTCGCCACAAAGCTTTTAAGATGTTCATTGACTTGTATGCTTTATTAGTGTTGGTAGAGAAAATATTAATATAATGGTTGAAAGTTTGTTCATAGAGATAACAGCACATCTAAGTTAAAATTTGAATAGTTTAACAAAATAATCGAATCCTTGAAAGTTGTGAAAAATTGAATACTATTTAACATTTTTGGACCTCCAAAAACGGAGATTGTGTCATGTAAATTAGGAAAGAGAGTGTAATGGTTTATAACTTATAGTTTGATAAATCAAGTAGAAAGAGGTAAGATACGGATCGAAACAATATCTAGCTAATAATAATATATTTGCTGTTGCAACTAAGATGGACACAATAACGTGAAACTGAAAAGTTGGGAACTGCAAATTTGCAAGAGGCGTTAGAATGTAGTGCAAAGGAGAATATTCCTAGAGTATTGGTGGGATCAGAAGACAGACTGTCTTGAAAACTTGGGAACCGTGCCTTTCGAGCATAATATCCAATGAACCGACGATGTTTGATGTGTGCTACTTTTTTTGGGTGGTGGTGGTGGTGGCCTGGTGGGGAATTGGTAGTTGGTTTGTTTGAGGAGGGTATGTGATTGTAGCTTAGCTTCTTTTAGGATGAGCGCTATCTAATCAAACAAATTCATTTCTGATGGTTTGCCGTTTACACTGTTTTCTTCTTTTTCTTTCCATTTGTTCTCTGGACGTTATTTAGTTTACACATATTCCAAGAGGGGAAAATAATTCACAAGCTTGATCCATGACTAGCATGGATCATACAACACACCACGGAAACACATTTTTTAGGACAAACAACTCAACTGTAGGATGTCTTACATTTAGTTGTCTACATATGCTATAAACATCTATTTAGGTACATCGGTGGGATCTGCATTTATCTGACAACACCACATTTCAGGGATCATGCTGGAGGAAATGATAAAATAAAGCAGCTCGTTCCTGGAATAAAAATTTATGGTGGATCAGTTGATAATGTGAGGGGCTGTACAGATAAAGTAGAAAATGGTGACAGGGTATCCCTTGGTGCTGACATCAGCATATTATCTCTTCACACACCAGCGTAAGTGATTTAAAGTTTGTTTACTTACTCCTTCCGTTACTAATTTTAAACTTGATGTTCTTAATACTAATATGTCAAGGATACTCTTGTTTGATGACCGTGCCTCTTGATACTAATGAAAAAAGCGTTGCTCATTTTGGAAATAGCTCTTGCATAGCAGTAGGCTCGATAGATTATGAAGCATACCATTATAATCTCTGGAACATAATAGACTCATATTGGGAATTGTATCTCATCTCGTTATCCTACATGATCATTTCTCACAAAATTAATTGCTTTTTCTTTCCTCTCAGCCACACTAAAGGTCATATAAGCTACTATGTTACTGACAAAGAGGGAGAGGATCTCGCTGTTTTTACTGGGGATACATTGGTGAGTGGAGGTTTCTACCTTTAAATCTTTTAGGAGCACGTAGAACTTAATTAATAATTCTGTACAGGTTGAGTCTTGCTTTGTGTCGAGAGAATCTTTCTACTTTAAGAATTTGTTAATAGAATTATACTTCTTGTGCAACTAGCACATACTTTTTGTTCATTGTTTCCTGTTTTTAGGTCATTAATGGTGCACCTATTCATTTTTTCCTATATTGCTCTCATTATTCTATTGCTTCTGTTTGTTTATAATTTGTTATTTCAGCAAGGGGTGTTCCTTCCTGATGAAAATCATTGTGGAAAGACCGTTATTTTGCTGTGACCTACTGTCTAAAAAAACCTGGTTCTTTGAGTAATTATGCAAGAAGCTAAAGTTCGGAATAATAAATAAACATAAGGATTTTTATGTGGAAACTCCTTGCTCAAGAGAGGCAAAAACCACGACCTATCTCTCTATAGGATTTTCCTCAACTCTTCACTAAAACTAGAGTAATTGAAGGTTACAACTTTTCTTGCACACCTAATAATTATTCCCAACAGTACCTACCCCTCTCCCCAAACTGTTCCATGACTCTACCCAGTCAATGAAGTCCCTTACAATACAAAACAACACCTACTACAATCAACTAAGAATGTAATCAATTGTCAAGGTTGTCTTTTTTGTGCCAAGAAAAGCTTCTTCTTAGCGACCCAAAACCATCTCTCGTTCTGCTCAATCTGAGCAGTACCCCTGCAGTGTTGCCAACTTCACCAGTTCCTTTTCGAGATCTGCTAAGAACCTGGTTCTTGTACTTATTCCGTCATTCTTCTTGTGCATAGATTGTCATTTGTACAATGATTGTCAATCATCAAAACAACGTATGATCTTGAATGTATAGCTCCTGGCATCTTAACACATGGATAGTGTTCAATTGATGAGAGCTTTCTTTTCTTCCAGTTTCTGTTCTAAGGGAAAAATGGAACAGGTTATGAAGATAAAGGAAGGAACTTCAAATGCTTTGAGCGCGTAAGGCAGAGCAAATGAGAAAGAACATTTCAACTGTCTCTGGTCACTCCTTTTTGGTGTGAAATGAATATATAGAGAATGCTGAAAATCTCATACTTAATTAGCTTCATACAGGATTCAATGGGAATATTTTATCTGCTTTTGTTGTACACACTGCAGCAGAGTTAATGAAATTTCATCTTTTATTGAATAAGAAATTAAGGAAAGCGATAAAGTTCTCTGGTGCATAAACCAGAGGAGAGGTTTCTTGAACACACTTCATATGCAGAGTCAACTTAAAGGCACTCAGGTATTTCCATGTTTTCAAAATAAATCAAACTCAAAAGAGAACCTGTCGATTAATAAGATGAGGTCCTCGATTCTCCTAGCTGGCGAGTTATTTTTCCCACCGAGGAAAACACTTCCTCTTCATCATTAATATCCCTACCATGCTTTATTTGAATTTCACTCTCGTACTTCTGTCCTCTTTGTATGCACAACTCTAAATCTTTTGGTTTATACCTTGCAATCACAACATTAAATCCATCTGCTTCTTCTTTCTTTTTTTCTGGTAAATCCCTCTCAACTTTGAGCTGTTACAATAGATAGCACAAGAATCTGTGGTTTCAACCTCCTTAAGTGGTTCACTATAACTTTGCTCAAGATTTAGAAGGGTAGTGGTGGGTTGTACCCAATTTGGCTTACTGTCTTCTTCTTCTAGCTTTCTCTGCTCTATCTTGGAATATAGGTGTATGGATTTGAAAAGGTTTTTGGGAGAAGATGATAGGAACTCTAACCATTCCATGCAATTTTTGGTAAATGTGGAATTCGAAGCAACTAACCAATATTTGAAACCAGAAGATTGTCTGACAATGCGAGCAAGAGGAGCTATTATGGACGGACAACCTCTTTCAAAGAATTGTATTATTATACAGTTGGATGGTCAAAATAGTTTTCTCTGAACGCTTCCATCTTTTTGTCTTGCAGTTTATAGCTGGTTGCGGTAAGTTTTTTGAAGGCACTGCAGAACAAATGTATCAATCACTGTGTGTGACATTAGGTTCTTTGCCTAAGCCAACTCGGGTATATTGTGGTCATGAGGTAATGTGTGCATACTCTTATAATTTTTTCTTAAAGAAAAGAGTTATTCTATGTCTTCATATAGTGGTCTCAGATCAGATTCTAGATTCTTTAATGTGCCATTTTCGTAGACCTTTCAGTAAGAGTGACAATTGTGTTGATAAAAGAGTGAAAAAGTGAGCGGAACTTGTGGTTAAATTGCCTTTTCTTTGTCCATATGTTAAGGACTAGATAAACTTTAGCTCCTCAGCTGTATTTTATCTTTATAGCACAGAAATTATTTCTCGTTTTACTAATCAAAAGAGTTTCTCCTTTAATTTTCTCCTCTTTAGACTTGGTGTACCGTATGATAGTTTATTTGCATTCAGTATGATGAACACTTTATTTGAAAGGAAGGACAGATAAAAAATTTATATAGTACCACCTTGCATGTACTCACTCACATCAAAAAGCTCTCTCTAAATATGTGTGTAGTATATATCACATGTATTTGGCCTGCGCAAGTATTCTAAGTTTTTCTCTTACGAAAAGATGTAATAAATTGTAAGACACTGCTGCATTTTGAACGAACCTCCAATTAGTAGATACATTCAGTAGTTTTGATTCCAATGCTTGTATATATATGATTCTCCTGGCGGCTGTTCTACATCAGAATTGTTCTTTGACTTTAGATCCTTGTATCTATTTTTCTTCTCCAGTGAGAGCATTTGAACTTGAGGAGATCTTAAACCCCCTCCTCTACCCCCAAAAAATAATGATAAAGGAGAAAAATTATTTCTTAGGCAGAGTAAAAATATCCTCCCGCTTATTCTCCCTCATCCCCTCGCTGCCTCTCCTATCAGTACAAATTCATTGCATTAGTGCTCTCCTTCACATGCTTCGACTAAAGGTAACTCCAGGGTAAGGTGATCTGAATATACATACATGAATGTTATCCAACATGGAAATTGAACTTTTCCACAAATAATTTTTCAAGCATTACTGTAGGCCTCTCATATTGTAGGTGCTCATTCATGCAGTGTTGCCAATTTCTCTCATTTTTGGTTTTAGCAGCCATTCTATACTCTCAGAGATAATTCTAATGTTTGTTAAGTGATTTGCAGTACACAGTAAAGAATTTGCAGTTTGCATTAACAGTTGAACCAGACAATGTCAAAATTGCAGAAAAGTTGGCATGGGCTGAGCGTCAGAGAAGAGTAGGCCTTCCAACTATTCCATCGACTATTCAGGAAGAATTTGAGAGTAACCCATTCATGCGGGTTGATCTTCCAGAGGTTCAGGTAAACAATACCTCTTTTAATTTATTGCATGTCAGATGAAAGGAAGAAATACTTGTGTTAAATTAGCATAGAGTTAGGACCGGAGTGTGTGACTTAGCCGACAGAATGATAAATTCTGCTTGTCTTCATGTGCTACAAAGCCTCTTTTACCAAGGATTTTCTGCTTGCTAAACAGGATAAAGTGGGGTGCAAGTCTCCTGTTGAAGCCATGCGTGAAATCAGGCAACGGAAGGATAATTGGAAGGGCTGAATAATAACGCGAACCCCAGTGCTAATATTTCTTATGGTTAATGTTTGTGCATCTAATAAGGTGGATATGTCAAGTGGCAAAATCAAATTGAACTTTTTGTTGGAAGTGTGCATTTTCATTGTTAGCATCATAATCCTGTCATTTACTTTGAACATATCTGTGTATGAAAACGTATCTGGTGCCCCGCCCCATTGTCATCATTCCTATGAAATTAACTTAACAAGCAAAACTTAACAAAATGTTTTTATACCATTTGTACTTTATCTATTGAGAACATAAGCCTCTAATCAAATAACAACTAGGTTCACCTTTAAAGACAAAACAGCATGATAATTTTTGAACCATCATCCAGTTTAGTTTGTTTCTCAAATCCATTGAATATCCAGACTCTCCGGAACAAGGATGAAAAAACAAGAACATAACTGGATGTAATTCAAAGGAAAATAAAAACAAAAAGAATCTAAGAAAGCAAAGTCTATAACAATAAGGCAATTCTAAGAAAGTAAAGAGTAATTAAATTACAGGATGATGAGCTCGACTCTTATGGGAACTTGTCCTTCAAGTTTGTTGCATTGCCGGACTTTCTTGCTCTTCGTTGCGCTTTGGAATTCTTCAATACATCAAACATTTGATCAATAATGAGTTTTGTCAAGTGCCAAAGTATTTTCAAAAAGGTAAGATATAATTTGTGTCGCCCATATATATAACCTCTTTCAAATGTTTATGGAGAGATTTCGGAGTTAGTCCCCGAACCTCATAATGTACCTGTCAATCTGAAAAGGGTAAAAGGGAGGGATAATTATGGTATATATATATATATACTAGGCACATGATCTGTTATTTTTTGTCCCACTTTATGTGACACATATAAAATTTAAAGAGTTGATTAAATTTTAATATGATTTTTAAATACTTTAACTTATTAATTGTTGTAATTTATAGTATCTTTACGTAATTTTAAATAATGTGTGTTATTTTCTTTGTCCCAATATATGTGGCAAAAATAGAATTTCAAGAGTCAATATGTTATTAATTATAGCGTGAAACCACACATGTAAAGCAGACATGTTGGCTGTCTCATGCGTTGTTTAGATGGAATAACTAAAATATAAATAAGAAATATGTTAACGTATACGAAATGTCAAAAGCCTCAAATCAATAAATAAGTTGAAATTAATTAAAGACCTCTACTAATTAAAACACAAATTTTCAAGAAGAAAATCTCTTGAATCAATTAGTAGATGGAGAAGTCTTTACTTATAAAAGAAAATACTTCCTCCATCCACTATTAGTTGTCATACTTTTCATTTTTAAAGTCAAATCATAAAAACTTTGACTAACAGTTTTCAATATATTTTTTAATCATATTGATATGCAAAAAATTGCAATATAGTTTTTGAGTATCTAAATTTTTTGTTTAAAATATCAAATTAACGTAATCTAATTTAACTTTAAAAATTAATCAAATTGACTTTCGAAAAGTATAATATGACAAATAAAAAAAGATGAAACTAAAACATAAATAAAAAATGATGTTGACAACGTTTGCACCCCAGACGTTGGGGTTAAAGTGTCAAGCCTAATCCAATAGGCCAAATAGCTAGTTATGAAAATAAGCACACAACTAAAGCAGACATGGTGCTTATTGCCACTTATATATAAGTATATATATAAGTAGTAGAAGTAGAAGGAGATATATATATATATATATATAAGTATATATAAGTAGTAGAGTAGAAGGAGATATATATAGTTGTTCTCCAAACATACAAAGAAATAAATATTGTGTTTAACATAATACCTTGATTTTCAACTTTTGAAGGTATGGAGATAAGCATGATGGCTGCAACTACTGAACTAAAGTAATCCGATATGTTAGACGGTCAAATGATTGATATATTTTTTAAAAACAGAACTTTGAGTAAGGAAAATAGATATATTTTTCTTATATATCGATTTATTTATTTAATTTTTGAATATTTACGTTAAAAGATGAAAAAGAAGTTTGTGATGGACTATTCAATTTAAAAAATATATTTGTATGCATAAATACATGAAGATTTCATCCATTAATTCGTTATTTGACGGTTAAATCTATAATGAGCTCATATCATAAGCTTATATCTCGTGAACCAAAATTTCTATTATTTAATTTCTTGTTCTTTTTTATATATTACTTTTCTCATTTTAATACATTATTTTTTCAAGATATGAGTTTTGACCAACATTTAATAACGATGTATTAGTTAAAATTATATTTGCATGGAAAACTATGATTTATGATACTTTTCGTATAGATTTTAAATATCTAAACTTTCATTTGAATATATCAAATAAATCGAATCCTAACTATCTTTTAAAGAATAGCAAATTGACTCTCAAAAAGCGAAATATTATGAATATTTAAAACAAAGAAAATATATTAAAAAATTTATGTTCTGCATTTCCATAATAAATAAGAAAGAAAATAATTGTCGTTTTTTTACTGCTACTCCGTAGAAAATAAGTATATATAGAGAAAGACATTGTTAATTGACTTAATTTTTTAAGATAGTAATAAATAAGAAAAAAAAGTTTTAAATACTTATACTATGATTTAATAAAGGAAAAACATTCTTTCAAATTTATTTTAAAGAATTTATAATTCGTGTCCATTTTGGTATATGAACAGTAATTGTATTTCGTGCTTCTATATTCATCTTACTTTCATGCAACAAATCTATCCTTTTAATATTTAATCATTTCCCATTAATTAAAAAAAATCTTTAATCCTTCCATTTTTTCTTCCACTAACTCACTTGAACAGACCTCTTCCTACACAACCACCCCAATAGAAATACCACTTCCCTACCCCCAAATAGAAATACCCCTACCTACCCAACCTCCCAATAGAAATACCACTTCCCTACCCGACCCACCCCCAAATAGAAATACCCTACCTACCCAACCCCCCAATAGAAATATCCTTCCCTACCCAACCCACCACCAAATAGAAATACCTCTCCCTATCCAACCACCCCCAAATAGAAGTATCCTTCCCTACCCAACCCATCACCAAATAGAAATACCCCTCCCTATCCAACCACCCCCAAATAATACCCCCACCTACCCAACTCCCCCAATAAAAATACCCCTCCCTACCCAACTCCTCCCCCCATATAGAAATACCCCTCCTAACCCAAC
>NC_028642.1:38534803-38569745 GCF_001406875.1 Solanum pennellii | reverse complement strand
CCCCACCCCCACCACTCTCAATAAAAATACCCCTTCCTATCCAACCCCACCCCACGTCGCGACTGTCCCGCTACAGCGATACCCATCCTGCTACAGTAGCTTCGTCCTAGCGAGAATAATTTCGCCTTAGCGACTTGCACCGACCAGTGGGTCAATTTAAGAATTTCAAACTCATATTTCACAACACACCTTCATCCCATTACACTAAGAAAATATCCCTTCACGCTAAGATCAATTTTAGGAATTATATTCGCCGTCAATTCCGTAAAATCGTATAATTTTTTTAACGTCATAGCTATCTACTCATGTGATCAAATTTCTAATTAGATCATCCAATTGTTATCAGATTTTTCTAGACTTTAATGATTCTGATTTCGTTCATATCTGGATTAGGCTGAAAAATTCCAAGTTACTATGAAAAAGTTTTTCAGCCTAAAAATTTTCATCTTGACTTTTCTGAAACAACAAGAACATGTCGTTACAATGAATTCATACTTCAAATTACTAAAGATATGCACACTTATTAAAATGAATTTATTACTCTTTTTTTCCACTTTTTTCCTTTGATATTTTTTAAATCAGGAAAAGACTTAATCATATTATATTATAAGTGGGAAGCTCCAAGATGTAAAGTTGAATTACCATTTTATCCCTATACTAAATAAAAATGTTATATTCATATTTGATTACTTTATTTTTGAAAAATATTGAGCAGTAAACTTTTTTTCCTAATTAATGAATTAAGAATATTTGAACAGTTATGAAAATTAAATAATCTAAACGTTAAAGAAAATGAAGAGACAAATATTAGTTAATGAGAGCCAATAGGTAGAGATTTAAGTTGCACATTAACTAAACTATAGAAACAGTTGCCTTTACATTGCTAGAATCTTAAAAGTAGTAGATTTCAATACAATGAATCTCATAGTTAATATATTAATATATGTTATTTTCAATGATAAATACATGAAAAGAAGCTAAAGAGACTAATAAATCATTTAAAGTGAAAGTATTATATAAAGCCAAGAATAGTTTTCATTTTCCTCAAGTCCCCTCTCCATTTTTATGGGCTTTAAAGAAGAGTATATCATTTCTCTGAGCAATTTTTTCTCAATCAATGTCAAAGTTAAAGGCTATTAAAATATGCTATGAACATTGTTGGATTTTTCCAAGAATTTCAGCTATGGATGTTGTTGGATTCGTCAAGGAAATTTCTTAGTGAAGAATACACTCATGACACTTATTATTTAATTTCCTTGCTAGGGCTTAATATGTGCAACGCACAACATTAATTTTAAGGTAAAAGATTTCTATATGTTACTGGTTTTACACATACTTCATTAACGTAGCACTTAACATTTCACTTATTCATTTAAATATTGTAGTTGTATAGTTTTTGGATTTTGAATCTTAGAAATAAAAACCCATATAGGATACTTATCAATTTTAAGAACATTAATTTGTATTTTCTATTTTATAACACATAGTATAACTTAAAAATATTGTTAATATACAATCTTCACAAAATTTTTTTTTATTTATATGACCACACGCGTGTGGCGCGTACCTAGAAACTAGTATATTAATAATAAGGGAATAATAGTTAGGAGGGGCAATGTATCGGTGCATCAGTCGTGGCATGATGCCCGACTTAATTAAGTTGGGTTACCTCCTGACCTTGGAAAATGCGAAATCAATTTGTTAATCTATTATACATAGTTCCTAGAATGTCTGCTTCTATCTCACTATGGTCATACATTGGAGGAACTAACAAAATATTTGATTCATAAAAAACTGCCACACCTTCGTCCCCTCTTTTGCCAATTTATCTGCTGCTCTAGTTTTCTCCCCAAACACCTGGGTCACTTTGGTAATCTCCAGCTTCAGCATCAAATACATGCACTCAACAACAATTTTATCATATAGCAAGTTAATATTCTTATTTGTAAGAATATTAATAGCTTTGATAGAGTCACAGTTAATTTCATGGGGGGTGAGGCTATGATTTACGGCTATTTAGAGGCCTCTCCTCATAGACAACAGTTTTGCTCTAACGCGGTTTGTGTGGGGATTGTGCTCGCTGAATCCAACGATCCAATGTCCCAAGTGGTTTCTAACCAGACATCCTATACCCTAAAACCAGGTCTTTGTTGTACGTTCCAACTGGGGAGGATCCCATTAACCTTAATAGTGGTTTTGTGAGCTTTGGTGGTGATACGTTTGTTGATAATCAAGTTATATTCCATGACATGGGAGATGGATTGGAGACTACTGATGGGGATTTTTTTGAATTGTTTTCTTGTGAGCCAAATGTTCCAGAGGCAAATGGTGATAAGGGTGTTCCAGTCCATCCATTGATTGAAATCCTTGTTTCTCAACCTGTTTAACTCGTCTATCCAATTGTCGTCATTAATTTTACCAGCGACTGTAGTCCCTTGATTGTAGCATCGTGATTGAATGGAGTCCCAAAAGTTGAGGGAGTTTTGACACTCAAAGAAGATATGGTTGGAGTCCTCGCTTGGTAGCCACATTAGTGGCACATCGCATTGATACTCATCCCTTTTTCCAAGAGAGATTGATTAGTGGGAAATCTGCGATGATACAAAAGCCAAAGCAAGGTTCTAATTTTGTTTGGTGCATTTGCCTTCCAAATCCATTTAAAAATATCTCATTGGGCTCCAATGTTTTCTTAGCAAGTTTGCCCCTGATGTGGTTGTAAGTTGTACTTGTTGTGAATAGTCCATCATTTATGAGTCCCCAGACTAAGCAGTATTCTTTGGTGCTTTCTTGTTGAAAAAAGTAGCTCCTAATAATGCTTTTGGTGCTTTCAGGTAGCTCAAAGGAAAGTTAGTCAAAATTCCACGTTCCATTTTGGTATACTTTAGCAACTTTGATTTTATCTTCTCCATTTTCCATTGGGGCCTGACTGTTTTGCATAAAGTGTCATGGTGTGGGCGAGTCAGTTATCCTTCATAAATCTGACTTTGTCTCCCTTATGCACCACCCGTTTTGTTGCTTCAATATTATTCACCTATCAATTTTGAATATTTTTCCAAATTCTGGAGACCACTCTGTATTCGGAGTTTTTGTTGGGTCTGGTGTACTTTCTCATTAGTACTTTTCTCCAGAGTTTATTAGGATCATGTATGATTCTCGATGCTAAGCTTGATAGGATGACTCTATTCTTTATTTTAGTTGTTTAGGTGCCTAAGCCTCCCACGATCTCGCTGTTAGTAATGGTATCTATTTGAGAAGGCGAATTTTCGTTTTCTCAGTTGTTGTCCCCCAGATGAAGCCCCTTTGAATTTTGTTCATTGTGTTAGTATCCTTATGTATTGCATCACGTGAGAGGACATGCTACTGAGAGTGGACTTTGCAAGAACTACCCTACCAGTCATATTAAGGAACTGGGTCTTCCCGTCAGCCATTTTCTTTCTCATGTTTTCAATGATGTGGTGAAAATTAGCATTTCTAGGTTTTTGATGGAAAATAGGAAAAACCAAGTAATTACCAAATGTTTCACAGTTGTACAACCCAAAAGTGGTGGAACAGATGATTCTGGTTTGAGTGGTGGAGTTTTATGAGTGGTTGGATTTGGACTTGGAAAGGTTGACTCTTTGGTCAGAGTTGGTAGAGAACTCATTGAGAATTTTTGAGATGATGATTCAATTCCTGTTATCAACTCTAGCAATAAGGTAATGGTCATCATCAAAGTACAGGTAGAATATTTTGGGTCCAATGCTTTTACATTACAGCTCTTTGAATGTCCCTGGAGAGCCTTTCCATCCACATGATAAAGATATAGGTGACATAGGGTCTGATTCCCGTAGAGGGCATAAAGAAATCAGTTTTCCTTTCATTGACAAGGATGACAATAGAGCTGGTACTAAAGAATAGCATTTTAAGGTCATTTAGTTTGAGCATAAAACAATTGAAGTAATTAAAAATTAGTAAAATATATATATAATAAAAAAAACACGTTTAAGATCATTCATTTTTTAAGAGAAGGGGTCTAATTAACTTGAACAAAATTAAACAAATCACACACAAGTAAAAGTTGACCAATTTATTTAATTAAGTTAATAAAAAAACACAAGACTTAATAAGAATGAAATTTCTTTACATAAGCCAATACAAAGAAAATAGTTGATTTTTGGTGAATCTGATTATGTTTTGAGTTAAGGAAAATTAGTCAAATGTTTACAATCAAAATCAATAACTAAAAGAGCATGAATTTGAGCCGCTTATTAGACCAAATTCGTTGTTGTTTTTGGGCTTGAGCCCAATTCTCCGTCATATATATCAGTTGTATATTGTCTGTATACTAGCCCCTTTTACATCACTCATATAGATTAAAGTATAGATATGTAACCAGATGAGTATAAAATCATTTTAGACTATACAACAAAGTGAGTTAACAATCTCATTATATGAAAGATAGACACGGAAGAGTCTGTAAACATTGAAATTTTGTGGGACTCTATAAGATGTGTTTAATTTGAGTTGGGACTCTACAAATTATAATGAACTCAAATTAGGATTCTTGGAGGCTATTCAACCCTGAATCCTAATTTATGCATGTATAAAGGGTACTAAATTCTTTTAAAAGGCATCTCGAAAATTCCATAAAGAGATCAAGATTTCGAATAATCCATAAATTGATGGATTATTCATATTTTCATCAAATCTACACTCCGTCATGCCAATTTTGTGGGACTCTACAAGATGTTTCAATTCGAGTTGGGACTCTTGGAGGCTACTCAACCCTAAACCTTAGTTTATGCCTATATAAAGGGTACTAAATTCCCTTAAAAGGCATCTCAGAAATTCCATAAAGAGATCAAGATCTCGAATACTCCGCAAATTAATGGATTATTCATATAGAGAGGTCAAATCTAAATCATCTTAGTTCGAGAAATACGCCACTAACGGCCCTCGAATCATAGATAAATCTTAAGAGAGTAGAATCAAGGGATCAACAGAATTGTACCCCCAATCTATCTTGATTAATAAAATCATGTTTCTTCAGATTTTATTTGTGTGGTTTATTTATTTTCCATATGTTTAAAATTTTGCAAACAAATTGGCACGCCCAGTGGGACCAAATCTGCCCTTCATTTCTTCTCTCTTCTTCTTTTCTTTTTTTTTTCTCTTTTTTTTTGTTGATCAACAAAAGAATTACGGAGGCTACATAACGGAAGGATTTATCACATAAAAATGTGTTTAACGTGCCATGCCAATTTGGTTTCCATCAAGATACTCCTGGCTATTTAGAAAATGATATTCGTGTTGAGTCACTTGATGAAGGCCTTAGATACTGGCGCATTTGTGTATCACGTGTGACTATGTCTAAAGCGACATTTCCTCCTACAGTAACTTCCGCAAAGAAGCTTTATACCACCCAATATTCATCTTGGTGGGAGAGGTCCTATGGAATGTTTCTTGAGGATAATTTGAATGTTATGGTGGAAAAAGCTGGGTTAGAATTGTTACCCTTTTTAGAAGACAAAAGTCAAGATATCGAGAAAACACTTTCAAAAGTCAACACCACTTGCCCCCCAACATCAAAGTAAGAAGCTTAACTTTTCTAAGGCATCTAAGAAAGAACTGGTTCATACTCCTACCGATAAAGAGAAATACCCCCAATTTCTCTTCTCTAGTAAACGGTCCCTTCAAGAAACAAGCAAAACTAGCAAGGATCGATGTTGGACGAGGCAAAGAGTTGAACTATCTGGGCTGAAATTGTAGAAGTCCGAAGTGTCGATAGTCCTTCTAGATAATTGACAATTCAGAGTGACAAGGAATATATATATATATATATATATATATATATATTTTTTTTTTAAAAATAAATAAATAAATAAAATGAAATGACCTTGCTAACCTGCCCCTTTCGTTTGTAGGTTGATGCTGACGGACATTTGCAAGGATCACCGCGTGAAAGTCCACAAGTTAGCGAAGAGTCTACCGCGATATTGAGACCTAAGGCAAAATCAATTTCAAATATCGAGAAAGATCAAAAGTCATCGTCTACTTCTCGTGGCCAAACTTTAAAAGGGTTGGCTCCTAATTCATATGAGCTTTCCCGAGTTCTTCCCAAGATTAATGGTGCTATGTCTGTCTTCGAAGGATGAGGTGTGGTGTTCAATCACCGAAGGAAGTACATCTTGGGTCTTTGGGAAGATATCTGTGGAAAACTTTCCAGAACTTCTCTAAACAATATTTTATCTTACAAAGATGATATTTATGAGATTTTCAAGGAGATGAGTGAAATGAATTTGTTAGATCTTTCACCATTAAAAAGCTTGGTAGATTCTGTTTTTGATCATGCTACTTCTTATGATCAAGAACACTCTAATTTTGTTGACAAGGCGCACGAAGATAGGAAGATGGAACTGCTTTCCAATGCCAAAGAGTGTCTCGAATTATTCAAAGTAGAGGAAGGTGAGAAGGCAAAACATGTCTCTTTTAACAAGAAATCGCTAAAGAAGGTTAAGCGGAAGCTAGCAACTTTACAAGGAGAGCGAGAGGGTCTTGAAGCTGTTTTAGAAGCTGCTATGAAGAACGTCGAGGAGATTCAAGCCAAGATTTTAGCTACGGAAGATGAGATATCCTCGTATAAGAATATGAGCTTATTAAAGCCTGAAAATTCAATTCGCATGGAACAAAAAAGAGAGTGCTTGGAGGCTAGTCGTCAAGATTTGACCAACTACAAGTTACGCTTAGATTAGACCTTTTTTTTGTCTCTCCCATTTTATTTTATTTTACTTTTTAGCTTTCGATTGGTCGTTAATTCTTGATTGCAAGCTTTTATTAATTCAAAGTCATGTCGTATTTTCCATGCCAATACGAATGAATATAGCGCAAGTTCCACATTTTGAGTTAGTTTGCACATTTAAACTTGACTTATGAATTTTGTGGAATCCGATGCTTCAACTAGTAACAAGTTTTAGAACCTTTAACTTGTAAATTCAAAAGAAAAAATTAAAGTTGAAGACATTGAATTGCAACTTTGTTGATGCAAACTTAGAGGATTTGGATACTTCAAATAATAAGCTCGAAAAATCTAATGACTTCGACCGTACTAATAAGAGATTCATATTTTATAAGGGTTTGCCCCTTCCATAGACCCATCAATACTTCGTACAAGTCTAAAGTTTGATGAGACAAGAGATAAAATAAATATCGCTTTGACTTTTCTTTGAATTTAAGTGGGAACATTTTTATTTTTGACACTCATGCAACTGAACTTAGAATATGGTTCTAAGCGCCTACGTACCTCAATAAAGAGGATCAAGTCACAACGTAGTTCTGGGGATTTGAGTGATTTTTTTTTATTGTGTGCCGTACACAATTTATACTCTTGCAGGCCAGGAGTGACATGCAGTTTAGGCTCGTACCTTAAGGAGCATCGTCTTACTTCAAGGAAAGTATCTCTTTAGGAATTTGGCATTAATAGGACCGATCCTTAAGCCATCAACATCAACAAGCTTGTAAGCACCATTTGAATATGCTTCTTGTATGACATATGGTCCATCCCACTTTGAGGTAAATTTGCCACCAGACTTGTGCGAAGTAATGATTGGTCTTCTNGTAAATTTGCCCCCAGACTTGTGCGAAGTAATGATTGGTCTTCTTACCGCGAGAACTTGATCTTTAACTTGAAAGCACCTCAAGCGAACCTTCTTATTAAAAGCACGAGATAGACGAGCTTGATAATATTCAAGGTTTTGTTGGGCTTCTAACCTCTTTTCATCAAGTTCTTCTAACTCAGAAAGACGCAATCGAGCATATTCTTCCTCAGTGAGCCCTTCTTGAATAGCAAGTCTTAAGGAGAGTAGTTGACGCTCGAGTGGCAGGACTGCTTCAACTCCAAAAGCAAGTGAATATGGTGTTGCTTGTGTTGGTGTGCGATATGCTGTCCTATATGCCCACAAAGCTTCTTCCATTCTTTCATGCCAATCCCGTTTGGATTTGGAGACAACTTTCTTGAGCAAATTGCATAGAGTCTTATTGAATGCTTAAGCAAGACCATTAGCGGCAGCATGATACATAGAAGATTTACGCTGCTTAAAGTCAAAAAGATCACAAATCTTGTTCATTAACTTGTTATCAAATGGTTTGCCATTGTCTGTTATTATATAGAGAGGGATGCCAAAGCGATAGATAATATTTACTCGGATAAAATTTGCAACATTCTCTTTCTTCACCTCTTTAAGAGCGACAGCTTCAGCCCATTTTGAAAAGTAATCAGTTGCAGCCAAGATGTACAAGTGTCCACCAGAAGACTTTGGTAATGGTCCTACAATGTCCAGTCCTCAAGCATCAAATGGCCAAGATGCGATGGTTGGGTGCAATACTTCGGGTGGCTGATGAATGAAATTCGCATGAAATTGACAAGCATCGCATTTTCTGGCGTAATATAAGCAATCTTTCACCATGGTTGGCCAGTAATACTCCATCCTCTTTATGTGAAAGTGAAGTTCTGGTCCAGATTGATGTGATCCACATACTCCTGAGTGTGCTTCTTGCAGAGCTTGAATCGCTTCTTACTCTCCCAGACATCGTAATAACATACCCTCAAATGATCTCCTATATAATGTGTCCTTGTAGTAAAGGAAACGAGGTGCACGATGATGTATGTCAGTTCTTCTTCTTGGATTTTCTGGAAGTATCCCATAACATAGGTAGTCAATGATGGGTTGTCTCCAATCTTCCTTCGCAGCTTCAACAATGGCGACGATATGATCAAGCTTATTTTCAATATATTCTTCCTCATTTGACGGTGGTACTATCCATTTTTGACAGACAGTTACTTGTGTTTGATCAGGAAGGGTTAGCGTTGAAGCTAGAGTAGCCAATGCATCAGCTTTCTTATTCTCTGTTCGACGCACATGTTGAAGGGTTACATCCCCAAGCCATCTTATCAACTTTTGAGCATAATCATGATAAGGTCGCAATTCAGGCTTTTTTACCTCATAACTTCCTAAGAGTTGATTAATCACCAATTGAGAGTCACCAAAGACCTGTAAATGTAATTGTTTCATGTCAACGGCCATTTCAAGTCCAAGTATCAGTGCTTGATATTCAGCGACATTATTGGAGCAACATTGTTTTAGAGTAAAAGAGAATGGTAGAATCTCTTCTTATGAAGTGATGAACACCACGCCAGCACCAGCTTCGCCGCGNGTGATGAACACCACGCCAGCACCAGCTCCGCCGCGATGTGCAGCCCCGTCAAAGTATATTTTCTAAGGAGGTTGAACTTCAATTAACATCGCATTCAGGAAACTCATCAGTTAACTCCCAATCATTTGGTATAGGATGGTCTGCTAAGAAATCCTCTAGTGCTTGTCCCTTCAAGGATTTTTTAGGGATGTACACAATCTCAAATTGTTGGAATTGGAGGTACCATCTTGTTAGTTGGTCACTAAGGACAGGTTTTGACATAACAAACTTGATGGGATTTGCTCTAATCCATCAATTTGCGGAGTATTCGAGATTTTGATCTCTTTATGGAATTTCCGAGATTCCTTTTAAGGGAATTTAGTACCCTTTATATAGGCATAAACTAGGGTTTAGAGTTGAGTAGCCTCCAAGAGTCCCAACTCGAATTGACACATCTTGTAGAGTCCCACAAAATTGGCATGACGGAGTGTAGATTTGATGAAATATGAATAATCCATCAATTTATGGATTATTCGAGATCTTGATCTCTTTATGGAATTTTCGAGATGCCTTTTAAGAGAATTTAGTACCCTTTATACATGCATGAATTAGGATTCAGGGTTGAATAGCCTCCAAGAATCCTAATTTGAGTTCATCACAATTTGTAGAGTCCCAACTCAAATTAAACACATCTTGTAGAGTCCCACAAAATTTCAATGTCTACAAATGCGCCCTACTTCAAGGCTTGTCGGAGCGTAGACTTGATAAAACTCAAAGACGAGGCTTGAAGTATTCATTCTTCCACCTCTGCAGCTTCAGGTTTCAGATTTGATTTAAGAGAGAAGAAATGAAGGGTAGATTTGGTCCCACTAGGCGTGCCAGTTTGTTTGCAACAAATTTTAAGCATATGGAAAATAAACAAACCATACAAATAAAATAGGGAAAATTATATATAATAGCAAACTAATAACCTAAAATAAATGGAGTAGCTAGGGATTGATTTAATTGTGCTCCATAGCAAACGTTAGCCAAAGTTTGTCAGGCGCCTCTCTCCCAAAGTTAACGTTCGTATAATAACATCAATGACATGATGATGAATAAACAGAACAAAAGAATGACATTAGATAGACGTAATTACAAATATGAAGAGTTCAAAACATAATGCTTTGAAGTGATAAGATTTGGGAGTTTTACGGTTTTACTATTCATTTCCAAAGTATAGTGTTAAGCAAGCATTACCCGAAACGCTTGGCAAAAGACCTGTATGCAGGCAATAGAAATTCAGCAACTGCTAGCCTTAAAGACTCGTGCAACTCACTGTCAAGAACTGTCCATTGAGATTGCCTCTGATGAATTTCCTCAAATAACATGTTGAAAGTCTTAAACCTATCTTCGTGTTATACACTTAATTATACATTTTACAAACATTTTACTTTAATTCAATTGTTGACAAATGCAAATTTTATACAAATATTGCAGAGAAAAAGGCCAAAGAATTATACAATTGCGAATTATACAATTGCAGTGAAAACAATTTTCTCTAGCTTTATACAACAGAAGTTTATATATTGTGTTTCTGTTTTTTATAAAGCGAGAGAAAAACATATATCTTCTTGCTATACACTTATAATTATGCAATATACATACATTTTAATTCGTTTCAATTGTATGCAAAGCAAATTTTATAAAAATATTGCAGCGAAATAAGCAACGAATTATACAATTGTGCATTATACAATTGCAGTGAAATAGGATAGTGAATTATACAATTGCAGCGAAATAGGCCAGCGAATTATACAATTTAGGCCAGCGAATTATACAATTGTATATGTATAGCGAATTATACAGTTTTATGTTTGCTATGGAGCGCAATTATGCAAACTTTGCTATAGCATACAAATATGAATTTTTTGTTTGCTATATGTGAAAGTTGCCCAATAAAATATGAAGAAACATAATTTTATTGATTAAGATAGCGGGTACAATTCTGTTAATCCCTTGATTCTACTCTCCTAGGATTTATCCGTGATTCGAGGGCCGTTAGTGGCGTATTTCTCGAACTAGGATGATTTAGAGTTGACCTCTCTTTATGAATAATCCATCAATTTGTTGAGTATTCGAGATCTTGATCTCTTTATGAAATTTCTAAGATGCCATTTAAGAGAATTTAATACCTTTTATATAGGCATAAATTAGGATTTAGGGTTGAGTAGCCTCCAAAAATCCTAATTTGAGTTGATCACAATTTGTAGAGTTCCAACTCAAATTGAACACGTCTTGTAGAGTTCCACAAAATTTCAATGTCTACAAATGCCCCCTGCTTCAAGGCTTGTCGGAGTGTAGACTTGTGAAACTCAAAGACGAGGCTTGAATTACTCATTTTTTTACCTTTGCAGCTTCAGATTTTCAGATTTGATTTAAGAGAGAAGAGATGAAGGGCAGATTTGGTCCCACTGAGCGTGCCAGAATTTGTAGACAATAAAATTCGCGTCGAGAAAACAATAATCAAGAACGGAAAATTACAGCAACAATCAATTTTATTATTTCAAATGCGAGTGTTACAATCTCTATAATTCCTCTGAATTCGCCTTTTCAAATATAAATTCAAGGGTTTTAAAGCTTGTTCTTGAATCTATGATGAATTTGAACTTGAACCTTATCTTGATCTTGACTTTTATTTGAATTCAAGGGATTCGAGCTTGTTCTTGAATTCGGTGGTCTTGATCTTGATCGTTCTTGAACTTGAATGCTTGAATTCTTAAACTTGTAGCTTTGTAGAGAATTAAATGGCGTTTAGTACCACGGGGTTTCTCTAGCTTCTTGTTTAGAATTTTCTGTCTTTTTTCTGAATTATGAGGACCCCTATTTATAGTTTTAGAATAGAGGAGTTGCGATTGGAATAGGAATCCGTTCAGCCAATCAGATTTAAGTGACATGGCATTTGGGCTTTATGGAGCGGGCTTGTCATCTTTGACACATGTCATGATTCTATTGATTTTTTTATTTGACTTGGCATGCCACATCATCTGCACACGTGGCGCCAAGATGGGCTCTAGAATGAGATGAGATTGGGTTTAACAAATTGGGTTCATCCAATGTAGCCCAAATCAATTAATTTAGACTTTAATTAAATTCATATTTATTGGACTTAAATATTTAACTCAATTATATCAATCCACAATATTTATTTAGATTAATATATTTATGAATTCAATATAATCCGAATCATTTCATAAATTTATATTTAATAAATTTTAAATGATTACAGAGTCTTTTTTCAATAGTTATTACTCCAATATTTATCCTTTATTCAATAAGATTCTTAATTATTTTTCATTTTCTAGGAGACTAGTTTGGAAAAAATCCAAAACATAATAATAGAAAATAGTCTTTAATTTACGTACTTATAGTATATATTTTTTAAGGGATGTGTCATACCCCTGCAATTTACTTAATACTCCCTCCGGACATAATATTTGTTTCATATTACTTGATCATTTATTAAATCATGAAAGAATTTAATCAATTTTTTCTATTTTACCCCCTACTTTTAATATGGCCTTTGAAAATTTAATCGAATTTTGAAAATCCAGAAAATTCTTTTTTCAATAAGCTAATTAATATAGACAAGGCAAAATAGAGTTGATCAATCTACTAATAATTTCTTAATGATCACCGTATAAAATAGAAAAAAAATGTCTATCTAATATGAGACGAAGAAAATATGAATTAAAAAAGGTATTTTCTTAAAAGAGTGCCAAATAAATATCAACCCATTATTTCAGAAATCCAACTCATCCGAAGAAGAGGATTGAATTTCCATTCTCAAAAGGCTAATATTGTATGTGGTTTTCATGCATACACTGTTTATTAGATAGATAATGTTGATTTCCAAAGTAAATATTGGTGCATGAACCATGTCTTTTTTAGGCTAACAACAACTATAAATAATGTTGATTCCCAAAGTATATATTGCCCTGGAAATTGACCAAGCAAAGAGACAAATGAAAAATAGAGAGATGCAATAGATAAGTAATAATCTAAGAACTTAAAAACAAACAGTTTGATGCAGTTAAGATGTACTTGTAAGGGTGGCTGAGTTGATATTACGAGTGATATTCCATAAGAAGGGTCAGGAATGTATTGATTTCCATCTTTAATGTCTTCTTAGTCAAGCTTGTCATACCTGTTTATCTAGTATGATTTATATAATCTATGTAATTCGCGAGTTATTAAAAAAAAGTGAATTTACCCGGTATAGTGACTGATCAGGATTGTCATTGAGTTCCAAGATAAGTGTATAGTTGAGAAAAAAATTACTCATTATTTTTTTGTGGTAAATTTCTAAAGTGACTATTATTTGAATATTCTTTTTTTGTTGTTGCTAAAACGATACTTTTTTTTTTGGAACTAAGAGAATATTAAAAGTTAATCATTCTATCTAATAGTTTTTTAGTCTAATTTTTAAATATCTAAATTTTATTTTAGAAACTATTTAAGTAGACAATTGGTTATAGATTCCTAACTTCTTTATTTATTTGTTTGTTTTCAAACAATGAAACACTCAAGTTTGAAAAAAATACAAGGACAAAATTGAGAATACAAATAACAAAATAAGATGTGACACAAAATTAATAAAAGTTAAATAAGAAAATTAGAAGCTAAACTCGATTCGAACTTTCCAAACAAATAATATCGAAAAATAACTCAATATACAAACTAAAAGGGAAAGTGAATTTCAGGCGTTAAATTGACATTTCAAATTCATATGTAAATGCGTCAACTACATAACACCTCAAAATCAAATTGTTACACATCAAAGTCATAACTCTGAAGTTGTTGGAGTATTATAAAATTATTCATGGATTATAGAACTCTTTACACTCGCGGCTATTTCAATTAGAATGTCATACGATTTTTCTCAAGTCTTATTCACATGGATTCCAATACTTTAATCTATATATGAAACATTTCATTAATATATTGCATTTTCCCCCTTTTCATGGTATGATTCGATATGTATCACATATAACCTATAGTTTTTATTTCATTTAAATTGTAACAATATTGGCTTTGCTTGTCCTACTTGTACTTGGAAATCGGAAAGAGTTCTGATAAGATATGTATCACATATAAATCTCATGTTCCAAAACCATTTTTATTTTTTTACTTTGTTTTATTATTTTAAACTATTCAAATTTTTTTTCAAAGAGTTGAATGATGTGCCTAAATGGTAATCATTGTGTAAATAAATAAAGAGTGAAATTTATTTTAAGATCATCAAATACCTTTTCAAGGCAGAATTAAGGTTGTGTATGTTTCATCCTCTCAAATTTTATATGTGAAATTACGCTACAACATTAAGTATGTTGTTTTAAGTTAATAATTTAGAAGAAGTTTTGGATTATTTACTATTTTTATCAAATCTACTTGACTAATAGGCGGCTACTAATACCAATAGTCTAATGTTACAGTTTCTGTTGTAGATTTTTCTGTTTTTAACTTGCTTATGTATGAAGATTATTTGAGCAATTTCTATGTAGGTTGATGAATTTTTTTTATGTGAATAACTCATTAACTCTTACATATGTTGACAAATAGAAACGTCTAATTGTATGAGTCTATTTTTGTATATTTAAAGTTTTGTTGGAATAGTTGGCTTCATTTCTTCGTAATATCTTATTTTTGTATGAGATCTGCCAAGTTAACAAAGTGAATCATTTTCTTGCAATTTTTACTGAACTTCAATAATATCCTGAAATTATATGTCTAACCTAAATATATTTGTTAGATCCAAGTGGAGTATATTTATTGTCGAGTAGAATCAAAAGAACAAATTATTATGTTGGAAAAGGGTCAAATATGCCCCTAAACTATTTGAAAAGGTCTAGATATACCCTCCGTTTAAAGTTTGGTTCAATCATGCCCTCGCCGTCCAACTTTTGGTCCAAATATGCCCTTATGGACGTTAGTTGCCATGTTGGACATATCCAACTCATTTTTCATTTCTTTAAATACCACATGGAATTGCCATGTCATTTTGACCTTACCACATAACATTTATATGAAAATGGAAAGATATTCGGACTCATAAACACCTAATCCGACCCATAAATCAGCTCCTTTTAAATTCACTATCCGACCCATTTTTAACAATTTTGTTTAATTTTTATTATTGCGATAAATCCCAAAAATGAGTAATTATATAAAAAAATAGAAAAAATATGAAAAAAATATAAAATTAATGCCAAAAATTCACAAATAAATATAGTAACCTTAAATCTAACATTTCAATTTTTTTAAAATTTTTTATTTTTCGATAAATCTCGAAAATGAGTAATTGATTAATAAAAATTATGAAAAGTATGAAAAAAAATATAAATTAACGCCAAAAGTTCACAAATAAATATAGTAACATTTCATTCTACAATTTATTTTAAATTTTTATATTTTTGGCAAATCCCGAAAATGAATAATTTTTTGATAAAAAGGAAAAAATATGAAAACAAAATAAAAAATATACGTCAAAATTCACAAATAAATATAGTAAACTTAAATTCAATAATTTCAACAATTTTTTTATTTTATATTTTTTTCATATTTTCCTATTTCTTATTTCTGAATTTTTTGCGTAATTTTTATATTTTTTCATATTTTTTGTTAAAAAACTTATTTTTGGGATTTGTCGAAAAAATTAAAAATTAAAAAAATGTTGAAATTGTTGAATTTAAGGTTACTGTATTTATTTTTTAATTTTTGGCATTAATTTTATATTTTTTCATACTTTTTATTAATCAATTACTCATTTCGGGATTTATCGAAAAAATAATTTTTTTTAAAAAAAAGTGTTTAAATTGAATCTAAGGTTAATATAATTATTTATGAATTTTTGGCATTAATTTTATACTTTTTTCAAATTTTCTTATTTTTCTAATTAATCAATTTACTCATTTTCGGAATTTATCGAAAAAAATAAAAATTAAACAAAATTTTTGAAAATTGGTCGGATAATTTATTTAAAAGGGGGTTGATTTATGGGTCGGATTAGGTGTTTATGAGTCCGAATATCTTTCCATTTTCATATAAAATTTATGTGGTAAGGCCAAAATGACATGGCAATTCCATGTGGCATTTAAAGAATGAAAAATGAGTTGGATATGTCCAACATGGCAACTAACGTCCATAAGGGCATATTTGGACCAAAAATTGGATGGCGAGGGCATCAATGAACCAAACTTTAAACGGAGGGTATATCTAGACCTTTTTGAATAGTTTAGGGGCATATTTGACCCTTTTCCCTATTATGTTTAAGTACTCTTCATGCTTAGATTTACAATTTCAACGATTCTCTTGGGACTACTCAGCAAGTATAAGATAAAAAAAACAAGCTTGAGTTATCCAAAGCTTAAGTGTTGATCTCTCCTTTAAGTTGTTATGCCCAAGAATTTCATGTCATGTCCTCCATTCCTTTAATATAGTGTGTATATTTCATATTTATTATATGTACTAGATAGAGCATGAGCACGGGCCCAACATCATAAGTTTCATGAAAATAGTTGCAACATATTATGAAGTGTCTGAAGGCACTATGCATTTATATTTTTGATTTGATAATGTGTTCATGTTCGTCAAGTTGGTGGCAGCTATGTAACTATTAAGATTAGCAGCCAAAATACAATATCAAACGTGAATAAGTACTTGAAATCATGTATCTTAAGAATTCAAATTACAAAGAAAATATAGCAACTCCAGCAAAGCTTTTACATACATATATAGTTAGTAATACTTGTACAACGCAGGGGCATGTCTCTTTTGTTTTCAAACCGTGGAAAAACACAAAAACATGATATTTCCATAATAACAAGGGAGAATGGGCAGATCTCCCTTTTTTTAAAAAAAAATTGTGCGGACACTAGGTTCTCGGAACTGCGCTATTTCATCATAATACTTGTTCATCATGAGGAGGAGAAAGGGACTATTGTGAACAAATGCTTCATTACTTACTTCAGTAACCTTCAAACTATACCTTTATCTCTGGTGAAATGGAACTTTGTTGCGACCGAGCTAGGTGTATATAGTTCACGTAGAAACAAAAAGTTGCTAGAGAGACCATACGGTCACGATCTGGATAGGAATTATTTAATGGAATTTAAACAACATATATAATAATTTCTAAGCAGCCAACACAGAGATTTGAATTTCATGAAAGCATGAAGCTCAAGTATTTTCAAATTTCTAGTACAATGCCAAACATGGCAATTAAATGATCAATGAAGTGAAGTCAACATGTACACTTTCAGAAATAAGCATCACAGCAAGTACCTTACATGTTGTTGTCAAAGAAAAATGACTTCTTCCAGCCATCTTGATCAAGTGATTGCATCGGAATCATCCAAAGAGCCAACAGTACTGTCCCAGTAGTAGTTGTAACTGTCGAAAACAAAGAATAAAAAAACTGATTAGGAAATGGAGAAAAACTAAAGCTTTTGATCTATATGTAACAACCCAGCCCCTCATCTTAAGTATTAGCAACCCATTCCTTGATTTGAAACTTCCAGTAGGTTCATACAATGCCTTGGGATATGTTGGGAAGTTCAGTTGGCGTTGAGGGGGAGGCACACTTTGAATAGATTTTCTACTGATATGCATCGTGATTTTGGTCTAGCATTCTCCCCTCCTATTAATGGGCGCCTATATATGCTTTGCTCAATCAATCCTATCTGATTGGTCTAGCGCTCCGGTTATAGGTATTTCAGATAAACACAAATAATTCTACTACTTCAAAGGCAATAATATTTGTATCTAAGATAACTGTAATGCTCATTTTTTGATTATTCATTTAATAATAGTTAATTAATTTACCAATAATTTATTTATTATTAATAATAATGAACCAAGTTTGAAATATTAAAAAAATAGATCAGTAGAAATTATTGCTTTTAATACATAATTAATTTAGAAAAAAAAAATGAAGGGAAGAAAGTAAATTAACCTGTGCGGATGCGGCGTGAACACAGAAGAACGAACTGCTCCTCTCATGTAAGGCAATTTTTGCTCCTTCGCTAGCCTGCATTAATTGCGCGCGCATATATATATATATATATATAGCTTTAGGTTATAATTTTAGCTTCTTCTTTTCCTTTATAATTGAGTTTCATAATCTTATCATTATAAAATTTGTAGAAAGTTGATGTATGTTATTAAAGATTTTTTTTGAAAAATCAAAATTAGTCTTTTGCACTTTTCTGTAGTTGAAGTTAGTGGGTTCGTAACTAGAATTTGATTTTGAATTTTTTATTTTTTTTGGTTATTGAGTTATGATTCAAGTTTTAACATATTGCGATGGGTAATTGAATATAAGGTGTATCATACTATATGAAAATTATTAGAGTTGTAGTGTTTGGAGAAAATTATGATTTAACCATAGGCTTGAAACTTGAAAAATATGATGATTGGAATGTTAGTTGACATCAGGATTTAGGAACTTGATTATGAACTTGAGTCGATTTTTGGGTCAAGGCTAGGACCATAGTAATATGGGTGTTGTTAGTGTCGAAATTTTATTGTGATTATTAATGTGAATAGATTGCTTGAGTTGGAAGTACAACGAAAAGGGAAGGCTCAAGTCTCAGAGTGATTGTTCGACTATTTGAGGCAAGTGGATTTCTAAACTCTTGCTAAGTGTATGGAATGCGTGTATTTCCTTGTGATATATGTTTGGGAGTAATGGAACTTGGTGATGGGTTGGCTTGTCCACATTGATAAATTCTAACGATAAAAAAAAGTAATAAAAGATGATGTGATTATTTGTTTGTATGTGATGCAATAAGAATGGTACGAGTACCTGTGTTATAATAAGAAGATTTATTACTATAGAACGCGAATTGTAATTTAAGAATGCCAAAGCATATGGGCATTAGCTAATATATCATTGATTTGATTTATTATGTGCGATTGTGTTCTTTACTGAAACCGTATGATTGTGATAATTGAGGTGATTATGTGTCATATCGACATTTGATTTATTGAGATGTTGCATCATCTCCTTTATTTGATATCATATTGTGCATATGCATTGACATGAGATTTGGATATGAGTAAAGGTCTAACACGTGGAGATCGTCCGTGTTGAGATCGAGTTATGATTATTTGGGCATGTGGAGATCGTCGTGCGATAGAATAGTTATGGTTATGATTTGGGCACGTGGAGATCGTCTGTGCGAAATTTGTTTGATTTATGCTAGTGCATTGAGATCGTCCGCACAGACACGTGGAGATCGTATATGTCGGTCTATGGACCTCGCGAGTCCCCCATGGGTCATGAACTCTCGAGGTATTTTCGAGGAGTATCATGTATATACGGTTGAGAGAGTACTTGGTATTCTGAGGCATATCATTTCACGGAGTCATAATGCATCGCATCCCATGACATCCTACATTCTTGATGATTATGCGTTTTATGGTGGTTGGAAAGTACTTGATATTTATTTACCTCTATATGATGAACTTGATCTTATGTGTTGTTGATATTGTGAGTGCCTATTTGTGAAAGTTGTGATTGTTGAATACTGAGTTTGTAGTTGAGGATGTATAATTTGTTTAAAATGATTTTTGATGAGCTGGGTGCTATGAAAACTGTGAACTGTTAGGTTGGGTTGATTTTTATGTAGGTTGTAGTTGTGGAGGTTCGGTTGGTGTGTAAGGAGTACCCGTATTTTATCCTCTTAGCTTGTGTTTAGAAGTTTACTTGCTGGGTACCGTGTGGTTTGATATTCACCCCTTGCTACTACAATTTTTTATAGGTTACTAACCCGGACCTTTGTGATATTTCTCTTCTCCTAGTCCGAGGCTTCGTGTGGAGAATTGTGAGGTAGCTGCTTGTTATCTCAGCAGACCTTCTTACTCCTATTTATGATCTTGTTCTATTCAAGAAACAATATCATTGAGAGTGATATTTTTTTCTTTGAATCAATTGTAATACTTTAGAGGCTTTTACACGTGACAACCAGATTTTGGGGGTATTTTTGAGTAAATTCTGAAAATTTAGCATTTTATTGTAATGATTGAGTTTTAGACTGACTTGTCTTGGTGAGATAAGACGAGTGTCATCACGTTCATATTTGGATAGTGACAATAACAATACTTCAAGAGTCTTTAATTTCAGTGTTCCATTCTTAAGATTCATAAAGAGTTCCACGCATTTTAAATTTTACTATTACGGTAGAGATGGAACAGAAGATAGAAAATAATAATTAACATGACAAGAAACATCAAAATATTTTATAATTTGAACGGTGTATATACCCGATAGAGTAGCCTCAGTAGGTATTTTACAAGTCAATGCAAACAATATTGTTAAGTATATTACACGAATAAGATAATCAGCAGCCAATCCAACAGCAACATGATATTTTCAACATGTACATGGGGTGTTTTGGAGGATATTTGAGCCAAATTTGGCACTTAGGCCACTTGAAGAATATGTCAGATATTAAAAAAATATATCTTGTATATCCGTTTGCTTTTTTC
Source organism: Solanum pennellii (assembly GCF_001406875.1). NCBI lineage: Eukaryota > Viridiplantae > Streptophyta > Magnoliopsida > Solanales > Solanaceae > Solanum > Solanum pennellii. Next base: position 38,549,048 of record NC_028642.1, on the reverse strand, counting down.
ATGGTAAAAGGCACTTACATATGTGAAGACTGGCAGAATTTTGATTTGCCATAAGTGAATTGGCATGCCTAATGCACAACCATGTCCTTTCCTCTTCAGATACAAGTTGTGAGGCAATTGGTACATGCAAATATCTTTTTTCTGACACTTCGAGACATAAGGAACACAATTACATTAAAGGTTTTGTTAAATGATAACACGTACAACAGAAAAATGTTTAAAAAGATCATCTTAGCTATAATGATCAATATGATATTTCATCCGATCTTGAGTTCCAAAATCTTTTGTAATTCCACGGTGCTACAAGGAACTTCAAGAACACCCTGTTGTTGGAATCCATATTCATCTTCACCTTGTTTTAGTAATTTCAAGAATGATGGATTATTGATCCAATGACCCAATGCAGCTCCACAATAAATCTCGTTGGCTCGTCCTTTGAATTTACTGAAAGCAGCTAAGTGTCCTTCTTTAACATCATTTGGTAGCACTTCATTGTTTTCTCTTGAGCTTTCTACAAATTCCTCAACTGGGAATTAATTAAAGAAGATTATTCTTGAACTTTCCCATTATAAGCTTAAGCATGACTATACATGAACCACTTATATCTTTCCCCATATATATAGAAATTTTAATTATTCTAATTTTGGGATGTGGTGATTATTTTTTTCATTAGGATTTTATTTTGCTATTCGAAAGAATTTACTATACAATAAGATGGTAGCTAGCATATGAAACTTCTAAGACGCTGATATTGTTTTTATATAGGAAAAATTACATAAATTAATACATTTTAAAAAATAATTACTGATTTTAGCGATACTTTTTGTTTATTACCATTTATAGCAATGTTTTGTTAAATCTGTAATATGTATTAAACTTGTATTATAAATGAATTAAAAGTGATCAAGTGAAATAAAAATATTATTGCTATAAATGGTAAATATTTTTTTAATATAGTATATTTATGTAAGTTTCCCTATTATATATGCTCAAACTCGTACACATTTTGAATCTGAAGATAGATAAGAAGGGCTCATCTATATTTGCGTTTTGGTTTCATCAGCATATATTTATTTTATAGCAGAGCAGATCAATTAGAAGGTACAGCTAACCTGAATTACAATCGAGTATGGAGACAACATGTGAAACAGTGACTTGTTCCAGAGAAACTAAAATGCACCTTCCATCAAGAAGAACTGGCGACATTTGTATTTTGATTTCATGAGCATATTATTTAATATATATTTATTAGCCACTTTTATCCGCACTAAAATCCTTTTTTTGGGTCCTAAATTTATGTGATCAACAATATGTTGTTGACCACCAGAATCCAATACCAACATGAATATGGATGTGAAGTTAGTCTTGGAGACATCTTGATCAATTGAATCTTTGTTTCAGTGCAATTACTGTTAATTACATATCCTGGAAAGAATATATAAAACATTGTGCACCTCTACTTGATTAAAGTCGCACAAAAATAACATACATCAAATTTTGCAGATTCTTATCCTACTATTTCTTCACTTCTACTTGATAAACTTTATTGTTGATTGGGGCAAATATACTTTATGCATACACATTTGTCCAGACAATAAGCTAATAATTATGGACTTGCCACTTCGGGTTCCACCAATCAAAAGCAGTAGATTTCTCACTTGGGATTAACAATGAGAACTCGTTGAGTATTCTCTCGGTTGGTCTACTTGGATAGCTAAAACAAACATATTTATCTATGTATTTTCACGCATGTCATAAAAAATTATTCCACAATTGTTGTTCACATCAATCTCTGAGTTCCTGTTTATAGTCTCAAACATGTTGAAAGGAAATGCCTCACCTATTGACCTGAAAAAACAAAGAATATATGTAAATGATGGATCATCACATTTTAAAAAACATGTTTGAAGATTCATCGACATCATACTGAAATAGTTAACACAACTGAACCTTCTACGTAATCTTCTCCAAGATCATCTTTCCACCGTATAAATCAGAAAGCCAAAGCATAATTACAGAAGAGAAAAAATTGGCAAGATCCAAAGCCTAAGCCACTTAACTGCAAGTCATTCATGTAATCCCAAATATGTATGCCTTTTGTAAGGACTTGTTATAATATATCCTGCTTTTCACCTGTGAATGATGCAACCTATAGACAAAAAATGAGATTTAAATCAAAGAAAAAGAGAAAAACAAACACAGATAATAAATGAACTAAAGTTAGTCTTACTATTCTGATCATCTGATGGATCCGATTGTTTGCTCAACTACATTTGGTTGCTTTAAAATAAGCTTTGTGCGACTAGGAAGCCTGTCATCTATGAAGGGGAACACGACACCAACAACTGTTATCAGCAGAACAATAGGTGAAACCATAACAAGTGCTAGAAGTCACCCCTTGAAGAACGCAATACCAAATCCTCATGTAAACATTGCTACACACCTCATCATCTTCCCCACTTAACCATCTTGTGTGATAAAAATGTCACCAGACATTTTCCCAATAACTTCCCATGTATTTACTTCCTCATCGAAGAATGTAACCTCTTGTCACAGAACACTTCTTAAATTCATCACCCTTAGTAGCGCAGCTTGTCGCTCTGCAGTAAGCGTCTAACAACTCACCTCTACCAAACAAATAACACAAAATTTTTTAGCAACTTTTTCTATTAATTCATACTTGAAAACAATCAACACAAACAAAATTTAGCTTAGTTAGTTAAAACTTAAAAAGAATTGCTGCTACACCTGAACCAATGACCAAATAAACAAGTTTTAATGATACCTGAAAATCAACATAGATTAACAGGGAAACAAGGTTCATGATATGCAAAATTATAATTATTTTGCTATTGAACACACAACCTTGAGCTAAGTTGCGCAGACTCTTCATTTTTGTTGTTGCACCAGTGTCGACACGAGATGAGTGCGGGAATACGTGTGGGATTCGGTCAACCCAAATTGGATACTTTGACCAGTGTCCATGGACAAATTTGTGGAAAAATTGAGTGTTTGATAAAAGATAAAATAGATTTAAGACATGGCATACCATAAGTATTATAGTCCTTTTGTCTCAATTTAAGCATTTACTCTTGGTCAATATTTGTTGCTTCATGTTCCAAGCCGAATAGAGAGACACTATGAATTCAACTTCTGGTAGACAGTAGTAATGATCTGTAAGAAGAGGCCATACATACTTCCCAGTTTGAATAACCCACAACACAAGCTTTTTCCTGAAATAAGCACCCATAGTTCCTTGCTATAATTATGAATATATGATACTTCAAGTACAACAATGTAAAGAGATATCGTGAGTGCCACTTTAGAGAGAGGACCTATATAAATTAGGAAAGCTTAAGTTGTGAAGTGTATTTATTGTTTTACATCAAATTACGTAGTCCTGCAATCAAATTTACGAGAGATCAGTGGTGCTTGGTCAAAGCTCCAGTCATACGAATTTAGGGGTTTATAGTCATTAACCAATACCAAGGTAGAAAAACTGGGAAAAGCTAAGGAGCCCAGACCAATTGGTTTATCTCTGAAATAGGATGACTAAATTATTAGTCACAAAAATTAAACACCATTAGTAGATTAAAAAAGAGAACTTGAAATACAAGTTGAAATGAAGTCGGAGAATAGAGATTAAGGAAAAATCATGAGAACTCCAAAGGAGCTATTACGTGAAATACGAGCTCCTTCGAATTACAAATAGAGGCAAGCACAGTGAAGATGCAAGGAAGCAAACAGAAATCATAAGAAAAATAGATTTGTGTGAGAAAATACACTTGACAAGATTTTAAATAATCGAGAGTTTACCTTAGCAGACAGAAATGTATCTTATAGTTTAGCTAATGCCTCCAACTAAATGATCGTGTAGAACCTCTAGAAGGTTTATAATTATCATTATAGAATAGCATTACATATAAAAGGTATGTTATGTGCCATAATGCTACAAAGTCTTGGGAGGTTGAAAATAAATACCTCTTCTGAAGTTATTTTAAGCCTTTTCTGTCCATCTGAAACCATTCATTTAAAAATTCAAATATTTGTGATAGAACCTTTGAGGACGATAAAGTTTCGATCCGATTTCGCACACCAAAGTTTAAGAAAATGAATTTTACTTGCTTGGAAAAATATGGAAGAAAGAAGCAGCAGAAGGGTTCCAATTTGAAGCATACCTTAAACTATAAATGAAAAGTTCAACACATGTACCAGTTACTCACGTCCTTCCACACACAGTTTCGGCAAAAAATACCAAAACATTTAGGTGCCTCATATTATGAGATTCTTCCTAAGCCCCTGATGCAATAACACATCATGCCCTACTCTCACACCAAAGTGATGTAGAACGATTCCATTACCTATCTACGCTTTTAACAAAGTAATGTGGAGCATATATGCAAGGAACCATAACAATAACAAGGTGAAATCACAACCAGATACAGGAATGAAGAATCTTGAGCAAATATTAAGAGATCTACAGATATTTAAGATGAAAGATATGCAAAAGATTTCAAGAACTTACAGTTTATAGAAAATGTTGCAGAGCTAATTCTTGTGCTTTCTCATTCTTTGACAAGCGTTTTCCAACTTTAGCGGCTCATTAACATTCTACCCTTCTGAGAGGCAGTAGTTTCTTGTTTCTCCACGATGAATGATGTCACATAACTCCATTTGGGATCTTCAAATTCAATGCCTTTCTTGATCTATCATTTCAAATGTGTTGGAGATACAATACCCTGCTTAGCAGCCAACCTTTGCAAACCCAGAAACCACATAACAGGAAGCTGTTTTGAAATACCTTCTAAAACCAAGTAAACGTCAACTAAATAAATCTAAAACTTATTGCAAAAATAAAAACCAGAGAGCTATAAATTAAAATTAAAATGTACTTATGTTCATCAAAAAAAAAATTAACAGATAGATTTTCATGTTAATTGCAAACTATTAGACAACTCTAATTGGTGAGAGCTTAAGACTTACATTCTCAAAATGTAAGTAACTCCCAGTGCAATAAACTAAAAAAGTAACTCAAACAACCAAGTAAATGATAGATTAAAGCTAAGAACTTCATATATCCTAGTGTGAGTGACTTTCAATAACAAGTTGTATAAATGCAGGGGTAATTTAGGATGCTTTGTCGTCAAAAGATATTGCTAGATTCTAAGTACAACATACCCATAGAGTTAAATTTGATGTGGCTACAACAAACAATACACCGGATATTTATCTCAACTGTAAGGTGTTTTGGGAAAAGGTCAATGAGCATGTTTGTGGTGCATGGAATCTTCATGTAATTTTTCAGAGGTGTGTTAGTATAGATAGCTATAGGTCAGGGTTCATTCAACCAACTGAAACTCGATGGTTCAATATGAACATTTAATTAATCACAAGAAAGAAATATTGAAAACCAGAGCTATCATAGAATCGACAAGCACGTCAGAATTCATAGTAAGTTTCCCCAGGCTCTCTAACTCTTCTACCAGAAATTTCAAGAATATAAGACCAAAGCTATCATAGAATCGACAAGCACGTCAGACTTAAGAGTAAGTTTCCCCAGGTTCTCTAACTCTTCTACCAGAAATTTCAATAATATAAGACCCGTAACTGTCTATTTTCATGCATTCTAGAGTAATCGGCGGTGAAGCAGGAATGTGGTCTATAAAATTTGAGAAAGAAGAAGCAATATACCAACGCCATGAATACTTACCTTACATGTTACTCTGGATCGTAATTGATTTGGAACACCCAATAGTGAAAAGGAAGAAAACTGAAAGAACAACTTTTGAAAGCTTTAAGATTGAGAACCAGAAAGGCAAAGATTGAGAGAATTGACCTGAAATCGCAACATATGAGAAGATGAGAGCAATCTTTTTAAGTCGACTCTCAGTATGACATTTTTGGAACCAAAGAAGAACTGTTTTTACCTTCACCATGGAAATGGAGAGTTCTTCTCTTCTAGAAAATTCATATAGAGGCGGTCTTAACTATCTGATGAAACTAAAATGCACCTTCCATCATGAAGATCTGGCGACATATGAAACATTGGTCCTGACATTTGTATTTTGATTTCATGAGCATATTATTTAATATATATTTATTAGCCACTTTTATCCGCACTAAAATCCTTTTTTTTGGGTCCTAAATTTATGTGATCAACAATCTGACCTCTAAATCGGCACCAGAATCCAATACCAACATGAATGTGGGTGTGAAGTTTGTCTTGGAGTTGTAGGTGACATCTTGATCAATTGAATCTTTGTTTTAGTGCAAATTACTGTTAATTATATATCCTGGCAAGAATATATAACACAACTACTAATGAAAGATTCTCAAAAAGAAAAACCAAGCATGTTTACATTCTACACAGGGTTGCAGACCCACAAACAAAAATGAAACAAGAAAACATGAAAAGTCCTATGCATCATTTGTTAACCAATCCACTTTAGTTAGCATACAAATTATGGTAAACAAGATACCCAGTTTGAGCACAACAGTCAACAGAGACAAAGAGGTTAAGAAAGATGGATCCCATTTGAGCTTAAAGACTATTTGGACAAAAAGTAAAAAAAAAAAATATACCTTGAGAAGAGGAAGAGAGTTGAATGAATGGTATGAACTTGAGGAAGTGTTGCGCGTCTATTGTTTGTTTGTAATGCTAAAGAAGAAGACGGATGCTTCTGGAAAGTGATACGTCACTATGAAATTACTAAAGTAACTTTGGTCGTCTCATTCATCACATTTCTATATAATATATAAATAAAAATAAATACTAGACTAGTATGTGCCCGTCCAACTTACATTCTTATAACTATATTTACAAGACTAATTGTGGCAATAGCCACGATGCAAAAGAAATCACCCAATTTAATTCAACGACATTAAATTCAACCTAAAAAAAGAAGAACATTGTGCACCTCTACTTGATTAAAGTCGCACAAAAATAACATATATCAAATTTCGCAGATTCTTATCCTACTATTTCTTCACTTCTACTTGGTAAACTTTATTGTTGATTGGGGCAAATATACTTTATGCATACACATGTTGAAAGGAAATGCCTCACCTATTGACCTGAAAAAACAAAGAATATATGTAAATGATGGATCATCACATTTTAAAAAACATGTTTGAAGATTCATCGACATCATACTGAAATAGTTAACACAACTAAACCTTCTATGTAATCTTCTCCAAGATCATCTTTCCACCGTATAAATCAAAAAGCCAAAGCATAATTACAGAAGAGAAAAAATTGGCAAGATCCAAATCCTAAGCCACTTAATTGCAAGTCATTCATGTACCCCAAATATGTATGCCTTTTGTGAGGACTTGTTATAATATATCCTGCTTTTCACCTGTGAATGATGCAACCATAGACAGAAAATGAGATTTAAATCAAAGAAAAAGAGAACAACAAACACAAATAATAAATGAAGTAAACATTAAGTTGGTCTTACTGTTCTGATGGATCCAATTGTTTGCTCAACTACATTTGGTTGCTTTAAAATAAGCTTTGTGCGACTGGGAAGCCTGTCTTCTATGAAGAGGAACACGACACCAACAACTAGTATAAGTGAAACAATAGGTGAAACCATAACAAGTGCTAGAAGTCACCCCTTGAAGAACGCAATACCAAATCCTCATGTAAACATTGCTACACACCTCATCATCTTCCCCATTTAACCGTCTCGTGTGATAAAAATGTCACCAGACATTTTCCCAATAACTTTTCACGTATTTACTTCCTCATCGAAGACGTAACTTCTTGTCACAGAACACTTCTTAAATTCAACACCCTTAGTAGCACACAGTTTGTCGCTCTGCAGTAAGCGTCTAACAACTCACCTCTACCAAACAAATAAACACAAATTTTTTTAGCAACTTTTTCTATTAATTCATACTTGAAAACAATCAACACAAATAAAATTTAGCTTAGTTAGTTAAAACGTAAAAACCATTGCTGCTACACCTGAACCAATGACCAAATAAACAAGTTTTAATGATACCTGAAAAGCAACATAGATTAACAGGGAAACAAGGTTCATGATATGCAAAATTGTAATTATTTTGCTATTGAACACACAACCTTGAGCTAAGTTGCGCAGACTCTTCATTTTTGTTGTTGCACCTGTGTCGACACGAGATGAGTGCGGGAATACGTGTGGGATTTCTTCAACCCAAATCGGATACTTTGACCAGTGTCCATGGACAAATTTGTGGAAAAATTGAGAGTTTGATAAAACATAAAATAGATTTAAGACATGACATACCATAAGTATTATAGTCCTTTTGTCTCAATTTAAGCATTTACTCTTGGTCAATATTTGTTGCTTCATGTTTCAAGCCGAATAGAGAGACACTAAGAATTCAACTTTTGGTAGACAGTAGTAATGATCTGTAAGAAGAGATCGTACATACTTCCCAGTTTGAATAGCCCACACACAAGCTTTTTCCTGAAATAACCACCCATAGTTCCTTGCTATAATTATGAATATATGATACTTCAAGTACAACAATGTAAAGAGATATCATGAATGCCACTTTAGAGAGAGGACCTATATAAATTAGGAAAGCTTAAGTTGTGAAGTGTATTTATTGTTTTACATCAAATTACGTAGTCCTGCAATCAAATTTACGAGAGACCAGTGGTGCTTGGTCGAAGCTCCAGTCCTCAATGGATACTAATTTAGGGGTATATAGTTATTAACCAATACCAAGGGAAAAAAATGGGAAAAGCTAGGGGGCCCAGAACAATTGGTTTATCTCTGAAATAGGATGACTAAATTATTAGTCACAAAAATTAAACACCATTAGTAGATTAAAAAAAAGAACTTGAAATACAACATGAAATAAAGTCGGAGAATAGAGATTAAGGACAAATCATGAGAAATCCAAAGGAGCTATTACGTGAAATGCGAGCTCCTTCGGATTACAAATAGAGGCAAGCACAGTGAAGATGCAAGGAAGCAAACAGAAATCATAAGAAAAATAGATTTGTGTGAGAAAATACACTTGACAAGATTTTAAATAATCGAGAGTTCACCTTAGCAGACAGAAATGTATCTTATAGTTTAGCTAATGCCTCCAACTAAATGATCGTGTACAACCTCTAGAAGGTTTATAATTATCATTATAGAATAGCATTACGTATAAAAGGTATGTTATGTGCCATAATACGACAAAGTCTTGGAAGGTTGAAAATAAATACCTCTTCTGAAGTTATTTTAAGCCTTTTCTGTCCATCTGAAACCATTCATTTAAAAATTCAAATATTTGTGATAGAACCTTTGAGGACGATAACGTTTCAATTCGATCTCGCACACCAAAGGTTAAGAAAATGAATTTTACTTGCTTGGAAAAATATGGAAGAAAGAAGCAGCAGAAGGGTTCCAATTTGAAACATACCTTAAACTATAAATGAAAAGTTCAACACATGTACCAGTTACTCTTGTCCTTCCACACACAGTTTCGACAAAAAATACCAATACATTTAGGTGCCTCATATTATGAGATTCTTCCTAAGCCCCCGATGCAATAATACATCACGCCCTACTCTTACACCAAAGTGATGTAGAACGATTTCATTACCTATCTACGCTTTTAACAAAGTAATGTGGAGTATATATGCAAGGAACCATAACAATAACAAGGTGAAATCACAACCAGATGCAGGAATGAAGAATCTTGAGCAAATATTAAGAGATCTAAAGATATTTAAGATGAAAGATATGCAAAAGATTTCAAGAACTTACAGTTTATAGAAAATGCTGCAGAACTAATTCTTGCGCTTTCTCATTCTTTGACAACCATTTTTCAACTTTAGCGGCTCATTAACATTCTACCCCTGTGAGAGGCAGTAGTTTCTTGTTTGTCCACGATGAATGATGTTACATAACTCCATTTGGGAGCTTCAAAATCAACGCCTTTCTTGATCTATCATTTCAAATGTGTTGGAGATACAATACCCAGCTTAGCAGCCAACCTTTGCTATCCCAGAAACCACATAACAGGAAGCTGTTTTGAAATACCTTCTAAAACCAAGTAAACGTCAACTAAATAAGTCTAAAACTGATAGCAAAAATAAAAACCATAGAGCTATAAATTAAAATTAAAATATACTTATGTTCATCTAAAAAAAAATTAACAGATAAATTTTCATGTTAATTGCAAACTATTAGACAACTCTAATTGGTGAGAGCTTAAGAATTACATTCTCAAAATGTAAGTAACTCCTAGTGCAATAAACTAAAAAATAACTCAAACAACCAAGTAAATGATAAATTAAAGCTAAGAACTTCATATATCCTAGTGTGACTGACTTCCAATGACAAGTTGTATAAATGCAGGGGTAATTTAGGATGGTTTGTCGTCAAAAGATATTGCTAGATTCTAAGTACAACATACCCATAGAGTTAAATTTGATGTGGCTACAATAAACAATACACCGGATATTTATCTCAACTGTAAGGTGTTTTGGGAAAAGGTCAATGAGCATGTTTGTGGTGCGTGGAATCTTCATGTAATTTTTCAGAGGTGTGTTAGTATAGATAGCTAACACAAAGTAGGTCAGGGTTCATTCAACCAACTGAAACAATAACATGAAACTCGATGGTTCAATATGAACATTTAATTAATCACAAGAAAGAAATATTGAAAACCAAAGCTATCATAGAATCGACAAGCACATCAGAAATCATAATAAGTTTCCCCAGGCTCTCTAACTCTTCTACTAGAAATTTCAAGAATATAAGACCAAAGCTATCATAGAATCGACAAGCACGTCAGACTAAAGAGTAAGTTTCCCCAGGTTCTCTAACTCTTCTACCAGAAATTTAAAGAATATAAGACCCGTCACTGTCTATTTTCATACATTCTAGAGTAACCGGCGGTGAAGCAGGAAATATGGTGTGTAAAATTTAAGAAAGAAGAAGCAATATACCAACGCCATGAATACTTACCTTACATGTTACTCTGGATCGTAATTGATTTGGAACACCCAATAGTGAAAAGGAAGAAAACTGAAAGAACAACTTTTGAAAGCTTTAAGATTGAGAACCAGAAAGGCAAAGATTGAGAGAATTGACCTGAAATTGCAACATAAGATGAGAGCAATTTTTTTAAGTCGACTTTCAATATGACATTTTAGGAACCAAAGAAGAACTATTTTTACCTTTACCATGGAAATGGAGAGTTCCTTCTCTTCTAGAAAATTCATATAGAGGCGGTCTTAACTATCTGATGACGTAATTACCATTTTGCCCTAAAATGAATACATATTTTCGAAAATACCCTTGGTCGTCCCACCTTTCACTCTTCTATACAGTAGAAAAAAAAATATAAATAAAATAATAATAATAATAATAAAAATATATAATATAATATATAATAAATAAATAATAGAAACATGTTATAGTAGAAAAAAATTATAACTTTAGACGCACGTTTTCAATGTAATGACCCGGTCGGATATTTTTAAAAAAATTTTGAAAATAAACTATCGTTTTATCCCTTCCGATATCGATCCCGAGTCTTTTCTGATTGAGTTTTGAAAGTTGATTTCGAACTTTGAGTAAAAAGTTAAGAATTTTATATGTTTTGATTTTGAAAGGCTAAAGTTGCTTAAAATTGATTTTTGGTCTCTTTTCGAGTTTCAAGTGTCGGAATGGAATTCAATTGATTTCATCATTCCAGAATGTGAAAATTAGTTTATGATAGTTGTTGGTTTCGGATTCAGAGTCTTTTTGAGGATTTGAGGTCCTAGGTTAGAAATTTGTGAAATTTTAGCATTTTGGGTTGACTTTTGTCAACATTCGAATTTGGATGCACAGATCGAAATTCTTATAGTTCCATTGGATTCGGGAGATGATTTTAGGCCCAAGTGAGGTCTTAATTGAATTTTTAAAGGTCCCGAGCTTGATTTAGTCATTTTTGGTATTATGTTTGTAACATCTCGCAACTAGAAAGAACTAGAAGGAAGTGCACAAATATGGAAATAGTTAATTTTGGAAAGTGTAAGGAAATCTGGAAAATTTTAAGTCAAAGTGAGTTTTTGGTCATTTTCAAACGACCATAACTTCTAACTCAGGATGAGTTAGAGGTATTTCCAGATATGGTTGGAAATCTCTTGGAACAATCTTTCTAATGCCGCTAAGCTTGTGCAATTTCAAGTTTGTATGAGTGAGTTATGCCCTTTGGAAGTTGGGTTGTTGGATTAAGAAAATGTCTAAATTCAGGATTTTCAAGGGTATTTTAGTATTTTCACTACCCTATTACTCTATTCCTTTTTTAGGAATGTAATATTGGTCAAGATTGAACTTAGTCTTGGGAATTTTCATGCTAGGGCTAAGGAGAAAGGAGAAGAGAAAAGAAGAAAGGAAAAAGGGCAAAGTCATCAAGATCGACCAAAAACGTTGGTGTTTTCGCTAAGTATTTGCTTCGATCAGGTATTTGAGACTTCCGTAATGTTGGGATCGTTCTCCCACGTGCCAAACATGTTAATTTTAGTTTGGATTCGTCCTAAAAGAGTTTGAATATTGATGATTTTGATACCCTTTCTTGAATTCATATGTTATTATTGAATAAGCTTGGATAGAGAAGTTTTGAATTCGTTATGTCGCATTATAGGGTTGTTTCGGGTTAGGTTCTTATGTAAAATTGGTGGTATCCGTATCTAAAAGTAATCTAAGAAAAAGGATCGAATTTGGTTGGATTGGGGAAGAAAAACGAGGAAGAAATTTCGACGAACACAAATCTTAATCCTTGAATCAATAATTCAATTCAAGGATCAGTTAAGAATCAAGTCAAGATCAGTTAACAAATAAAGTCAAGAGATATCAAGAGTCAAATAAGAGAAGTCATTTCAAGTTTTCATAAGTTTTTTACAAATTATTATTGAATCAATTATTATTATTATTATTTTTATTATTATTATTATTATTATTATTATTATTATTATAGGCTCTCTTACTCTTTTGTTACTTTCAATTTTCCGCTCTAAAGTAATGGTGCATGCAACCAATATAATTGAACTCCTAAATCTTCTTGATCATGTAGAATCATGTATTTTCCTTCTCCTTTTTTTTTTTTGTGTGTTAGGGAGTAATTTGAATGAAACGAAGTGTTTTATAGGGGTTTCTAATAATTAGTCTGATTGCGTTATAGCAGCCCAAGACGATTACTTTTAAAAGAAAATCTCACCTTTCACCCGTGTAGCAGCTTGCACGACATAAAATCTTGAAAATATTTTTAAAATTACTTACTTTGTAAAACACTGTAGTCAAACCGATCCCTTTCACCTAAAATTAATATCATGAGTTCAACTTAATCGAAAGATAATTGTTCAGTTGAGTCGGGTCCTATAGAGTGATAGGAGTTTAAGGAGGCTTTCTTAGGAAAGTATTTTCCCCGTGAGAGTAGGGAGATGAAGGTTGAAGATTTCATTAACCTTAAGCAAGGGTACATGAGTGTGGAAGAATATTCCTTGAAGTTTACCATGTTGTCTAGGTATTCTATGTTTACATCCCTACTCTGTCGAAATAGGGCGAAACGTCGCGGCAACTCGAAAATGATTAATTAATTCAATTTTAACAAAGTTCTAAAAATAAACGAGTTTTGAAAAGAGTCGCCACCTAATTTTTAGGAAAACTAGGAAACCAATTGTTAATTACGAAACCAAATTGATTCTAGGTATGGGGTTCAAGTTATTCCCAAGGGAAGGGGTTAAGCACACTTCGGAATCCACAATGTGGTTCCCGACTGAATTCATTTTTTTTCAAATTGAGGAAGAATATAAAATAATATACAGATATAATAAACATGCAATATACAAAATAAAATAAAATAATAATCGGCCTAAAGTTTGCCTAACGTCAATATTCACAAGATAATGAAATTAAAAGTATGATTCGAACTTCATTCGAATAATTTCAAGGAGAAGCACCTCCGGGTACCTGTAAACACTTAGTAAAAGAGTTAGTACCAAATAAATAAAAATGAATAACTCAAATAATAACTAAAAATAAAAATCCGTCTTATTAACATGGGAGGCCTTGGAAATCGACGGTAATTTCTTCATCGGCCATTTTAACAATTTTAACAAACAATTTATATGAATTTAAACTAAAAATTTCCGTCTTTTAAAATGGAAAGGCCTCTAAATTTTTTCATTGGCCATTTAACAATTTATAATATAAACTTGATTAAATTTTCCGTCTTTTAAAATGGGAAGGCCTCTAAACTTTTT
>NC_028642.1:38526990-38530265 GCF_001406875.1 Solanum pennellii | reverse complement strand
TTTTCTCATTTCTCATTTTTTGAGCTTTTCTCTTCTTCTCTTTTTTTTTCTTCTTTTGATTCCTTATTCGTTGGAGCTTTTCTTTATTCACTTCTTTATTATAATAATTTTTCCCTTTTTTGTTGGAGTATTTTCCTTCTCTCCTTTCACTGACCCTGTAAGGGTATTCTTTACCTTTCTTTATTTCTTCCCCTTTTCTGTCTTCCTTTCTCTCTTTTCTCTAGAGGTCTTTGCTTCCTTTATTTTGGGAGATTCAATATCTTTGCTTTTTGAAATTTCAAAGATGGATCTTTGTGCACTCAAGAAGGTTGGGCCAAGAGAGGATAGTGCTCGTAAGCACTCAAAAGGGTAGTGGTTAAGATGTGGTTGTCCAAATGAAGGTTTCAGGCTCAAAATGGGAAAACTAGGGATTAATGTAATTTGGTAGGCTTTGAAAGGCACAATCGGGTCAAAAAAAGCCTACAATCCTTTCTCAAACCAAACATTACTCATGATTTCGCCTCGAAAAACATTTAGATCAAGTTCTAGATCAACAGTGTAACACAATTGAACTTTGATCAAAATCTCACCACACAATGCACATGAAACATAAGGTTAGTTTTATTCTTATCTTGATTGCATGCAAGAGAATTTTCAAGCATCACAAAAGTACAGATAAGAGGTACCACGAGAATCTGTAGTTTACCGCAAAGTCAGTCTTTTCAATCATATCGAATATATTTACATGCTCTTAACCACATAGGTCCCAACCGAGCTGAAGACATGACTCTCACAGTATGTAAATTTTTTTTCTTTTCTATTTTTTTTTTTTGGAAAAGATAATACCGAACCCAAGAAGGGTGACCTACGTATCTCATTAAAAATGAGAATCAGGTACTCGTAGTTCGCGCAGATACGACTTGGAAAATATGCACAAACTGTTTTTTTTTGTAAGATAATACCGAACCCAAGAAGGGTTGCCTACGTATCTCATTAAAAATGAGAATCAGGTACGCGTAGTTCGACCAGATAAGGCATATAATAAATTAAAGATTTAGACAACTCAAAGAAATTCTTAAGTCTAGCGCCACTAAAATCTGTAGTCATGAATTTTTTTTTTTTTAACCAATATGTTTTATAACCTCTTAATCGTCAATATTTTTACTGTCTGTTGAATGTAACCTATGAATTTCTACAGTAATGATTTCTTGTACTCTTTTGAATGTTTTCTTGGGACTGTCTCCTCCCAATTTTTACGAGATCCAGACATCGTTATGACCATCCCCGACTAATGTCGGGGACGGTATTCCTACAAAAATATGAGAAATATGTGAGAGCAGGACCATCATAATAATAAAAAATAAGTGGGTGCCACCTCATAGTCAAATACTCCCTGATTTATCGTTTTGACTTGATATAATTGTCTTGTGAAATAGAAGGACTCGAATTTCGTTAATCCTCTTGTCTCTCGCGACTACGGACAAATAATGGTTTCTGAATCCGAACATAAATCAATTTTTCGCTGTTGACGAACAACTCAAAATATAAGAGTGTTAGTTCCGGCAAAATATCACACAAATAATGAATAAAATACAAAAATACTGTTTTAATTAAAGACAAACTGAAATATATCACATAGCATACAAACAATTATTGCGTGTCCTATACAAATATGTGACCCTTTTATGCCTAGGGTAGGCCTATCGATTTGAAGGATGTATACGTCATTTGAAATATTTCATTGCCCCAAAACTCAAATTTATACAAATTTTATGAATAAAACCTAATGGGAATACATAATAGGGGAAATGTATACAAAATAATCAGTCTCACGCAGGGGTACGACCCTAAACTATGCCTCCACGAAAAATCCTTCTTCTTTCTTGACTTTTTGTAATCTTCGGATGCCAACATCTTCGAATAGGCTAGTAGCTTGTGAAGCTCTTTCTTTAATTTATATAAACTATAATCTAATCCTTACCCTATGAGACAATGATTTTCTCAAACAACATATACATCCTTCAAATTTAAACACATAAATATGAATGTCCATTTAGGCCGTGGACCGTTTTGGACTCAGTGTGGTCTTCTAATGGGCACAACACGCCTTGGGTGTTGGTCATCTTAGGCTGATGCTTAAATTCGGATTTGGTTTTGCTCTATCCTAGGATGACTAGAATTGGTATAGAAGTGACGGTTACCCGAGTCAGACAGACAACGGGGTGAAGCTAATAAACGACGTTGGATGGCCGCAAGCCAACTATTCGTTTATTACTTCCAAAGATTAGACTTGTGTGTTTTTCTGAAGGAAGCCGTGGTAAGCCACGTAACTTCCTTTGTCCTAATGCAAACTATTTGTCGTTTGACGGGAGTTATGCCATGAAATGCAATAAAAAATATATACACAATAAAACAAATAATGAATAAATACAATAAACAAATAATAAGCGAAATATAAAAATACAAGGTATAACATAACAATAGAACAAAAATTTCCTCAATTTGAAAAAAAAATTAAATTCATATTGGTTAAAACCTCTAAACTCCCCAGCGGAGTCGCCATTCTGTATACATCCCTACTCTGTCGAAATAGGGCGAAACGTCGCGGCAACTCGAAAATGATTAATTAATTCAATTTTAACAAAGTTCTAAAAATAAACGAGTTTTGAAAAGAGTCGCCACCTAATTTTTAGGAAAACTAGAAAACCAATTGTTAATTACGAAACCAAATTGATTCTAGGTATGGTGTTCAAGTTATTCCGAAGGGAAGGGGTTAAGCACACTTCGGAATCCACAATGTGGTTCCCGACTGAATTCATTTTTTTTCAAATTGAGGAAGAATATAAAATAATATACAGATATAATAAACATGCAATATACAAAATAAAATAAAATAATAATCGGCCTAAAGTTTGCCTAACGTCAATATTCACAAGATAATGAAATTAAAAGTATGATTCGAACTTCATTCGAATAATTTCAAGGAGAAGCACCTCCGGGTACCTGTAAACACTTAGTAAAAGAGTTAGTACCAAATAAATAAAAATGAATAACTCAAATAATAACTAAAAATAAAAATCCGTCTTATTAACATGGGAGGCCTTGGAAATCGACGGTAATTTCTTCATCGGCCATTTTAACAATTTTAACAAACAATTTATATGAATTTAAACTAAAAATTTCCGTCTTTTAAAATGGAAAGGCCTCTAAATTTTTTCATTGGCCATTTAACAATTTATAATATAAACTTGATTAAATTTTCCGTCTTTTAAAATGGGAAGGCCTCTAAACTTTTT
>NC_028642.1:38512021-38523105 GCF_001406875.1 Solanum pennellii | reverse complement strand
TCATAGATGTTCTTGTGGTGATGACTTCCAGATTTTGGGGAATAATAGATGTTGAATTTTAGAAGTTATTGAATTGGTTTTTATTAATGAGTTTAAGTCTTCCGCATTACTTTCTGTTGATATTAAATTGAAATGTTAGGGTTTAGATTGGTTGGTTCGCTCACATAGGAGGGTAAGTGTGGGTGCCAGTCGCGGCTCGGTTTTGGGTCGTGACAGATGGTCGTCTATTGGCACCTACAATTTCCTGTAGGTGTCTCGGCTAGCCAAAGGGCAATGTGGGGTTTTCACCTAGCCTTTCTAAAATTAGTTGGACGACTTCATAAGGTTATTTTTGATATTATAAATGTTTATATAATTCGTAAACACTTAGATGAATTCATGATTTCAAGACAAAACCCAAGAACTCTAAAGAACTCTCTAGAACACCATTGAAGCTTGAAGAGAGATTGGAGCTTGAAGCTTGGATTCTCCATCAAATCTTCTCAATTTTTGTGGTCTAGCATCAATTAAGGTATTACTTTCATCCTTGAATCTCTTTTTTTCAAGGAGCCAATATTCAAAGTGTTCTTCAAAGACTTCTCAAAAAGATGTACTTCTAAACTGTAATCTAGCCACGGGTTCTTACATAAAACATTTTGAATCATTGTATTATGATTGAATTGATGTTAATTTGATGATTTTAGACTAAAAACTCTATGAACCCATGCAAATCACTAAATCCTAGTTTTGTTTATTTTATGGGTGATTTGATTATGTCTCTATGCTATTGAATTATTATGTAGTTTGATTAGGGTTACTGAATTATGAAAGAGTCATGCTAGAATTATAAGTAGTAAGTAGGCTATCCTAATTTGGTAAATTCATGTTGTATCATCTTTGATTCATTGTATATAGTGATTATTGGATTGAATTGGTGACTATGACTATTGGTAAGACCTTTCTATATTGTGTGATTGAATTGGCTATGGATTGGAGTAGTGAAGTTGGTTTGATGGTATGTTGACTTAACTTTCTCTATATTGTATAGTATAGGTTTTAGATTATGATGATGTTTGGTACGGTCCACTTATGGTGGCGGTGCTTATATTCTATAATTTATGAATTGTGAATAATTTGGCCTCGTCGTCATTACTTTATGAATTATATTATTACCATGTACTACTTGACTATGTTAGTATTGTGAAGCTCTTGATGACTTATGTGTTTATTAATAATTTTCCTATTAATAAACCTATGCCCGAAATCTCAGAGACACACCTATACTATATTAAGGTCCTATTACCCCCCTGAACTTATTTTATTAATAATTTTCTACCCCTTTTCGGCCTACGTGGTACTATTTTGTGGGCCCAACGCTGGTTGACTTTTTTTGTTCAAGATAGTGTCACGTAGACCAAAAAGCGGTAGAAAATTACTTATAAAATAAGTTTAGGGAGGTAATAGGACTTTAGTATAGCGTAAGTGTGTCACAGGGATTTCGGGCATAGGTTAAGGGTCACTTGTGCATTTTCCCTTATTTATAAAATAAGTTTAGAGGGGTAATGGGACCTTAGTATAGTATAAGTGTGTCTCTGAGAATTCGGGCATAGGATGGAGGGGTACTTATGCATTTCCCCTTATATTTAATTGATGTCCAAATTTATAAGACAAAGAGAACTCCTATTTCTTTCTTATTTAACATATTTTTGTTACTTGATTAATCGTGTGCATTTTTAGCTTAAATTATTCATCAATCACTCATGTTTTAGTTTATGGGAAATGTTTGGGCAGACTTGTGGATTGAATGAAAATATTAAAGTAATAGTATTCTTATACAAGTAAATAGTTGTTTCTTCTTTTTGATTTTGGTCTTATATTTCTTTCTTCGGAAAAGAGTCGGAATAATTCTTCAACTATTCGAAATAGATTAATCATACCTTTAAACTATATTACGACTCAAAATTGCCCTTTCCGTCAACCTATTGGACCACACTTACTCTTTTGTTTAACGAAAGAGTTATGTGGCATCTATGTGTGTATTAAAATGTCACATGTAGCTCTACATAGGGGTGGATGTTTGATTCTTCAATTTGATTTTTATCAAACTTCGATCTGGTATTTTTATTTTAGAAAAGTGTGCACCTTATATTAAACCAAACTAATTCGGTTTGGTTTAGTTCGGTATTTTTTAAATCAATTTTTCATTGTGAATGAAAAAATAAATAAGGATAAAGCATAAGATACTTAGAAATTTAAAACTATATTAAAGAATGATGTGTATCATTGTGGAACACTTATTGTGCTAACTAAAAGACTATCTGTTTTTATCAAGAATATATATTGTGCCTCCAGCTATTTCTTGAGAAAAACAAGTACGAAGACGGTTCCTTTACATAATGTATAATGACAAAATTATGTTTGAATTTCTCTTAGAAATTAATATTTGAAGTTACTTTGATTTGTTCATGAATGACTTAATTGTAATTGAATTTTTAATTTTTAGTTAAGAGAATGCCCATATATGATTTAATTGTAGTCGAATTTTTAATTTTTTTAAAATAAAATTTTGATTCTTCGGTACACCGAAGTTTTGCGACTCTTATACAAACACTGAACTTCCGAAAAACTTACACCAACACTGAATCGAAAAACCAATGAACTGAAAACGAAGAACCTAATTAGTTCGGTTTGTTTTTTGGTTTTTCGATATTTATGTCCACCCCCAGCTCCACATATGTATGCCAACACATCCACCTTCATGTGGAAGGTCAATTGTAAATTTCAACCTACTAAATAAATTTGAGTTAGAAATAAATATTTAAATTTTATTATAAAGAAAGCTCAAAATATTATAATAATAAGAAGAAGACAAGAAGTATAAGATGGAGGAGAGAACTTTTCTTATTCAAGCGTGTCTTTCAAATGGTGAGTGATTCTATATTTATACTGTTTAGATATCACTCAAAAAGTCATCTAATTAATAGATACATAGTTATCTTGGAAGTTCTTATCATCTTGAAAGAACCTATACATGAATCCAATTAATAGTGGATAAATCTGGATAATCCACATATAATATACAGTGGATTTATAACACTCCCCCTTGGATATCCATAGATTATGTGCCTCGTTAAAATCTTACTAGGAAAAACCCAGTGGGAAAAAAACTAGTGAAGGAAAAAGAGTACATGCATCTCATAATACGCTTTGAGTGTTGCCTCATTAAAAGCCTTTCCAGGAAAATCCAACTTGGGACAAAACCATAGTTGAGGAAAAGAGTACAACGCGTATTTCACTCCCCCTGATAAAAATTTTACTTGATATCTCGGAGACGGTGCATTCCAATCTTGTATTTCAACTTCTTAAACGTTGATGTTGGCAATGCCTTAGTGAATAAATCAACAAGATTATCATTGGACGAATTTTTTGAACTTCTATCTCACTATTTTGTTGAAGATCATGTGTGAAAAAGAAATTTGGTGAAATATGTTTTGTTCGGTCTCCGTTGATGTAACCTCCTTTCAATTGAGCTATACATGCAGCATTATCTTCGTACATTGTGGTTGGTATATTCTTTTTCAAAGAAAAACCACACAATTCCTGAATATGGTGGGTCATTGATCTCAATCAGATGCACTCTCGACTTGCTTCATGAATGGCTATTATTTCTGCATGATTTGAAGAATTGGCTACCAACGTTTGCTTCATTGATCGCCAAGATATTGTCGTGTCTCCACATGTAAACAAATAATCTGTTTGTGATCGAGCTTTATGCGAATTAGATAAATACCCTACATCTGCGTAACCAATCAGTTCTGACTTGGATTCATTAGAATAGAATAAATCCATATCCATGGTCCATCGAAGTATGTGTTTTAACCCATTCCAATATCTTTTTGTTGGGGCGGAACTGAATCTTGCCAGTAGACTTACTGCAAAAACATATATCTGGTCGAGTATTGTTAGCAAGGTACATTAGTGCCCCTTATGCACTAAGGTAAGGAGTTCCATCACCAAGAAACTCTTCATTCTTCTCTTGAGGTCGAAATGGATCTGTATTGATGTCAAACGATCTTACCACCATTGGAGTACTCAATGGATGTGAGTTATCCATGTAAAAACACTTTAATATCTTTTCTATGTATATTGATTGATGAACAAGTATTCCAATTGACAAATTCTCAATCTTTAGGCCCAGACAAAATTTTATCTTGCTGAGATCTTTCATTTCAAATTCTCTTTTCAGACACTCAACAGTTTCTAAAAGCTCTTTACGAGTGCCAATGATGTTCAAATCATCAACATACACAGCTATTATAACAAATTCAGACTCCGACCGTTTAATTAAAATGCAGGGACAAATCGGGTCATTTTTGTACCTTTTCTTTAACAAATATTCACTCAGACGATTGTACCACATCCTCCCTGATTGCTTCAATCCATACAGAGATTTCTGAAGCTTTATTGGACAAGTTTCTCTTGAATCTTTGTATGCTTCAGGCACTTCGAATGCTTCAGGAATTTTCATAAAGATGTCGTGGTCCAATGAGCCATATAGATAAGCTGTGAAAACGTCCATAAGACGCATTTCAAGTTTTTCATGAACTACCAGATTTATGAGATATCTGAAGGTGATTGCATCTACCACAGGAGAATATGTCTCCATATAATCAATGACAGGTCTTTGAGTCGGGCTTTATATCTCACGACTTCACCTTTCTCATTTTTTTTTCGTACAAAAACTCATTTGTACCCCACTGGCTTGATACCTTCAGGTGTTCGGATTATTGGTTCAAAACTTTACGTTTTTCTAGTGAAGCCAATCCTGCTTGAATTGCATCCTTTCATTTTGACCAATCATTTCTCGGTCTACATTCGTGAACATATTTTGGCTCAAAATCTTCATCTTGTTGCATTATGTCAATAGCAACATTATAGGCAAATATGTTGTCAATCACAACATTATTTCGGTTTCACAACTTTCTCGCGAGACATAATTCATTGAAATTTCATTAT
Organism: Solanum pennellii; assembly: GCF_001406875.1. NCBI lineage: Eukaryota > Viridiplantae > Streptophyta > Magnoliopsida > Solanales > Solanaceae > Solanum > Solanum pennellii. The sequence continues at coordinate 38,518,110 of NC_028642.1, read as the reverse complement.
TTTCAGAAGTTTGAACCTCCTCGGATATTTCATCATGTGTTATGACTTGGGTCTCATCTTGAGAAATTTCTTGCAACCCATGATCATCTTGATCATTTATTCCTTTTCTCTTTCGAGGATGTTTATCCTTGGAACCAGTTGATTTACCGTTTCAAATGTGGTCTAGACTTATTTGCCTTAATAATTTTTCCCGCCGAGACATCAGCTCGAACTGGAGCATTAGCAGCTGAAATATGTGATTTAGTAATCCTTGGAAGATTAGTTAAATCATCTCGTAGTTGATTCACAATATTCTGTAAATAAATTATTCTTTGAACTTCTTGCTTATATTGATTTGTTCGAGGATCTAGATGAGATAGAGATGATAAATTCCAATCTATCTCTTTTCCCAACTGCTTATGTTCCTAATGTTGGGTATACTAATTCATCAAAATGACAATCAGCAAATCTTGCCTTAAATAAATCTCCAGTCATAGGCTCCAAATATTTTATGATTGAAGGAGATTCATACCCAACATATATCTCCAACCTTCTTTGGGACCCCATCTTTGTGCGTTGTGGTGGAGCAATTGGGATATACACAGCACATCCAAAAATTATAAGATGGAAAATGTTTGTCTCTTGACCAATAGCCAATTGTAATGGGGAGAATTTTTTATAATTGGTTGGTCTTATGCGCGCACAAGTGTTGCTGCATGCAAAACAGCATGCCCCCACATAGACAGAGACAACTTTGTTCTCATTAGCAATGGCCTAGTTATCAATTGCAGACGTTTAATCAATGATTCTGCTAGACTGTTATGAGTATGAACATGCGCAACTAGATGTTCAACTGTTATACCAGTAGATATACAATAATCACTAAATGCCTGAGATGTAAAGTCACCAGCATTATCTAGACGGATTGTCTTTATTGTATAGTCTGAAAATTGTGTTTTCAATCTTATTATTTGAGCCAACAATCTCGCAAAAGTCATGTTGCGAGTTGATAGTAAGCACACATGTAACCATATTGTAGAAACATCTATCAAGATCATATAATATTTAAAGGGTCCACATGCAGGTTGAATTGGTCCACATATATCACATTGTATACGTTCCAGAAACGCAGGGGATTCAATTCCAACCTTAATTGTTGATGGTTTAATGATCAACTTTCCTTGAGAACAAGCAGCACTAGAGAATTCCTTTGATTGAAGGATATTTGGGCTCTTTAAGGTATGCCCATATGAATTCTCATTGATTTTGCGCACCATATTAAATTCGGGATGACCCAACCGATCATGCCAAATGATAAAATCATTAAAATTAGTAAACCTTTTGTTTACTACGGCATGTGATTCAGCTGTACTTATACTTGTATAGTACAATCCATAAGAAAGTGCAGGTAATTTTTCATGCACAATTTTCTTCTCTACATTAATTGTAGTAATGTAAAGGTATTCAACCTTTCCTTTATTAGACGTCTCAACATGATAGCCATTTTGGCGAATAACTTTGAAACATAATAAGTTTCTTTGAGACTTACTACAATATACTGCATCATCAATGGCCAATATTGTCCCTCCAAGTAGTAACAAGGTCGCTCTTCCAGAGCCCTCAATTAATTTTGTACTACCTGATATTGTGTTGACATATGCCATTTTCATAACCAAATTAGAAAAGAATTTCTTTTCTTTTAATATTGTATGCATTGTAGCACTATCAAAAAGGCATACATCTCCATTACTCATCTTGAATCCAACTGACAACTGGGGATTTCTATTAATTTTCATTAAAATACAAATACATTAAAAGAAGTACGAAAGAAAACTAACAATGAAATTTTAAATACTTCAACATGAAGAACATGATAATTAAAAACACATAAGTAAAATATTGAGTAAAATATTAACAGACTTCATTCCCTAGCTAAAGAATCAAACATCAGTTTCGATACCCAAAGAAGTCATCAACTTCCATATGAGTAATGTCACCAAGGCCATCAAAAACATCATTCTTTAAAGCCAAATTTGCTTCAATATTCCTATCATATATTTGTGATGTTCCCGGCTTATCATCATCTTTAAGAGTCATATGTGACTCAGCTCGAGCATTGGAAGAGGAAGCACCACTTTCATTTTCTTTCTTTTTAAAGAAATTTTGGTAGAGCTTAATAAAATGCTCATGCGTGCGACATTCATTCTTCCAATGGTCTTTTATGCCACAACGATGACAATTACTTTTTGAGGGGTTATTTTGAGAACTCATGTTGTTCTCCCTTTTATTATGACCACTACCTCGACGATTTGTGTATCGCCTCTTTTCTTTGCCACGTCCTCTTGCATTATTATAACCCCGATGATCATCTCTTTTTACTTCAGATTGATCACGTGCTTCCACCACATTTTCTTCAGTTTCAGTGGGACGAGCTTCATGATTTTTCATTAAAAGGGCATTATGTTTTTCAGACACCAGGAGATATGAGATCAGTTCAGAATATTTCTTTCACAATATTGTTGCTGCAATATCACATTTGAGGCATGGAAAGTAGTAAGTGTCTTTTTCAACTTGTCCTCATCTTTTATAATCTCCCCACATAATTTCAATTGGGAGGTTATCCTGAACGGAAAAGGGTCTAAAATACCCTTGAAGTATTAAAAATGGTATAAAATTACCCTTCATCCACCTATTGGCTCCAAAATGCCCTTTTCATCCACCTATTGGCTCCAAAATACCCTTGTCATCTACCTTTGAGTTCAAAATTGACCACTTATTTAATGATTTTAAATTTAAACTATTTAAATATTTTTAAAATACTTGATGTTCAACTATTGGTTATACTTTAATTTATTTGTATAATTTATAAACCAACTCACTACCCACCCATTACTAACTAAACCCCACACAATTAATAATCCAACTATAATATCAAAATCGTCATACACACTACTAAAACACGATGAAATTATAGATTAATGAAAATGACATCTAAAATTATTCGAGTCCGAATCGAAGCCCCAATTAAATTTATGTTGAGCCGCTTATTTAGGAGGACTTTCAATTTGAGTCTCTTTCAAGATTGAATTAGAAATTTAAGATTAAAGGTAAAGAAGTAATACATCCCGAATTAATTCATGCACTTTTTTAAAATATAATTTTTTTAATATTTATGATTTGTTTTAAAACTTTTAATATATTATTCTGAAAAAAAATTACCTATGAAGTAACATCACATAATTGAGACGTAAGAATAATTAAGATGAACATAGTCAGACTTTTAAGTTTATCGGTAATTTTTATTTAGACACTTGAATGTATGATAATTTACTTCTATAGATATTTTCGTATTAAACTTTTTAAAACACTCAATTGGCAGTAGCTTTTCTATTGTGGCGTTAATAATGTGAGGGATTTATTAATTTGGAGGTTTTAATTAGTAATGGATGGGTAGTGGATTGATTTATAAATTATACTAATAAGTTAAATTATAACAAATAGTTGAGCGCTACGTATTTTAAAAAATATTTAAATAGTTTAAATATAAAACCGTTAAATAAGTGGTCAATTTTGAACCAAAAGGTGGATGACAAGGGTATTTTGGACCCAATAGGTGGGTGGGAAGGGTATTTTGGAGCCAATAGGTGGATGGAGGGTAATTTTTTACCATTTCCAATACTTTGAGGGTATTTTAGACCCTTTTCCGTATCCTGAATACAACAAACATGTATTCAATTACGGTCTTAAAATCTTGAAACCGTAAATGCATCCACTCATAATGAGCTCTTGACAACACTTGCCTTTAGGTGGTCATATCTCCCCTTTAAATCAGTTCACAATTCAAGTGGATCTTTTACCGTCGGATATTCAATCTTCAGGCCCTCCTCAAGATGATGATGAAGGAAAATCATAGCCTTCGCCTTATCTTGGCTCGATGCTTCATTTTCCTGAGTAATGGTGGCATCAGAATCTTTAGCAACTAAGTGAATCTCAGCATCGAGTACCCATGAAAGATAATTCTTTTCAGAAATATCTAGTGCCACAAACTTAAGTTTGGATAAATTCGACACAACGAAATTATGAAAGAATATGTGAATTAAATAATCATATTTATATAATACCTTTGCAAGTAGCAACTTCGTGCTGATAACGTATTATAAAGAAAACTCAGAATATTATAATAATAAGAAGAAAACAAGAAATATAAGATGGAGGAGAGAACTTTTCTTATTCAAGTGTGTCTTCCAAATGGTGAGTGATTCTCTATTTATAGTGTTGAGATATCACTCCAAAAGTTATCTAATTAATAGATACATAGTTATCTTAGAAGTTCTTATCACCTTGAAAGCACCTATACATGAATCCAATTAATAGTGGATAAATCTAATGGATAATCCACATATACTATACAATGGATTTATAACAAATTTGAATTAATAATTGTAATAACTTGAAGGTCAATTTTGAAAATTATTGAAAAAAAATTTATTTTACCCTTTTGATAATTGCACGAGTCTTGTTTATGAGATTTGTTTTGAAGTCGAATAAAAAAGTTGTGATTTTTCAGAGTTTTGGAGGCTTTAAATTGTTAAAAGTGAGTCTTGTTAAAACCCGAAGCTACAAATTTTGAAATAAAATTATGTTAATTACATCATTTCTGAAATGCAAAATTTGGTTGAAGGATGTTGTCGTTTTCAATTTATGTGGATTTGAGCTCTTGAAATTGAAAGTTTAAGTGAATTTAGATCAAAAATTGACTTTAGTCAATGTTCGAAGGAAGGACACTCGGATGGATTTTCGACGATTCTGTTAGAAATGACAAATTTAGGTTAAGATAAAGACTGATTAAATTTTTGGAGAGTCTAAAGGCGTATCAATTTTTTGGGTCAAATTTAGTTAATTTGTGGCTTCCACGAGTGTTGTATCAAGAAGACCTTAAATACGTATTTGATTTCATTGAGTTGGAAATGTCAAATTAGTTAGATTACATATTTGTTTTGTGTGCACGAAATTTGAATAAATCCTAAGGGTTTACTCAGTAAATTTTATGTCTTGGTGTTTTGTTGTTCTTGTTGCATCTTTTGTCCAGTAGTTCCTTCTTCGCGGTTACAATGCCCTTCATCACGGTCGAATAGGTATTTTCTTGTTGTACATCGCAATCACATTAGACTTGTCGCGATCGTGTAGGGCAATTCTTCCGAGCATCATGATCACATGGGTCAGTGAAGCAATCACGGTAGTCATTAAATGAGTTGACTTTTTTCCTTCATCTCAATAGCGTGGTGTGGATCTCAATCACGATGAGTAAATTGATTTTGGGCAGAATTCAATTATTGTATCTTAAGATTTAATAATATTTTTATTAAGAAAAAAATATATACTCTTTGATTTGAAAAGGCTTAACCCATTAAACTTGGCACGAAATTTCACTTAGACCCCTCAAGTGGGTGATGTTCATTTTAGACACCTCATGTAAGGTCTCGCTTTGTCATTTTGACATTTTTTACTTACATGGCTTAGTGAGTGTAATACACTCACTCAGCGCGCGTGAAAAACCTGTTTAGTCGAATTGTTAATTATTTTTTTCTTATTCTTTCCCATTTTCAGCCACCATTTTTGCAAACTTAAATATTCAATATGGTGAATAAGAATAGATACATTAAAATGATGAAAAATGATGGAAATTATTTTAGAAATTTAGAAATAGACCCATTTCAAGATTAAATATTAAATTATTCATGAGATTCTTTCTTGAAAGAATTTAATATTTAAAGAGAAGTAAGTTTAATTTTTGGTAAATTATAAATTTGCTAATTAGGGTAAAAAAGAAATTTTTTATTGAAGAAGACACTAATAAAAAAGGAAGAGTATGTAGCTACACCCAGATGTTTTAGCAAAAAAGAGATGGAGGTATTTGGAGAAGACAATGGAGTGGGCAAACGGGTATGTGCAGATTTTCTTCAAATGAGTAGGGGCATTTGGAGAAGCCGATGGGGGATGGGGGCAGGTGTTTCTGCAAATGGATATGATTTTTTGGAGAAGATAATTAGGGGGAGGTGTTCTGCAAATGGATATGTATTTTTGGAGAAGACAATGGTGGGTGGGTGGGT
>NC_028642.1:38476225-38511519 GCF_001406875.1 Solanum pennellii | reverse complement strand
GGGGGGTCCTGTGGAATTTATTGATTTAATTTGTTTAAAAAAAAATTATAAGGGCAAAAATTCACGTGTCATTGAATCATTAGTTGCTTTGTATTTATACTCAAAATTCATTATCTACAAATTATTTTTGACAAATGTCGTCATTTAATTCGTCACTTAACACGTCATTCGCTAGTGTAACACACACACCTCATATATTTTTGTTGATTGGCAAAAGAGTGTCAAAATGACACAATGAGACCCTACATGAGGTGTCTAAAATGAACATCTCCCACTTAAAGTGCCTAAGTGAAACTTCGTGCCAAGTTTAAGGGGTCATCGATTGGTTAGACCATTTAAAATAATAGTTTCTCTGTTACTTGTCACTTATTCCTAAAATAGATTTTCATTTTTATTTGTCATTTTTGACATATCAAAAAAGACAATTATATATTTCCATGTCATACCCTCTACATTATACTCTTTCTCCAAATCATTTTTCAAGACTTAGCAGGCGTTTCACCATGCGATACCATATCACAATATGGAATCGTGAGATGAAATCAGCGTTTCGACATGCGATTTTACGTTAATTTCATCTCATGGTTTCATATCATGAATGTGATTTCATATTCTCCAAAAACCATGATACTAGAATTCCATATCACGATTTGAGACATTTTTAACACAAAAATTGATTCACGACTTTATACTTTGTTAAAACAACCCCACATGGCTACATTTATATCTACTAACCATTTATTTCATATGTAAATAAAATTTATAATCACAGCATTAATTTTTAATATTTATTATTTTCACCGACATAAATTTATTATTCACACCAATGTAGTCACTTAAGTCACGTCAAACGATTTTTGAGTAATAAATTTATTCTCTTCATTTACTCCAACACCTAATGTCTTACATCTATCGTTTTGTATTTAATACAATTCAAAAGTAAAATGTTGGTTTGTCTTCTCGGTCACATGATCGAGAAATGCAAGTTCAACATGAGTAAATTATTCGTACTATGTGGGAATTAATACTAAAGACAAGTACACTATAATTTATGTTCAATTTTTTTATTGAATTAAAGTTAGATGAAAAAGTTACTTAAGTGGAGAACAAATAGATTTGTGCAAATAATTTATCACGCAATTTTTATAGAATTTTATTTATTTGGTAAGATTAAATAAATAATTAAGGTTATTTTTAATAGTTCTAAAACTATTGAGATTTTTACACAAAAAATTCATATCGTGTGTCTAAACAAAACTTTAATTTCATCTTTATAATTTCATATCATGATACCATATCATATAAACAAACGAACCCTTAAAATAAATATCAGATAGTTTAGTAATACTCTCTGAGATCCTAATTACTTATGCATTTTATCAACAAATCAAAAAAGCATAAATTTATCCTATTTATTATACTCTTAATTAATTATTTTTTAAAAAAATAAATTTTTTAAAATTTAAATTTTTATATTATTCATTTCATAATTAATAGAAATAAAATAATTAATTTACTATATCAATCATTATTTTCTTAATAATTATATTGATTTAAATCGAATGAAAATATTGAAATACAAGTATTTCAGACAAGTAAATTGTCGTTTGTTCTTCCCCATTTTGGTCTTATATTTCTTTCTTTGATGTTAAGTTAGCTTTCTCCCTCATCTGACTTTTCTTCTTCACCATTTTCTTCCTTTTTCTTCACAGCTACAAAACTACTTTGTGTTATCTTATCACATAACCAAAACTTCATAGTCTTCCATTGATGGAGACTACGACTTCTTCAAGCGTTTCAGATTTTGACACAAACCCAAATTCCAATTCTAATTCTAGTTCATCTCCACATACTTCAAATTCAACAGCCTTTGGAGTTAATCTATCTCCTCTTCGGGTTTTCAGATACCCACTTTCTACTTTCCTTGAATATTCCGGTTTGCTCCGAGTCCGACCCGAAAACCCAGAAACCGATTTGCTCCTTCCTGATAATCCTGCTCCCAACTCCTCTGAATCAACTACTTCTAGTAACGGGGAAGTTTCAATTAGGATAATTGGCTCTGGAGAGAATGATCGGGTTAGGACTGATGATGGGTCGGTGATGGATGGTGGGGAAAGGGAGGAGGAGAGGGGTTCGAATGTGGAAGGGTCTACTTCTTCTGGGAGTGGGAATAATAGGGATTCTTCATATCAAAGGTATGATATACAACAGGTTGCAAGGTGGATTGAACAGTTTCTTCCATTTTCTTTGCTACTTTTGGTTGTTTTCATCCGCCAACACTTGCAAGGTAAACCCCTTTTTCTTCTTTTAAGATTTCCCTAAATCACTTTCAACTTCATAATTTACTAGTGATTAAGGACGTCATTAGCAGTAATGAGCTAAAGGTTTTTAATTATGTAGCAAATGATAATGAACTAAACTCAAAGTGATTAATTTTTTAAAATGTTGGACGTTGTCTTCTCCACAAATTTGAGAAGATGTGGCAATGAACAAGCACTCTTTAATGTACACTAAAACCCTGGAATAAGTAGGTTTCACTTAATATTTCGTTGGTGATAGATGCTTGACATGCAGTCATATGGCAATATGTACCTCTACACTGTGCTGACTATGATGGTACTATATACATGGAGTGAGTAGACAAATTGGCATAAGTTACCATGTGCACACTTCTTTCTTATGATTTTTGCATTAACATGTGAACAATTAAATTATATGTCTTAAGACTAGACTAGCTGGCAGTGATGGTATCTGCAATTTGCTTTAGATCAAGTCCCTTGACTAACGCCATGAAGGGCACTCCTAACCCTTATGCATTGGTGGTTCTCTCACATCTTAGAGTCCATGAGACTAATGAAAAGAAACTTGAAGATGAAACTTCAAAAATATTTTGGAAAATGTCTCAAAAGTGATAAACAGCTCAATGATAAATGTTTTACTTGTTGGTTGATTCTTAGAGCTCCTTTCTACCTTATAAATGGGAAGATTAAGGAGATTTGCATAACTCAATCTTTTCAGCTGATACAACAACTACTATGTAATCCCAAGCAAGTCGGGATCGGCTATAAGAATTCTCAGTGAGTCAGTGTCCATGTTGTTCCATTCAAGCTAGTTTCATACTAACGTTTTGTACAACTAAATGAAAATTGAAGTAAAAGTACCAGTAGCACTCTTATGTTTTCTGCCAGCATATAAATTCCCTTACAGAACTAAGGGACTCGAAACATGGGACCTATATTTTTAGAACTTTTTTAGCTGGTGAATCTTGGAAAATGTGGATCTCTTAAATGGTTGTTGAAGGCATTATGTTATTTTCCATGACGTGCCTACTCACCTATTTTTCCTGCTATATAATTATATGTTGATGAACATGCTCCTTCCTATGTTTGATGGCATTATATGTTTTTGGTGTCTGGCAAGATTTACTGGAATCCTCAGTAGTACTTTCCCCAAGGTGACGTATACTGAAGCAAGATGGGCTTTCAATTAATCTTAGATGAAGTTCTAAGAGAAAAAGGAAGGAGCATATGATTAATATGATTAAGCCGGTTGTTTATTAATCCTTAGGTTTATTAGATGAGCCCAAAAAATGATAAAACAATCGGCGACTTTTCAGCTTTGTCATGGAGATTAGTGCATTATGATGCATGTTGCTGACGGTAAGCTGCTGATAGTACAAGTAGACCAAGTGCCTAATAAAAATTGACGAGTACTGCATAAATTGAACTGGCTCTCAATTGGTTCTATTTAGAAATGATCACTTTCTGTATATTGGCGCCTACTATTCCTATTTAATTGTTAAAATTCTTTAAATATATCATGTGAACTTTTTTTACATCTGAATAAATCCTTCATTTCATTTTCTAATTATTGTTTCGCAGGTTTCTTTGTCGTAATTTGGATTACGGCCTTCATGTTCAGGTCAAATGACATTCTTCGAAAGCAGACAGCTTTAAAGGTGACATTATGCTCGGTTTTCAAATGTTATTTAGTGTTACATGCTGTGCAGCACTTTTTGTCCTTGAAGCTCGATAAAAGATTAAAAATGACTCAGAATCTGGTGATAATGAAGTATCCACATTTGCAGGGGGAGAGAAAGATCACTGTCCTTCTTGGTTATTTTCTGGTGTTTATGCTTCATATTAGTGGAATCTACTGGTGGAATCACAAAGATGATATATTTTATCCGTTACTTATGGTTCCTCCTAAGGGTATCCCACCTTTCTGGCATGCTATTTTCATCATCCTGGTAAACGGTATGGTTTTTGAAACACTTGTTTGATACTCTCTTTTTTATAGATAAATTATGCGTTTCGGTACTCTTTGTTATGCATATAATTTTTTTATGTCACGGCTAACTAATCTTTAGTGTCGGGAGCGGACATATCGAAGGCAGCCCGCAACAGTTATTATGTTATACACATTCTGGTCACCTTAAGAAGATCACCAATATTTAGATGCACCAAAATATCGTATCAGAGTGCTTTTTTAAGTAGCAACTTAAGCTCGGAAATTTCTTCTGGTTCTGATTATTATTCTAGGTTCACTCAAATTAAAAATTCACTTTCTATTTCTCTATTTTTCCTATTTGTGAGTTTGTGAGATAGGAACTTCATTGTAGTCAAGTAATAGAGAACCTATTTCCTTCATAGCCCCTGTCAGATAAATAAATAAAAAGAAGAAAAACTCCTCAGCTTAGGGCCAGACCCCATTGAAATGAAGGGATGTCAAAAAGAGTACAGAGAAATACATTCATGAAATCTTACCAGGAATTTCCCCTTCACAATCTTTAACTTGTCAAAAATAGTTATTGATGAAATCGTAAAGAGATCCTAAAGGTTGCCCCCTGACAAAATTTTAGCTTTGCCGAACCCTACTTCAGGTGTCCATTATGCTTTATGTGTTTACCATGTATAGGTGATTTTCTCTCTATTTATTGTACTGACATTTACTACCAGTATCTATGGACGTACTCTTAGAAATAAGGCTTAAGGCTTTATTAATTAATCTACCTATTTATATTCATCTTTTTTGGGTGCAATGCTTAAATCTAGACCTCTAATAGAAAGGAGTATTGGTCCTCACCTTCTCGTAAATATTCTTACATCCAGATACAATGGTGCGGCAGGCAGCAATGACTTTTAAGTTGGTACTGCTTATGGTTTACAAGAATGGCAGGGGCCACAATTTCCGCAGACAGGTATACTATGTGGTTGATGTTTAGTCTGGTGATTTATTGAATGCCTCTATATTCTTTTTGCAAAGAAAACTGAATTTTATTTGTCTATTAGGGCCAATTGCTGACTCTGGTGGAGTATATGTTGCTCCTATACCGTGCACTATTACCAACCCCTGTCTGGTATAGGTTCTTTCTCAACAAAGATTATGGAAGCCTTTTTTCATCACTGATAACAGGATTGTACTTGACGTTTAAGCTTACATCAATCGTTGAGAAGGTAAGGTCCTTGTAGAACTAAATTTCTTTTGTGGACCCCCGCACCCCATGATCTCTATATACAACTTTGGCATGGTTTTCTTCTACAACACACTTAGTTTCTGGTCTGCAGGTTCGGTCATTCCTTACTGCTTTGAAGGCACTGTCAATTAAGGAAATCCATTATGGGTCACATGCCACACCTGAACAGGTATTATTTTGTCATTGACTTGCAAAATTTCTTCTATTTTACAGTTAGAAACAGTCACATATATGCTACATGAATATCATAACATATACTCATATGAAGTGGGAGAAAAATTGATTATCCTCTTCATGGAGAATGAGAGGGTAATGTGCTGAGATTATACAGTCTCTCGTTTTTCCTTGGGCGGATAATAAACTTCGTGTCACTTCCTTGAAGCAACTTTATTCCTCTATAGATTTGACTCATATATTTTTGGTAGGCTCAGTAGTTGAATTACCAACATTAATTTAGTGTGTCTTGTAACCTCTTTGTTTTTTACGCGCTTTGCTTTGTTTCCTATCTTTACACTACTTACCATCTGTTACCTAGTTGATAATGTTGGTTTAACCTCTAAATGACTATTGGACGCTCTAGTTTACAAACTTATCTCATGTAAAGACAATTTGCATTTTCGTTCTCAAAAAATAAAGACAATCTGCATTCTGCACCCAAGGGTGTGACCTAGTGGTCAATGAAGTGGGCTGAGCAGCAGAGACAAAACATTAGGTGATATCTTCCATTTGTTCTAGCCTTGGTGGACAGAGTTACTTGGTACTTGCTGCTGGTGGGAGATGATTGGTACCCCGTGGAATTAGTCGAGATGCTCACAAGTGGGTCCAGACACCACAGTTTTCCAAAGAAAAAAAGAAAGAAGACAATTTTCATTCATAGAACTGTACCCTTTGCTTGGTGTCCTGGTCAAGACAACGGAAATTATGATTGAGACTACCAAATGCACAAGCTTTTGAGCAAATGTTAGGGTGTTCCGTGGCACCCAAGGGTGCGTCATTGTCATCAATGAGGTGGATCGAGAACAATGAAGCTTTATGTTCAGATTCAAGCAGGGACAAAAACACTAGATGATTTTTTCCTACCTTTCCAAGCCTTCGTGAACTGAGTCAGTTGGTACTTATGCTAGTGGGAGGTAGCAGGTGTCCCGTGGAATTAACTGGGGTGCGCAAGCTGGCCCAGACACCATGGCTATAAAAAAATCTTTAGGTGTTTTGCACAGTTAATTTCAGCTAGAAGCAATCTAAAGCGATCCCTAGTTTAGTATGCTGACAGGCAGATTGTGTGACATAAAAATAGCTAACGCAAGATTAAAGTGACACTAGATTTGAAGCTATAAATGAAATAAAGATCCATTCTTATTGTGTAGCCTTAGATTTACAGGTACTTTTTCTATCAGCTACAACTGTGACATAGAAGCTGTAAAGCTGAACTCTAGTTTTCTTAGAGTTGCTTTTATGAGCAGTAAGCATGTTATAACTTTTTTTTGGCGAGGGAGAGAATTACCTAACTAGACATGTTTCCTATTCCTTAGAGCTTTCTTTTGCAACTGTCGTGTAATCCTGTCGTTTATGTTTCAACCAGGTGAATGCAGCTGGTGATCTATGTGCTATTTGCCAAGAGAAGATGAATACACCAATTCTATTGTGCTGCAAACACATCTTTTGTGAAGATTGTGTCTCAGAATGGTTAGTATTTCTATTGCACTTTGTTGCGTGAGTTCCTCTATTTGATGTGTCAAAATAGAAGTGGAAACTTCTTGTTGAATTTGTATAACAAACAATGTACTAGAGGAACTTCTTACATAGGAGCCGGAAATTTTTTTGATGAAGACATAGGAGTCTGAAGTTAACTTCAATATAGTAGGTAACCATTTTCTATCCCTAATTTCGGAGGTAAATATATTCTTAATTAAATACAAATTACCCTATGTATCCTACAAAATATTCTGTAGATTTTCTCATTCAAATAAGTGAATCACATGTATATATTTGGACACACTCTTCTATCTTCCGTTGTTCGATGCAAGCTTCTCCCTCCAACGATCCATGTCTCTACTCTGAGACAACTGTCCAGTTGTTCTCCTCTCTCAGACAACCCTTTAGGAGTGGCTCCTATCATTCAAGCACCGCTCTCCTCTGCAACAAGCCAACAACTGGTTATCCTCCTCTCTCGGATGGTACCCAGCCATTCCTCTCTCCAACAATCAGTCCTGTCTTAGGCAGCAGGCACTGCTAATCTAATTGGCGACCTTTCTGGTACCACTCCTCTCTCCTACGGCCATTTAGGCATTATTTCTCTCTTGGCCTGCCAACCGGTCACATCCCCAATGATTGGACATCCTTCTCTCTAGGGAACAGGTGCCTTTCTCCCTATGGCAACCGCCGTCCCATTAAAAAGCTTGATCTTTTTATACTTAAAGTCATTATGCATAGAGGATAATATCTATCTAATCTAAGGCATAACATTAGATATTATCATATCTACAATTTCTTATAAATCCTTAGAATAATTATAGAGATTGGTACCAGGGTAGACAAAGGTCCTGGGTTTAAGTTTCAGTGTCAATCACCCAATAAAAAAGAGTTCAGACAACGCATGTGAAGAGCGTGTAGAAAATGTACTATGAATAAAATAAAAGTGTTTTCTTTGTGATAGTTCAAACATTTTCAATGAAGTGCCCACACGATTGAACAAAATTCATGTATTATTATATGTGTTTTTGTGGTCAACATTCATTACCAAGTTCTTTATTAGCATTTTGCTTCTAATAAAATCTCATAATTGCACTAAACTGTGAGCATTTATGTCAATCCTGGCACATCTTGCTGGTGAAGGCAATAGTTAGCCATTAAACCAAAAGGCATGCCAACTGTTTCATACATCATACCACCTTCAAATCATCAATAATATGAGTTTTGTAACAAGAGTGAAACTATTTCAGTATACGACATTTGTATTTAATGTATGTATCATCTCGTGGACAAAGTTGGAAAAGAGAACATATAATCGGTGGATGTCTAGATCATTTTACTTTTTGTGCTATTACTTGGAAATAAAAATTACAGTAAAGAAGTTTGATGTGATATTTACCTATCAGTCTGAGAGGGGTAGTGAGTTAGAATCCAAATAATCCTGCTCACTACCTGAATAGTCAATTGGGTGACACTTCCCTGAATAAATAAATGATCCACTGGGAGATATGCTTCTTGTTGCTACTGCTTTTATTGCTGATCAGGGAGTAATGTACCTGCATTTTCTTTATTTCCTTATAAGTTGGTTGCCCTACCTATTTGGACTGAATCTTTTGTTGTGTTTCCTCTACCGGTCTGATAAGCTTTTCGTCAGTTAAGTGTTCCTTTTGTTTCATGATCAGTTTTAAGAATGAAGTGGTGAAACTTGAAAGAAAAAACCTAGAAAATAGGTCTTCTCATTGTTGTGTCTCCTACTAAAATGATCTATCAACTTTGCTGTGATTTTTTTTTTTGGTCCATTCATATTGCCATTGGCAAATCTAGTTCATCAACTTAGCAAACACTGAAAAGGAGAGAACACCTGTGTTTGCACAGGTTATTATGTAGTACGAACTGTTTAATGTCTGTTTTGTTCCCACTTTCTTTTGAGAAAGAAATATGATCCTTTTAATCATATGCTTCTCTGCTTTATACTGAATGCTAGAAATGTCATATTGTCTATACTTGTGCTAACAGTTAGTGTTCGCTACTTACCAAGTTTCAGGTTTGAAAGAGAGAGAACTTGTCCTTTGTGTAGAGCCTTGGTCAGACCTGCTGATCTAAGATCTTTTGGAGATGGATCAACTAGCCTTCTATTCCAGTTATTCTAATATTGATATTACACCTCCGTTACCATTTTGAAAGAAAGAAATGTCCATGTTACAACAAGCGAATGTCTTCCTCGGCTAGTACCATTTCTCCTCAACTTAGTCTGTTAAAGAGTTATAACATCACCTAATTCTGGGTGTTGCCCTGTCAAGGTTGCCTGCCATGAAGATGTTGTGTAAAAAGGAGCTTCTTTGAGGATTTTAGTGGGATGAGAGGAGTTGATACAATATGCAGCACTTGCATTTTGGTGTATTCTTCTTTCTTTAAGTACATATTGTGCTTCATTTTTGTTTATACAGGGAAAAAACGTCCATGTAAAGTTAATGTAATTCACAGAATTTAACCAGTGTTTAAAATTGCCTACTGTACTGATCATCATTAACATTCCAATTCACATAAATTAATACCCTAGTATATTCCGTGTAGTCAACAATTGCTAATAAAAATGTATGTGTTGGATCTGTGTACCACTGTATCCAATTTGTGGATTTACTTTCTGACTCTGTTTCAGCATATGCCATATTTTTCTTTTTCATGATCGACTTCACAGAAATAAAGGCAAAATGGAAAATGTATGTATTGGTCTAAGCTTGGGTTGTTTGTAGTTCGGTCTGGATTGGTTATTGGCTAAAATTAAAATCAAATTGATCGAATCAGTTTTAAAATTTCTAAACTCCAATCAAACAAAGAAAATGATCACCGATTTAGTTATTGCCAGTTTGGTTTAAAGAAAATATGACTATCTCATGTGAGATAGCGTAGATAAAAGATTATAGTAAAGAATTTTGATGGATTTTGACTTAGGACTGTAATAGTGCGCTAAAATTTTAAGTGTTGAGCTTAAAAAAATAATAAAGTTAAAGATTAATTTTAACAGAATATATATATTTTATTTATGAATAATATATAAATAATTATAAAAATTTATATATCTAATTTATTGATTCAATTTGGTTATTTTTTAGTAAAACCAAATCAAGTAATATTGTGTTTTCAAAATTTATAATCAAATCAAACCAAATATCTTTTTTTCTAATAGGTTTGGTTCGAATTGCGATTTTTGATTGTTTTTTAACAAATAACCATGAGCGGCCCTAGTCTAAGCCAACAAGGAAAGCAAGTTGATGCATGTTTCAGCGCTAGAGATGTGCGCCCTGAGTCCATTGTGTGATACAAGTGAAACTATTTCACTCTTTTACACAATGGACGATCAAGATGTTAATTGTCCGATGCATTTTCAGAACAGAACACTTAACTAGAAGTAATCAACTGGCTCTTAACCCGATTAGTGAAACTAAACCACTGCCCGTCAAGCGCTTCCATTAGAATATGGAAGTTAGTAAAACCTGTACAAGGTCATAAACATCAGTACCAACTTGGTCCAAAGATGGGTAAACCTATTGAACTGCAGGGAATACAATAGCATCTTAGGTGCTAGAAAAAGCACAATCAACTGCACCAAAAGTACTAAAATACTGCTTATTTATGAACAGAACACCAACTTATAGAGAAATTCAGTGAAGCAATCATCACAGTGATCATGACGCATCATTGCAAGTAATAGTACAGAATAAAGTACATTAGTATAAAAACACACGGCATAATCTAAGTACATTAGTATAAAAAATACGGGATAATCTCAACACTATATAAAGAGCCATTATATACACATTAATCAGCAAACACAGCTCATCTACTGGTGTTTGTTTCCCTTCTTTTCACAATAGATAAAACATCAGATTTATTTACAAGGAATACTTCTTTGGAATAGAACTATCTCGGCCTACTTTCTGTTTTCAGAAAGCGGACATATTCCTGCTGTACCATTTCTCCTCCATTCACAGGATCGAAGCTGCACCTATAGAAACTGAAAGAAGTCCAACAGGTGGTGAGATAAAGGAGAACCGGCTAGCTGAATTGGTGTAAACTTTTTAGTTCTAATGCCAAAATACTTTAAACATGCTAAAATGTTAAACTGAATTTGCTAACTGACGTTGCAATAGAGTAACATATTGAGCCAGAAAGATGAGTGTTTAGTACCTTCCATCAGTGCCAGCAGTTATAATGGTGTTCTGAGAACCAAATGCAGCAATGTACTGGGTACATTCTGGCAAGTGAAATTGAGCAAATGACCATTCAGAGCTAAAGTATTTTGGCAGAACTCCTGAAAAATTGTATCAAAAAAAGGAATCAAATCAGAACTTAACCAGCAGAAATTTTGAGAGTCACCTCACCACCATAGACAACAGGTAAGGCATTGTGAGAATACCAAATCAGTTTAGAAAATAAACAAATCTTCATCAAAGTTGGCAGTTAGAACAATACAACATAATCATTACAAAATCAGTTAAAAACACTATGGTTAATCCTATTAGTGCCACTATTGTTGACAGGTAAAACCTGTCTGGAGACCCTAAAAATTGGTTATCAGGCACAATATACAGCCAATTGGGATTGCACGCCTAATCTCGTAATACACTCACCTTTCATGAAAGACAGTGATGAACCAGGGTTGGCTCCAGTACTTGGAGAAATAAGTGCATCAAGAGAAGATGATGAATTCTGACACAACAACGTTGGAGTTCTAACAGCAGCATCAGCTGAAGCATCCTCCCCAACAACACGTACTCTAAGGCTGTATACATGGATAGTACCTTTGTCGCTTGAGACGACCAACCACTGAACATTTGGTGATAGAGCAATACTACAGATATCCGCTCTGTCAACCCCTCTACGCACCTAAGATAAAGCATAGGTAAGGAATAAGCACTATGCTAAAGAGAACATATCAAAATTCAGAGTTAGAGTCACCATTAGCTGACAGGACAGCGAGTATAGAAAAGGAATCACATATAAAGCATGCTTCAAAATCAAAGAGGAACTAGAAAAAAACATCTCAAAATCAGTATCCAAAGAAGTGGGGGCATTAATGCCATTTTATATTTTGTAGACGATTAGAAGTCAAAATTGTTTGTTGATTGTCTCACAAGAGTATCACAGGACCTGAAAAATTCTTAAGGGAGAGACTGTCAGCAAACTAGCAGCAGAGTAAAGAGCTAAAAGCAGACCCAACTAACTGGAGATAACAACTAATTCTTAAAGCTAAGATGACTCGTGAAGTCTTGCTCATTGTGCAATTCCATTTTCAGTAGTCAGAAATCAGACAGAAGTATAGTCGAGAAATATTACCTCCCCTAGTGAATAGATACTGTACATTTCATAGTAAAACCGCGCACATACAGAAAACAGAACTTCAAATTATACTTCTTTCTCCAATCCAATTTGACATAGTTCGATTTTTACACAACATTTAAAGAGAACTTTTACATGTGAAACAGATTTAGAAGGAAATAATTAGAATTTTTTGAAGTTGTGAAAAGGAATTTAGATAGCAACTGGGGATTTCTCCTCACTCTGTGAAGACAAGAAGTTTGTAGAGTTTTCATCCCTTGATCAAGTATATCTTGAACATGCCAGTAAAAATTGATAAACTGGTGAGTGTTTATGCAACGTCTCCCAAACAAACTGGGGTTGATTATATGATCCCTCACTGAACATGCTTCTCCAATAAAATTCATCTCATTTCATAATCATACTTGTATTATTGTTTTTAAGTGGTATATAAATCTGTGATAAGACCAAAGTACTCCTAGAAAAGCATCGGATCTAAATAGATGTATAACAACTAGAACATATTCTCAACTAGCTGATATCACGTATGTCGTTTTTTTTATTTAAGTGTCCTATCTTTAACTAAGTCTCCAAGAAATTGTAGGTTTTTTCAAGACAACTTTCTTTCATGTGATTTTCGGTCTACCTCATCCCCTTTTAGCACCTCATTGACCACACCTACATACAGGTGAATCACGAGGCCGATGTAGGACCTGGCCAAACCATCTCAAGCAATCTTCTCTCATTTTATCCCTAATATGCTTACTTGCTTGCACCTTCTAGCAAATATGGTTTTTCTAAAATCTTGTTTAGTCTTGTATGACCGGATATTTGGGTTAGCATCCATCTCCGCACTCATCTTGTGGATATGTTGCACTTTAGCTCTCTAACATTCACCACCATATAAGATTGACCCATAATCATCTATTGCTCTAGAGAATGCCTCATATACCAACTTTTTTGCGATGACTAATTACGCGAAATCCCCACCAGATACCCTGGGATCTTTTCCCCCCACATCCACCCCTGAACTTCCTACCAAAACTCCACTTTTGACACCTCACCTGTGGCCCATAGACTCCGACATAGTCCCACTAAATAACAGTTCCCGCTTTTTTTACAAACAATAACACAATGGAATGACTTTCCTTCCTCACATCCCAAAAGACCAATTGACTCTGATATTTATTAAAATTTGATTCTTGCAAACACAGAAAAATTGCACTCCACTCCACTGGACACGTATTGATGAAGGACGAAATTACCCTCTCTCCCCTTGTGGTTTATAGACATTGATTAATGTTATTTAAAATTCTCATCTTGGTTTACTTTTGTTATAACTACAGGCAAGGGTTTGTTATCAAAATATATGAATGCTTAAACTCAATTAGAAATTTTAAGCTTTTAAATTAACTATATACTTAACACACCTCATTACGTGTGGCCAGAATCATTTTGTTGGCCGAACATATGGTGATTTTCTCAAGGATAGATGATGGTAAGAACAAAACCACAACAACTCTAATAGCAGATATAATCATGTGAATTGTTGTTACTACAGAAAGGAAACTTTTGAATGCACTTATATACCTCTAACACTTATTATTTCACATTTTGCAATTACGTACCCTTTCTATTAATATGTTCCTTCTTGTGCTAGAATCGGAGATGAAATGGCTTCCAAGTCAAGTTCAGATGACAATAAGTATCTTACCACTCCTTACCAGCTAGAAATACTTCCCATATGGTGCAACCCACAAGATCGACTTCTTTTACTAGGAGGCAATTATACAATTATGTTCTGAATATTTTGACCTTAATGATATCTATTGACATTTAAACACTTTTTTCCAAGTATGTATTTCGCCATGTCTAGCATAATCTCTAAGCCCAGCAAACTAATTCAGATAAAAAATGGAAAGGATTAGTGATGACGATGTCTGATTTTTATGAGAGCTCTGCACTAAGAAAGCTGCAAATGAATGAGACAATGAGCTAGCTTTGTGCTCATCCCTTCCAATCACCATATGAACGCCTAGTTCTTCACCAAAAACAAGATATGAGAGAAAGGAAGTACCTCTTGCAACTGAGTCCCATCAATGGTGTTGAAGAGTCTTATCAAAGTTCCCCGAGTGCTTGCTGTTGCAAGAAGCAGCCCATCAATTGTCAAGGTTAGGCATGCTATCTGGGAATCATGTGCCTTGATTAACTTTGTCATATTCAGGCCAAAATGTTCAACCCGGACCTGTCCTCTTCGAAGGCCTGGGCAAGCCAATACAGATGTATTTAACTGGTGCGAGAGGCAGCAAAGTCCCCTAGGATTGGCCACAGTCTCTATCTGATGAAGAAGCTTCAGATCCATAAAGTTGTAGACATATATCTTGTGCTCAAGAACTACAACAATACAATCCCGTCTTAGTTTCACTGCACGAACTTCGGACCTAAATGAAAATTCGCCTATGCACCGGCTTTGATGATCATCCCATATAATAACTTTATTGGGTGGGTATTGAGTGTTGGCCTTGGCACCCACAAGTGCTAAAATATTGCATCGGAACAGCATCTCCACTATTCCAAATCCACCACTTTTCAGATCACGTCTGAAAGTCTCTTTGAAAGGATCACAGTTATACACACGAAAGCCACGAGTTGTGCCAGCAGCAAAGCAACTGTAATCCTGATTCCATGATACAAAGTGTAGCTCTGTTTCATCATTATCAGTGATCGCCGGTTCAGAATGGCCAGAATGAGAGTCCCCAGGCATGGGAGATTCATATGTCCCAAAGGCTGCTGGAGAAATTGTCCCTCGAGAAGGTGAAACAGTTGAACTATTGGGGGATGATAGAGTAGTCATAACCAAATGCAGACAGAAGCTATGGAAATCTACAACATCAAATTTGAAATACAGTATTAAGATGCCAGACTAATCTAAAGCAATTAGTGTATACTTTAAAGACAGCAAGGGGAACAAATGTAGTATGCTAGTAACACTTAATCCTCAGGTGTATGTATGTGAACAATAGTGGAGCACCCAAAACAGACTTAACTACAATGAGTATCTGGTTGACTTTTCACCGTCAACAACAAACTTTGTTGTAAAAGTTCATTTCTTTGTCCATATAACAGAAGAACCTCTATAGATCTACCAAAGACATTTATGTTTTAGAGGGCAACACGCAATAATATCAATTATATTGAAATAGGAAATGCTTATTAATTGAAGCAAACTTTCAAACAGAACATTTTCTGATAAATTCCAACTTCAAAACAGTTTGACCCACATGGAAAAGATAATATAAAGACTTGAGACCTTCCCACACGTTCATCTTTGCTGTTTTTTTGTCAGTAATTTAAGAATATTTACCAAATAACTTTTTGCATGCATCAGCATTATGTCTGGCTTTCAGTTATCAGATAAAAGCTGACAGGAAGATTTAGGAAACCTGCCCCTCTCAAAGAGCATGACTTTGCAAACACTACCACCAGTTAGATGATCCCTTTCTGAGACCACTTGGTCTTTCTCTAAGAGTTGCTTTGCCTAAATCATGTCTCAGACAAAAAAGGGCATTGTTAAATAACTCTTTCATCACAGACAACTAAAGCGACTCAGTATATTGAGTTAACTACATAATGGACATATACTACAGGGTTCACACCATAATTTTTATGAAAATAGCCAAATGTCCCCCAACCTATTAGCCAATTCCCAACAACACTCTTATACTTCAAAGGAGTCTAATTATCTACTTGAACCTTTTATTTTCAGAATTTGGTAATCCTTTAGCGTTGACCTGCCCAAGAAGGTGAATACACCTCTTTAGGCACACAAGGATTAAACCAAAAGTCCTAAAATGGCTAAAACTGAAACAAATAGTTCATGTTTCAGTTTCTAATTGAAGATTATACGTTTTAATTATTCTTTTCCCTTTTTTTGATATCACAAAAACATCATAACCATTTCAAGTTTTTCAAAGTCCTACAATGGTGGTTCTCTGAATTTTGCAATCATTCTTCAAACCCGGCATAAATCCGATGAAAATTAGAAACGCGACGATAATTATGTTGAAATAGCCCAACGGAATGTGAATTTTAAAAAAATTGAAGGAACCCAAAAAGAAGCAAAATCAAAGAATATAAAATCAAGATCTCAATCTTCGAGAAACTTAGCCATGGATTCTTCAAGTCCATTCAATGTTATGAAAGGCTTAAGCCCTAAAGTGAGGCTCGAAACGCATTGAACGCTTTGTCTCACTTCATAAGCACTTCATTGTCATCATCAAGGCTCTAAGATATACTTCTCCACGTGAATGAGCTTTTTTGAAGAGGCGATGCTAAACACATTGATATTTCAGTTCATTGTAAAAACAATCAATTTATTTGTCCATGTATTTGTTATTCACGCTTATAATTATTATTCTAAGACTTAAACATATACAGATGTGTGTGTTTTCTCCATTTGCGTCTTGACTCAATAAAGCTCACGCTTTATTTGCACTTTGCGCTTAAAGCCTCAACGAGCCTTGGAGCTTTTTGCGCTTTTTACTTTTGATAACCCCGAGTTCATCTTGAGCAATTTTGAGCAGTGTTATCAAAGGCGAAAAGCACAAAAAAGCTCTAAGGACTGTCGCGGCTTTAAGCGCAAAGCGCAAATAAAGTGTGGGCTCTAATGAAAAAAGGCTCAACGGGAAGAAAAAATATAAATATATATGTTTAGTTAATTATAAACATGAATGACAATGACAAATATATGACCAATGAAATAGAATTTTGTTAATTATAAAGTGAAATACCAATTGTTTAGAGTCAATTCTTCATAAGAGACTTATTGGCAAGGAATAGTTTGTCTTAGAACCTTAATGACGACATTGAAGCGCAAATAAAGCGAGGCGAAGCGCTCAATACATTTTGAGCCTCGCTTTAGGGCTTAAGTGCGCTTAAAGTGCACCTTTGATAACATTGATTTTGAGGTACTTGGCTTGCTAATAAGGTACATCAATGGTGGCTTCCGCATTCTGTTAGCTTTTCAATGTTGAAAATAGGATGTTCGACGAAATTTAAAAAGGGGGACAGACTTGGGGAAGTTTTTGGGCACAAAAAATATTTCTAGGAGTAGAAATAAAAGGACCAGTGTGATCCATTAGTGCTATGGGCTTTCAGAGATCTAAATATGGAATCATATGGTCAAAAGCCAGCGAGAGCAAGGGGTTTACCTTCTGGATTGAGCTCATCGCATCAGACTTGCCTAGTGCAGGTACAAGTTATTGCACAAGAGCGGGGATTTTACCCTATGTGCACCCAAAGAGTAGCGGAGGTAGGTTCCCATTGTCATTACAAAAAAAAATATATGGTCAAAAGTCAGCCATGGAAATACAACATGATGTAACTTTTTGCCATTTTACGCCATTGTTGTGTGATATACCTAGCATTACTTCATGAATTTCAAGAGATCAAATGAAGAAAAAAGAAAGAAAAAACAAATGAATACACTCTACATCAATGGTGGCTCCGGGCAATGAGGAAAAAAGCAAAGAGAAAGAGGAAGACTAAGTAAAGAAGGAAAAGAAAAAAAAAATGAACCTACAGTCGTATATTGTTTTGCATAGCTTTAGCATAGAATTGGTTATGATTTCTAGGGAAGTGAAAATTTCATTTTAAAGTCGTTTGGGTTTTGGAAGGGGGGGGGGGGGATAGGAACCCCGTGATCGGCATGCTACACTTATAGCCATGAGTGGTCGACATGATAGCCATGGCACTTCGGCTAAAAGTCTTTTAAAAACTTTGCAAGTGGTTGAGCGATTACTTCTTGGGATACCGGCTTTTCCCTTTTTTTCTTTATATCTATTATCTATATTTGGGGTAGTTTAATTTTCATGCATTCTTTACTTTTTTCATACCTCTTGATGTCAACTCTTTCTCCTTGCTCCTCTTTCATTCTATGCCTAACTATGTCATAATTAATCTTCAAATATTTAAGAGTTTATTTGCCTAAAGTGATAAATGTTGTTTTAATTATTCAACTTGTTTAATTATCTCGTTACTTAAATCTTGTTTTAAGGAATTAATAATCAATCAACCTCGTCTACTTTGTTCACTTATCTTAAATATAGTTTTGAGTCCCTTATCACAACCATTTTAGCCTAATAATTAATGAGCTTTGTTTGTCATGCAATCCCCCACATAATTTATGAGATTCGACTGGGACTCACATTTGTGGACCTCGATTGGTGTTTAACACCTTTCTTTCGAGGTAACTTGAACTCTTGCCCGATATATGATTTTGTAAACTAGTTAAGTAGATGTATTTGTAATTTGCACGTTCTGAATTCGTTAGGTGTCGACTCCTTATCTTCTCATTGATCCAAAAAGAGTTGTCACTTTGTTGGAACCCATTTTTTTCTTTTTGCGAGGAAAAAAAGGGGCAGAACAGTGTCTTAAGTGTACCAAGTGAATATAAGTGATCCCATATAACTATCATGATTGTATCCATCAAGATTGCATGTGTTTGTACAAACATAATGTGAATGAACACAAGTAATACAAATTGGTGATAATATTTATACAATAGGGCCGAATGAATACACTCCCTGTATTTTTATTATTTGTATCTTTGTATATTCCCAGACTATATTTGTCGATACAACCTATATCATACCACAAATACAATCACATGATACCTCACCTCACATAATTGTTATAAATAGGAAATATCTAAATTATAGTTATAGATTATTAAAAAGGCTCAAACAATAGTCATTTCTAAAACTTCCTCCATTAAAAATCCCTCAATTTATTATTTGTACAAAAGAACCACATGATCAATAGTATAATCAAATTTATTTTAGATTTATGGATGATATAATTTCCATTTCCTCTTTGTAGACTTTTCATTTATAAACTATGTTATAATGGATTGGATTGATAATAAAGAAAAGATAATTTACGAACTACATTTTCTTCAAAAATTTTACACTTGGGGTTGTTTGGTAGTTGATTTGACAATTGAGTTATGCAAGTATTAAGTTTGCATAAATAATATCACATTTGGTGGTTGATAAAGAGGCAAGTTATTAATGTATAAATCAATATTGATTAGGTTTGCAATTTAGCCACATAACTAACACATGTATAAGTTATAAGGGAATCTATGTAATATTTTATTTATGTAAGATAAAAGGTGGACTAATTAAATACATGAATAATTAAGCCCTCATAACTACATAATACAATACTTAGGACTTCCTCATAAGTAATCACTACATTACTAGCCAGCAAAAAAATAACCCTAGCTTGATAGAATTATGCAAGCATTAGTAATTTTTTTGGTAAAACTTTGGGTAAGATGCCAAGTTGCACAAATTCTTCGTTTTTGTTGCCACGCCCGTGTGAACACAAGACGAGTGCGAATGTGGGATTCAATCAACCGGCACCAAATACTTTGACCAAAGTTCATGGACAAATTTGGGGGAAGATTGAGATTTTCATAAAAGATAAAATAGATTTAAGAATGAGAAATGACATATATTCAATATTATAGTCCTTTGTCTCTTTTTCAGCCTTTCCCCTGTGTCAATATTTGATGCTTCATGTTCACGCCAAATAGAGAGAAACTAAGAATTCAAGAGGTTGTGTTCTTTTAGAAGACAGCAGCAACATCTCTAAGGAGAGTTAGTGAAAGGCTTTGAATGACTTCCTTTATAAGGGTAGAACACGAGAGCTTGAAAGAAGTAGTTGTTAGTCTTGGAAAAGACGACCTAGCTTCCAAAATTTAAAATATCTTTATAGCTCTATTTTATAAGTTCAGATGTGGTAATCTCAGCATTGATATCCATACTTAGGTTCTTTTCCCCCCGAATCTTAAAATTTAGATTTTGTCAAATCCAACCCTTGGATTCACCCGCATCGTATACACGCACCTGAGTCTGAGCAACTCAGGTGAGATGTACACCAAAAGGAACTAACGCTCCAAAAACTTTTCACTGGTATCCTCGAGTGAAAGTTAGCTCAACTCAAGTCGATAGGCGAGAGACAGAGTTGGGTGAAGGTACAAGCCTACAAGGCATAATGTGGGACCTACAATCTACTGTGTGTTGTTGGCTTTGTAGATGCTTTCAAATACTCTAGCTATATCTTCCATTCATCGTATATATCTCTTTTTCGCGTCGTTGGGATTAGAGATTGCATTCGACCGAATGGTCTGACACAAGAGATGTTCTAGTCTACTTGCAGTAGTTCTATTTATTTATAGTCGAGTAGTACATAAAGGGACGACTAGAAAGCCAATCCAACTATTGTGGTTGTGCATTTGGTTTCTTGATTAGAAGGGAATCTATGTATGATTTTACTAGGTATTAATTACGTAGAGTTGAATTATTCATGTATTAGTTATTCCATCTTCTATCCAGCATAAATCTGAATTAGATATGCAAATTTTTAAATTACAAATCAAATACCGTATTAATTTAAGGCGAAACGTTATTTTCTTAAATTTGTTACAACCCATACAAAAAAACGAAAAAGAACATAAAGAAGTGGATGATAGTCCCTGAAATAAGTGAATCTACCTTCCCACAAACACACCTAGAAATTAGAATAAAACATGTGGGACCTTCTCTCCATACACTCTCTCTAATCTTTTCTGTCATTCACAATTGAAGATTTGTTGATCCTGATGATGCATCGATCACTCTCGCTAGCAAATCAAATATTGGAGCTTCAAAAGTTGCTAACAAAATAACACAAAGGTCAATTAATACGTAGAGTATTTATCTCTTTTACATTTTCTGAGTCCGCGAATTGTGCATTGTCATGTACTTCCTAAATTAGGGTTTACTATCTTTCTCAATTTTTCATTTTACCTTTTAACTCTACAATTCTAATACAAGCAATGAGCTTCTTCACTGATCATCGTTGGCGCTCCATAAGAAGTTATTTTGGTTTCAACTGTTTTTTTCCAATCTGTAACTATCGATTTTTATTGCCTAAAGGGATACTTTAGGTGTTTTTTTACCCTTCACTCTCGGTAAATTATTGAAAAGTTTTGCCTACTTTAAAGACTAGTCCTTGTTGCAATTTGGTATCAGATATATCAATTGCACAGGTTGATAAATGATCATTCTGAAGAAGTATTTAAATTGTTTAGAGTGATGATAGATTAATAGGCTTTAATAATGATGATCTTCGTCTTCTATGAGAAACTGTGGTTTTAAATTGACTGAAAAATTAAGAGACAATAGCCAAATGCCTCCTCCCCACCCACAAACCTATCAACAAATTACCAACTATACATATACTTCACGGGGTCCTATTACCCCCATCACCCCAAACTACTTTAAACTAAAATAATTTGATTAAAATTATTGCCAATTACAAAAGTGATTGTAATAATTACAATTAACTCGATTGTAATAATTTGTATTAAATTATTTCCAAAAATCAAGCATTACAATCAGCAAACCCAAAATTATGCCATAATGAATTGAGCACTCGAGCTATCCGATTCAATTTAAAGGAAATGAAACAGGAAAGAATTGAGTTAATTCAGCCTAACAGCAAAAGAAATTCATCAATCAGCATGTCAAAACATCTCACATTGCCATATTTAGACATGTAGGGATGCTCAAAAAAGAATATACAAAATTGTGCAAAGAAAGATAACATTTCGTATAGATATCAAACCAAACAAGCTGATTAGTGTGCCAAAACACAGATTTAACAGCTAAAACATGATCATGTATCAACCGGGAAACAGTTTAGGCACCTGTCCTTTGAAGTTCATGTAAGATTCTAGGGGCTCACATATTCATCTAAGAGAATAAACACATAGAAATCACAGAAATTTACACACAAGGAACTGTCAGTCAAGCGTCCAAAATCAGATCTCCTAATATATTCAAAGGGGAAAAAAAGAACAGAAGTGATAAGCATAGCAAAAAAAAAAAAAGAACAGAAGTGATGAGCATAGCAAATGAGTATTTAAAAGATGATGGATCTGTAAGGATCCGTCTTGATAGAAATGATATCCAACCTGGAAATGCCTGATCGATTTGGACTTGACCACTGTGGTTGTCGCTGTCACTGTGGGTCGGTGTTCACGCGGCTCGCCGTTGCGGACATCAAACAGAAGCGGTGGTCACGCCGACATAGACGGCGGTCGATCAGCCGCTGTCTCAGAGATGGATATGAGAGAGAAAGGACGAAAGTAGAGAAGAGGAGGAAGAGATGAGAAAGGCGGCGGTCTCTTTAGTGGTTTGGGAGAAGAGATATATTTTGTTTGTTCGGTGGTCCACCGGCCATAGCCAAACGGCGGCGGTGGCAGTCACAGACGGTCCTGGGCAGTGAAGGGGCTGAGAGAGGAGGGAAGAGTACGGCTCGGGTCTCGCCGGTGGAGCAGCGGAGAAAGATGAGAAAGTGGACCTATATATTATACACGTATATTACGTTATATGTACTATAGGTATATTTTAATTTATAATTATTATAATTATAATTATAAAGATGAAAAATACAAATATCATCATTCCGAGTCAATAGTAAAAAAAAGTAAATATCATAAAAATAATTTTATAAATTGTTAATATAGACACAAGAGCGAATTTTGTATACAAAGATTTTAAAAGAAATAGAAATATAACAATCAAGATAAAATTACAAAATATAGTAATTGCCAAAAAAAATTCTTGATGAAAAATACAAATATCATTATTTCGAGTCAATAATTAAAAAAAAGTACAAAAATAATCATAAAAATAATTTTATAAATTGTTAATATAGACAGAATACAAGAGCAAATTTTGTATACAAAGATTTGAAAAAATTAGAAATACAATAATCAAGATAAAATTACAAAACATAGTAATTGTCAAAAATAATTCTTGATAAAAAAAAATACAAATATCATTATCCGAGTCAATAAAAAAAATACAAAAAAATATCATAAAAATAATTTTATAAATTGTTAATATAGACACAATACAAGAGCAAATTTTGTGTATACAGAGATTTAAAAAAAATAGTATAAATTCTGGAAAATTATATGTCTAATGAAGAGCATGTATGCCCTTAGGATAGCCTATTAGGGATACATAGGCACCCCAATGCCCAATATTAAGAAATATTAGGCATAGTATAAAAAAATTGGCTAAGGGATATTAGTCATTTTTCAATATACGAATAAGAAATATACTTTTTGGGTTGTCACACCCGAATCCACGATTGTTGTTCAATAAATGTACCGGCAATGAAGATCCTAAACTAAAATGATTTTTCCTTTAACTCACAAAAAGGTACGAGGCTTCCAAGTGTCAAGCCTAGATATCATGTCACATGATCAATTAAAATGATCATGTAGAGTAAGTAGTGCCCAAGGACATAGTGAGGATCCTTGGGACAATAAGTAAATATTCCCAAAGGAACCATAAATAATAATTAGTTAGGAAAGTACAACCAACCCATGTGCAAGACATGTGAAGAAACACCAAAGGAGGGGACCACCCTAATCGAACTTGGTTAGGGTAGTTAACGGGACAAAACGTGCATAAGGGACCACTCCATGTGGGGCTTAACTTCCTAACCAATTTTAGATTCTAACATACTGCCCCAAATAGCTAACTAACCTAGGACTAACCGAAATGGATCCACTAGTGCACTCGACAACCTAGAACCAAAATCGGATTGACACTAACCTAATACTAGTTAAAGAGACAACCTAGTACCTAACCTAGGATGGTCCAAAAGGTTATTTATGGTCCTATCAACTAAGGGGTACTTTAGTAATTTCCCTAGGTTACCTAATTAATTTATTTAGCAAATTAATTAATTAATTTAAAAAGGCTAAAACCAAAACTACAAAGGAAATTTTCAGATTTTGGTTCAGACAAAAAAGGTACAACCTAGTACCTAACCTAGGATGGTCCAAAGAGTTAGTTAAGGTCCTAACAACTTAGGGATACTCTAGTAAGTACCCTAGGCTACTTAATTAATTAATTTATCAGCTTAATTAATTAATTTAAAGGTCAAAACCTAAATCACAAAAAAGTTTCAAGATTTCAGTTGAGACAAAAAAAAAAAGACAACCTAGTATTTAACCTAGGATGGTCAAAAGGATTAGTTATGGTTATAACGACTTAAGGGTACTTTAGTAATTACCCTAGGTTAATTAATTAATTAAATTATCAATTTAATCAATTAAACTAAAGGGGTCAAACCGAAATTCTTATGCTAACCTAGTACAATGCAAGAAACATCCTAGTACTTAACCTAGGATGGTCCTAAATGGTTTATTATGATTTCAATGACTTAGGGGTACTTTAGTTACCCTAGGTCCCTAAATTAATTAAATTAAGGATTTAATTAATTAATATAAAGTTAAAATATTGACCTAAACCATAGTCAACACCAAAAATTCAGATTTTAGGTCAAGTCAACATTCTCCTATGTTTAGTCAACTTAGGAGGTTTTTTTTAGTAATTAGTTAATTAATTTATTTAATTAACTTATTAAACCCTAAGTTGAATAAGTCAAGGTCAGTTCTTAAACCTAAAAACCACGTTCAAACTCAAACAAATACACGACTAAAACCAGAAACAAGCCTGAGAAAAACAGTGAACAAAACGCAAGAAAAAAACAGAAAATTTCTTAGATGATTTTTCAAGGTATCTTCAAGGTTCGTTCAAGGTGGTCTTCGTAGATTAAGTTCTACTTAATGTATGGGTTTCTCTCCTGGACTTCTTTCTCCAAGAGAATTTTCTTTCCAACAATTCAAAGATCTTGAATATAGGGTTGTTCCCGTGTTCTCGTCGAACTCATTTGTCCCTAGTATCCTTTTCGATTTCATGTTGAATAGGTTAGATATCATGTTGTTGGTATGTGGTGATGGCTGATCTTATGTGTAATGTTCTTAAACTATGAAAGTCGATTAACCTATGAAGTTGTGATCGTATAAAGTTAAGTACTTAAAACGTGAATCATGAATCGACGATGTGTTAGTTACACCCGTAATTGTTGTAAGTGTTGATGTGTTTGTCCGAATGTTGCATTGATGTTATAGTGAAGTTATGAAGGTGTTAAATTCATCAAATATTAATATGATGTTGTTCAATATGTCTTAAAACGTTATCCTAAAGTCATGAACCAAGATTGGTTAAGAGAATGATACTATGTTAAGATGTATCCGAAACTGTTATGTATGAAGATGATTACGGTTTGTTGTGCATACCTACTGTAAATGTGACATGTTGATGATGTTGTGTTCGTTAAATGATCATATTATACTGTTCAATATGTTTAAAAACGTTATGCCTAAAGTTATGTTATAAGGTTGGCTAAAAAGATCTCCATGAAATCATAATTTGAGTGATCGTTTAGCTTATGCCAATAAAATGGCTAACAATACATTGTCCAAAAGGGATGCATCCAAATGGCTATAATATTATGTTAAATAATTAAAAGATTGTCTAATGAATAATATACATATCCAACCAAGCATGAAAGAATGTAAAATTTGGCCTACGCCAACAAATAAGCTTATGTAATCTATACCCAATTGTTTATGCCAATACTAATCGTATGTCAATAAAATGGCTAACGATACATTGTCTAAAAGTGATGCATGTAAATAGCTGTAATATATTATGTTAAATAGTTAAAGATTGGCTAATGGTTCATACATATTAAATTTAAATATGAATATATGTAAAATTGACACATTCCAACAAAAATGGTTATGTAGTTTAATATTCAAAGGTTGAGGCCAATACTAATCATATGCCAATTTTGTGTAGTTAGAATATCAAATGATAATATAAGCACTTCTAAACTATTTCAATGAACCCATAATCAAGGGCATGTCACTCATTGGGACAACTCCCAATATGTTCTAAAAGAATGACATACGAACACATGAAACTTATTGAATGAAGTGCTCATCGTCCATAAACGGTGATATGAAGCTACTACACTAAAGTAAGTTAGTAACATGAGTTATAACATAATTAAAGGGGTCTAAATTAAGTAAGTGACCAGAATGGGGTGTTAAAGGAAGTGAGACAAGTCTTACTTACACCTAAGCTACTATGTTAAAAGAATACTCATGAATGAAGGTGTTAGAATGTGTGAGACTAGTCACATTAACACCTAAGGATGATATGTAAGGACAATTCACATTCATCAATGTAAAGTAAGAATAATATGTAAGGACAATTCACATTTCATCAATGTAAAGTAAGGATGTTATGTAAGGACAATTCACATTTCATCAATGTAAAGTAAGGATGACAAGTCATCAAAAGAGTAAGTAAATCTCAATCTAGAAGCAAGCCTCCATAATGCTTGAGTCAACACTAGAAGATAAAGAAGAAATGAACATTCACATAATGAGGTGAGTAATTATGTTAATCTATGATGCTAATGAAAATGGTGACAACATGATAAGAGGCTAATGTGATAGATGAGAGCAATCTCAAATGAGCCATAGTAATTGTTACCAAAACGTACTCACCTATGAGAGTGTAAAGTTAATGAAGAGATCAGTCTTTATGTACACACTAATGAAAGTATTGAGACTGATGTATACTTAATACTAATGATGAGATGAGAAATCATCTATTGAGCTATGACGTCCTCATACTAGAAGCCAGCTTCCATGAGGTATGAGTTGAATGAAATGGAACTTTATACTGAGCACCGATAGGCTAGCGATGAGCGGTGATGCCTTCTGTCGGGAAGGACGGAGGTTCACGTAACTCTCATGAGATGAGACTGTCCGGCATGCCGGGTATGAGTATCCTTATATCTCCTAGTCTTCAAACCTATACTGCCAATATAGGGATCTGGCGGGGTTCAATTCTCATGTATTCTAACATGTTTTGGGTCACTTTGGCCGGTGGTTCCACCTCTTTTCAGTGTGGAATAGACACTGAATTTCATGATGCTCACATGATCTATGTCGGTTAAGGTTGGAGTTCCTCAATGTATGAAATTAATGAAATGAACGATACCGAAGGTGTTTATGCAAGACAATCCGGAGGTGAAATCAGATTCACGTAATGACATTAGGTCATTCTTGGTCATTGCACTTCATGATCCCGAAGAGAGTCTTAAACTTCATCCTAGGTATAGCTGGTGTTTACATCAACCTACGAATGAATGAAATGAATAAGGTGAAGTATGAATGAACGAATGAAGCATACTCTGTGTTTGCTAAAGAAGGCCCTCGGGTTGAGGTCTCATATGTTGGGCCCTCACTTGAGATGTCTTATGCTACATCAACGATTCCAAAGTCTCATGTATATGAAATGTATAATATATAAAACATGAAAGTAATGAAATCAATGGCATGATCAATAGAGAATTGCTTATGAAAGGTAATGAATATATAGTGTAAAGAATGACTCACTATAAGGTAGGGAAATCATTCCTTAGTCCTTGGATTACTTACATTGATTCATTGTGGGTATGGGACTAAAAAAAATCATTGCACTTGTAAGTAAAATATAAGACCAAAAGAATTATTGAACTATACAACAACAAGAAGAAAAATACTGAAAATTACTCTAAGTGTACAAAGAGGAGCTCTCGTCCTAAGAGGATCAAAATCTCAAATCTTCGCCCGAGTTGTTCTAAAATTATGTGAATGATACTAATATATTGTAATCATATAGAAAATGAGTTGTGTGCTTTGAATGCATTATAATACATCATATTCATACCACAATTCACAACCAATGAATTAAGAAAGTCTAGTGACTAGACTTTCCAGAAATAGCATGTCATTTAGGAAGAGCTTTCATTGATCATGCATAGTTTTATGTGTATGTGTGCATACACCCATACTTAGTACAAGTGGTGTACCAACCCCCTACTATTTACTATTTTTATAGGTGCAGGTCAGAGGACAGGTTGACGACACTTGCAGCGGTTTGGACTTCAGCGTTTCTCCAAACCACTTGGTAGGTCCTCTTGATTTCGAGGATGCTACAGTTTTAGTCTAGCCTTAGTTTTAGACATAGCTAGTAGATGTTGTCCCTAGCGTTTCTTTCATACATTTATTCGAAACTTTGTAATAAGGCCGTTTTGGCAAACTATTATGATATGTTATTCTTTTATTTGAATTGATTCCGCAATTATTAGATGGTTGTTTCTTTATGTTGAGCTTAGTATATGATGAATTCGTGAAATAACTATATGAAGTCTATGTATACTTCATACATATAAAAAATTTTAAGTTTTCCACAAATTTAATTAGATGAATGTGATGAATGCAAGATGAGGCTTGTCTATGACCTCTGAGAGATCAACGACCCCGGTTGCGATTCGAATTCCAGAATCCGAGTCGTGACAAATAGAAATACAACAATCAAGATAAAATTACAAAAATATAGTAATTGCCAAAAAAATTCTCTTCTTTTCGTAATACAAAAATAAAAATAAAGTATAAAAGGAAAAAAAAAAAGGAGAGAGATGAACGACACTATGAAGAGAGGTAAGAGAGAAAAGATCATGACTTGGGAAAAACATATGTCAAGTATTATTTCCTCATGTAATGTTTAATGAGAAAATTAAGGGAAATGTGTCAAATAAGTCTCGTTTTTGTTTTTAGTGAAAGATTGACCATGAGCTAGTCAAATCCTCTTTAAAATGTAATTAACTAAATATGGGACCAAATTAATATTTTAAAAACTTTTTAATCTTTTATAAAATACAAAAAAGCACACTTTTATAATTCAAACCAAATCATTTAAAAATAAAAATCTTTTCATCTTCCCTCCTCTCTTCTCTCTCTTCTTTTCTTCCTCCCTTGGGGATTGTTCTTCTTTTTCTTAGAAATTCGAAAATCCGTCGTTACTCTTTCTCTCCATTCGTTACTCTTCCTCTCTAGTCCTCCATTACTCTCTCATCTTTCTGAACTGTAATCGTGTTCGACTTGAAATGGGTAAGTTATTTTTTTGAAATATTTTACAATTTTTAAAGTTTTTTTCTTGGATTAATGAACAATAAAAGGTTTTTGTAGATGTAAAAATTGAATAATCGACTTAATGATGTGTATTATTTATTATTTTTGAAAGAAAATCAGTCAACTCAAGAAATCCTTATTTTGAAGAAATGTATATGTATTGTTATCATTTAGTGAAAAGTCATTTTTTGTTGCTGCTTTTGTTCTTTTTGTGGCCATTTTGTTGATATGATTTTAGAAATATAGTGTTGTTCAGGCGTCCAAAATATATTTCATTTGTTGAAATATTTAACGTATGTTGTAACATTTTAGAGATATGTTGGTGCATATTCAAACAGTTATCATATGTTGGAACATACCACTTTATGTCAACAAAATGGTCATCTGTTGCCACATAAGATTCAAATGTTACAATAATCTGTACATTTATGTCAACATATGATTCATCTATTGCTACATAAGATCTGTATGTTGCGACAAAAATTTTATGTGTTGCAACAGAAGGGTCATATGTGGCAACATAATGTTAGTTTATGGTAACAGACTATCCATCTGTTGCAACATACGCTATTATTATTTTATAATGAATTATAAAATCTCAATATTTTTTAATTTACCTTGTAGATAAAATGATACAAGAAGCTTCATCCATGACAACAACTCAGTCTACATGTGCCCCAACAGAAAGGATATGTGTGGCAACATATGTCACAGAAAGAAGATATGTGGCAATATATGTCAGATAAAGAAGATATGTGGCAACATATGTCACAGAAAAAAGATATGTGGCAACATATGTCACAGAAAAAAGATATGTGGCAACATTTTATTGTTACCAATGTGGTGTCTGTGACAACATACATAACATTTGTTGTAAATAAATTATAAAATTATCTGCATTTACCCCAACAGAAAGGATATATGTGGCAACATATGTCACACTATGAATTATAAAAAAGAATTAAAAAATAAAATAAGGCATAAAAAGATCGTTTTGTTTCATATTTCAAATTTAATTTAATTTTGCTAATTTTTGTTTTCTTTCTCTCTTTCCTTTCTCTCGTTCCATTATTTCTTTATAATTTAAATTATTATGTTTTCCACAACATCAGTGATAATATATTGCGATTTTCTTCTACAACAAAGCGTTGTTGTCCTCATCATTTCTAGTTTATCGTTGATATCTTCTAATATAAAATATAACAGTTATTGATATTAAATCAAGCCTTTTTAATGGTTTTTATCACTTATTTGTTTCGAGGATGGTTAGGTTGTTATTCCTTTTGAAATATTATCTCGAAAAAAGTATATTTTAAGATGTACATGTTGCCACATATGACATGTCTGTTGCAATTTTTCCAACAAAACGTGCATATGTTGTCACATATGTTACTTCAAGGTTGACTTAATCGATAATTGAGTGATTTAGGAATTAAAAAATGTCAAATTCAATCAAATTTTAGTACTTTGGACCATAATTAAGCAATAAAAATATGCTATAACACTTGGAACAACGATTTACAACGATTTTATATAATTATCATATGAAGTTACTTGATCATTGTATGATGAACTAGTGATATGGTAACCTTTGTAAAAATAATTGATAGAATTGAGAAAGGTTGTTATATTATACTATAATTTTGTATAGTGTTACATGTTGAATTAGGTGATAATTCAATTGAATTAACCCCTCAAATACCATTTTATGATGTACATATGTTGCCACATATGACATTTATGTTGCAATTTTCCAACAGAACATGCATATGTTGCCACATATGTCACTTTAAGAATGGGTTAATCGATAAATTGAACGATTTATGAATGAAAAAATATCAAATTGAACCAAATTTTAGTACTTTGGAACATAATTAAGCATTAAAAATATGTTATAACACTTGAAATAATGATTTATAAGGGTGTTATATAACTATCATATGTAGTTATTTGATCATTGTATGATAAACTAATGGTAAATGATAGTCTTTGTAAAAATAGTTGATAGAATTGATTAAGGTTGTTGTATTAGACCATAATCTTGTACTTAGACATGTTATAGGACTATATATTAGTGTTACATGTTGAATTAGGTGACAATTTAATTGACTTAACCCCAAAAGATCATTTTATGATATACATATGTTGCCACATATGACATTTCTGTTGCAATTTTCCCAACAGAACGTGCTTATGTTGCCACATATGTCACTTCAAGGATGACTTAATCGATAAATTGAGCGATTTAGGAATGAAAAAATGTCAACTTGGACAAAATTTTAGTACTTTAAACTATAATTAAGCAATAAAAATATGATATAACACTTGAAACAATGATTTACAAGGGTATTATATAACTATCATATGTAGTTACTTGGTCATTGTATGATGAACTAGTGGTAAATGATAGTCTTTGTAAAACTAATTGATAGAATTGATGAAGGTTGTTGTATTATACCATAATATTGTACTTAGACATGTTATATGACTATATATTAGTGTTACATGTTGAATTAGGTGACAATTTAATTGAATTAGCCCCCAAAAGATCATTTTATGATATACATATGTTGCCACATATGACATTTCTGTTGCAATTTTCCCAACAGAACATGCATATGTTGCCACATATGACATTTCTGTTGCAATTTTCCCAACCATTACGTGCATATGTTGCCACATATGTCACTTTAAGGATGACTAAATCGATAAATTGAGCAATTTAGGAATGAAAAAATGTCAAATTGAACAAAATTTTATTACTTTAAACCATAATTAAACAATAAAAATATGATATAACACTTAAAACAATGATTTACAATGGTATTATATAACTATCATGTCGATTGAGACATGCAAATCATATGTTGCTACATGTCTAGCTTATATGTTGCAGCTTGTGTAAGTTATATGTTGCAACATCTGTCAATTCTGTTGCTATTGAAATAACCTTTCTGTTGCTACATATGGCTATAATTTGTTTCAATAGTCAATTGTTGCAACATATAACAATCTGTCGGAAACGCGAGTGCGAAATATTGAAAAAAATTACAGGTACCTAAATGATGATGAATGATTCCAAAGAACTATTAATTTTACATATCAAAACAATGAGTGACCCTAATCATTTATGAAGTAATTTCAATTGAGAGCAACCAAAATCTAATCCATTGATTAAATTAGTTAAATCTGATTCAAGAAGAAGAAAAGAAGAAAGAAGAAGAAAAGAAGAAAGCTCAAGGACTAGCAACCAAGACCAATAATGTACGAAAAGAAGAAGAAAAAGATAAAGAGAACAAGAAGAAAGACAAGCAAGCAAGCAAGAACGACGAAGAAGAAGAAGAGGAAAAAAAAATATGACGAGAGGTGGGGGAAAATATTTTATTTTCCCTTTTGATACAGCTTGCTGGTGGCTTCCCCCAATTTTAATTCCCAACAAAATTGGTTAAATTAGGTTTTAGTCAATTTACTCTTTTACCCTTCATCTAATTCAATGGACCAAACTGTTAACTAATAAACTTGAGGGCAACTTCACAATCCTTAATTATTAATCACATAATTTTGACACCTACACCCAATACTTAAGACTTATATCACCATCCATTTATTTTAAAATTTTATTATCACTTTTTTTTAAAGTCCCATGTTTAATGAACTTTTAAATAATGCCATGTGAATCATAAAATAATGTAAAGTTGAAATTTATTTCAAAATCCTATCCTTAACAGAAGAGTAAAAAGATAATAAAAGTAAAGCTAACGGTATCCATTAAAAAATTCGTTTATTTTAGATTCACCCCAAATATCACTCGATTTGAAAATTAGTGCTCAGGAGGATTTTAGTTTTTTTAACTCAATGAGTAAATTACCACGATTAACGTTTTAGTTTTAAAAAATTGAAAATGACAGTGGTAATTTATTTTTAGTTAAGACATAGACGGTGATAATTTACTCATTTAATTATAAAAAAACTCTCCAAAGAATGTTATTTTTCGAATAGAGCAATACTTGGTGTAAATGTTTAATAATCGAAATCGAAGTATTTTAATGGGTATTGTAAGTTTTACTTTCATTATTTTTTACTTTTCTCTGAAGTGTGAGAATTGAAATGAATCTTAAGTATACATTATTTTATAATCCACATGACATTAATCTAAAAGATTATTGATCATTATTTGAGGGGATAGTTCTAACTTCATTATTTTTACTTTTTTTTTTGAAGTGTGAGAATTGAAATGCATCTTAACCATACATTATTTTATAACGGATTGGCATTAATCTAAAAGATTATTGATTATTATTTGAGGGGATAGTACTAACTCTATTCCTAACTACTTGTAAATTTTTGAATTGATACATTTATTAAAAAAATAATTGACGAAAATGTTGGCTTCTTCCATGATTGGACACGTTGTACTTACGCCACCAAGATTAAATCATTGGACACGTTGTACTTACGCCACCAAGATTCAATTCACAAGATCTAATTGATTACCTTATATTCGTTACATATTATTATTATTGAGATTTATTTTATTATTTACCATCCACATGATTATGCTAATCCACGTATGTTTAAACCTTTTAGCACATTCAATTGTATTAGTTTTTTGTAAACAACAATAAATGTTTGGCATTTTCATAATGAATACAACTTTTACACTTGGTAATTCTTAATTCTAATAGTAGGAACTTAACATTGAAAGAGTTAAGTATTGTGTTAGATACAAAGACTTACTCGATAATTACTATTTTTAGTTTTTACCTTTCTAAAAAAAAATTTAAGAAAATTAGTTTGAATTAATTTGTAATGCTCTTCTATTCTTGGTGATCAGAACTTAACGAGTATGTATTGTGTGAGATATTAAGACTTATCTAGTGATGTTATGAAACTAATAATTATGAATATCTAGTATTGTAGGAAAAAATATTTTACTACTCCTCACTATTATAATATTAATTCTCACACTTCCATAATATTTCCTCTTAATCTTTCTCCAAAACCTTCATATGTAAAAACATAAATAAAGACATAAGAATTCATAGTATGCACATGTAGAAAAATATTTGAAAGGCTATTTGGAAGAAAAATGAAAATTCTCATCTCTCTCTCTTTTTTTTGTTTATTTTATTGTGTTGATTTTGTTAATTTTATTTTACAACACGTTATCAATACAAACGAATACTGTGCAGAAACATAGG
Source organism: Solanum pennellii (assembly GCF_001406875.1). Lineage (NCBI taxonomy): Eukaryota > Viridiplantae > Streptophyta > Magnoliopsida > Solanales > Solanaceae > Solanum > Solanum pennellii. The sequence goes on along the minus strand of NC_028642.1, from coordinate 38,476,886 downwards.
GAGATAGAGGCAAAAGTGATATTGTTCTATAAAGTCCTAATAAATTCTCAAGTTGCTCAAATACCTACAATATATATAAGAATACGAGGAAGAACTTAGTTCGACACTATTCCAATAAAGATTTATGTGCACCTATGGAGAGATTAAACACGCTTTATTTGATATTAAAGATAACAAAGTCCCGGGGATAAAAAAAAAGTCATGGAAATAAACAATTTAATGCATTTTTTAAGAGGACTTGACTTACTATCCAACATAATGTAAGACTGCGCGCTAATTCTGTAATAACCTTAATTCCTAAAAATCTCATCCTAATGCTATAAGGGATTGTGGGCCAATAACTTGTTATATTAATATCTATAAATCATATAAAAAAATTATTTCTACCATCAAATCATTTATTGTTGAGTTAGTGAGACATACACAATCAACATTCATAGGAGGAAAGATAATACCCTCATACTTAGTTGTGATCTAAGGAAGAGGTACGTAACAAAATATATATCACCTAGATACATATTGTAACGACCTGTTTAGTCGTTTTGAGCAGCAGATTTTATTTCTGGAAAAACTGTGTGAGTCGACGGAACCCACGACGGACCGTCATGGGCACGACGGGCCGTCGAGGGTGTCTCGTTCCAAAAGACTTAGACTTCTGAAA